>NC_067461.1:9601425-9906425 GCF_025434085.1 Hippocampus zosterae | reverse complement strand
TCACAGTTTAATAGCATTCAGACACACTTGTACACACATTTTGGCTGATTTTTGATAAAAGGGGAGCCTTACCCGAACAAAGGAAATTGTTGAAGCTACATTAATAATGAAAGAGTTCACTGAAGCGAGTCTTGGTAAATTTTGTGACAACAGTCATTTGATTACAGCGGAGCCAAATGTGTTGAAACTACTACAGCAGGAATAACATTCAAACGAAAGCAACCATCTAGTCTGATACTGTTACAAACATGTCACAGTAGCTTTACGGGCAATAAATCTCATGATGTTTAATGCCGCAATAGGGGCACGACAGTATGACAAAACATCCAAACAACATGGCACTTAAATAACTTAATACAAACAAACTGACTGAGGTTATAGTAAACTAGAGCATCGAGGTCAGCAGAGATAAGACTCAGGATTTTTTACAGCTCTGCGGAAGACAAACTGACTTCGTGTGCCCCCTCATGCTGGAATTACTCGAATTTGAAGTCTCAACTATTAGTCACTTTTCCTTTGGCATCTCTATCAGGAATGTCTTGTGAGCTGAAAAAGAATGTGTGTGTGTGTGTGTGTGGCGGGGGGCTTTCACAATGACAGCATTGGACATTGTGGAGCATTTGGGGACAAACCTTTCTTTGATGCGTCAGATAAAAATCACCCGCCCCACACAAGTATTTTTAACATTACATTTTCAACGCACTCTGCCAAAATAAATCTTCCCTGTTAGTGCAAAAACATTATTTGCAAGTTGTCCAGTGCATTAGTCAAACAGCAATCTGTCATTGATAGAAAAGGTACAATTAACCCTCTCCCACAAATGATATACTGTATAATCGGGGGAGGGTGTGGGGGGGGGGAGAGAAATTCATCCATATGTTAGAGTAGTTGTCCACTATCCTAGCTGACTTTGGGCTGTAGGTGGCATATACAGATGCCGTCAACAATAGGGCACATATGGACATTGGATCGATTTACACCTTTGGATAATTTGAAGTTGTCAATAAACCCAACATGCAATCTTTGGAATACAAGAGGAAGCCGTACTACAAAGAGACATCCAAACTCCAGAGAAGATACCCTGAGCTCCGAGCTGGCATTTTACTAAATATAATGGGGGGAAAAAACGGTTTGTGTGAATGAGGCCAAAAGTTAGTGATCTAAGTCATTACAAGCTTTACGGTACTTTCAAACACTTGAACACAACTGTGGCAAGCCAATGTTAACTTTAACATCCACATGCATGTAACGCTGAAGGGATAAATTAGTTCACCGGCTCACTGTGGACATGTAACAATGAGCAGAAGTATTTACATGGTAACACTATGGAGTAGCCATCGCTTGAAAGTTATGACACAACTCTGAGTTTGTAAATAAAGTATATATGGTCACATCACAGGCGGTCAGCAGTTAGAACCAGGAAGTAAGGCACTGTCCCGAGGTGAGTCTGTGCTTGTTTTGGATGGCTCTGTAGGCATGCGGGGGGGCGTGGGAGGCGGGAAGGAGGGGGACTGGAGGATGTCAGCATAATGCTGGCTTGGCTTGGTCTCCCTCTGGAGGACCTTTCTCAGCAGAGGTTTGAGGAGACCGATGGTCACCTGACCACTTTGTGGGTCACCAAAGGGAGCTGGGGAGGCACTGGGCCTGAAGTCCACACAAAGGGAAGAGGGTGACAAGCTGCTTGGCGGCGGGAGGTTTTTCAGCACCAGGTTCAGAATGGTGGTGACGGTGAGGTCCTCAGGGCACAGGGCCCACAGCAGGTCAAGGTAGGGGTCCAGTTCTCTGTGCTGGGTCACCTCACACAGCAGCGTGGTGAAGATCTCCTTGTTCAGCAGAGGACTCTGCTTACAGAACCTCTGGGCCACCTGGGTCACCTTCTCCCACTGCTGCTGTCCAATCAGAATCCTCAGCGCCTGGAGAATGGCGGTGGGCCGCCCGCTGACCATCAACACTTCCACCTCCAGTTCCCGCAGCTGGTCCCGATCCGTTCTCGCGGACGACAGCACGCTCAGGGCGCGCTTATAGAGAGGCACGTTGTTCTCACCGTTGTCTGCTCTACCAGCGGGGAAGCTCCAAGAGGAGGCGGCCAGGCTCAGGCGCAGTCCGGCTGAGCCATGCTGTTGCTGGCTGAGCTCGAGGAAGCGGGGCAGCCAAGTGGGCTGGAAGCTTAAAACGGAATGGCAGAGGAGTTCAAAGACAGGCAGGACGACGGATGAAGCGGAGATTGTCGACTTGGATGTACAATTGGCATTGTGGTCCGCTTTGGAACCGTTCCTATGTTTTGACCCGCCGTTTGTAAGTGGGATCGAGGCAGGGAAGCTCGGCGTGGGACTGAGGACGGTTTTCCACATGTCTGGCGGCGCCTGGCTGGACAGAGAGCCATCCCCATTTTCTTGGAGCTGGAGAGCAGCTTGTGTTGCTCTCCATGCTTGGCAGGGGAAGACGCTGAAGATGGAGTTGAGGTAAAGCAGGTCGTCCCGATGCAGCTCGGGGGCGGACAGCAGCCGGGCTATTTCTTTCTGGACTAGATTCTCACAAAGTACCTCCACCTCTTTCATGCTAGCCCTCACCAGAGTCCCCTTCAACTTTTCCACAGCGACCAAGGCCTTCAGCTCAAGCTCCAGTGACACTTTCAGCTTGTCCTCTGCCACATCGCCTCTGATTTCTCCATTTTGGGAAGTTTCTTCTGCTTTCTGCTTGGGCACCGGGCTGAGGTAATCACGTAGTATGGATGCTAAAGAGATGGGTGCCTGGAACCTCCCCCCTTCCTTTAAGGTGTCCACGGTGAGTTGGGTGCTGCTCAGGCTCCTCTGTTGGTAATATTTACACGCCTCCTCAAACACAGCTTCCACCAAGAGGGCTCCAGGGTGAATGTTCTCCGCTGCAGTGAAAGAAGGCAACTTCCTTTTTAGGTTTATAGTGTCCATATCCTGGTGCACTACTTTGAAAAGTCCACTTTCCGAGAACAAGTGGGGTGATCCGTCAGTCTTTGTGGAAAACAAAATCCCCTCCCAGTCGAGTGTTATTGTTTCCAGCTCTCTGCCACACTTTGAGTCAATAAGACAGAGATTTTTGCCTAAGACCAGCATCAAGGTGTCCTGGTATGTGCAGAGGCTGGTGTACGTAGTGTATTTAAGTGGACATGTATCCGCCATCTTGTATATATGCCGCAGCATCCCATCGCGGTGCAGGAGACAAACCCAGCCTGTGTTGAGAAGCAGTAGCAAACCCCCACACACCGAAGGGGAGACATTGAGGATCTCCGGAGGGTCAAGAGCTGACAGAAACCCTAAACAGTCTGTGATCAGCTTCCTAAAGTCAGACTCCTTCGCCGAGTGCTTTTTCAAAGGGGTTGCTTTACACGCGGTGCTGATCCGGAAGTAGTCCTGACGAGGGCACCAAGAGAGGAAGAATTTTTTCAGTGGTTTTAATTTGACGTCTGGAAGGAGGTGCACATACTGTCCCGAGGCGACCATGGTGAATCGAGGATTGTTGTGAAGGGCGATTTTCACCCCTCCTAAAATGACGGCCCCCTCCACCACCTCAAAGTCTCTCCTGCAGATACAATGTCTCATCTTATTCCTGGCAGAGCTGAGAAAGGGGGAGCTCTCCGAGGGTGGCCTCTCCTCACACCAAATGATTAGATTAGAGCAGGCGCACACAGACACCACTCTGGCCCGGGGACTGTTACACAAGTCGGCTGTTTGCAGGAGACTCCAGCCTCCTTTGCAATCCTGGAACTGCCAAAACTCAGCTTGTCCATTCTCGTAAATCACAGCCACAGTCACAAAGTCTCTGTTGACGCCATTATTATTATTTGTGTCCAAATATAAAATATCCACAATGGGCTCGCCTCGTATGGAACACAAATCCAGCTTTCTCTGGACTTGAACCAGCTGAGGTCTTTCATACTTGTCCAGAGTCACAAGACCGATGTTCGGCTTGTGGAGGATGACATGAACGTGACGTCCATCTGGGCTCAGACGAACGTTCGCCAATCTGTTGTCACGCTCATTATTTAAACTCTCGTACAACTCGGTCTTGCCGGTATAGTCCCCAAAATCAGACAGTTGCCTCAGGAGAAAGCGCGACATGACTCCCAATAAAGCGAATAGCGGAATGCAAGGCTGAACTAGCCTGTGTAGCACACCAACATGCTAACCTAATGGCATCCCCCTCATGTCATGTGAGCGCTATTCACTCACCCTTCACGTCCATTGGGGAGAGAAATAAACTCCGACATGATTCGGGTACCGGTTGAAGTGATATTAGCCGATGACAGTGGAGCGCCGCCTGTCACAGGAGGAGGCACTTGGATGAGTGAACGGACTCGGGCTCATTCCTATGCTACACGGCGCTAGCTGACATCACGGGACTGTTCATTTCCGGACACAGAAGTTGATTTGCATAAAGGGGTGTTACGAGGAAAAATATTGAAAAAAAAAAGCTTCATGTGCGTGCGCGCGCGTGTGCGCCCGCGAGTGCACCCACACCCACGTAAAGTACGAGTCAAAAGTTTGGCAACACTTTCAAATTCAGCGTTTTTATTTTTCAATTTCCTTTCTGCATTGTGATACTGAAGTCACACGGACTATTTAGCAACACGTTAGGAAACCTTAAATAAACTTAAGTGTTATTCAAATTTGTTTTCCATTTAAGATTCCACAAAGTAGGCTTTGCTGTTTTACACACTGTGGCATTCTCTCAATTCGTTTTTTTTTTTTAAGATAATCACTTGAAATGGTTCTCCAACCGTCTTGAATGACCTCCGAGAGCAGGGTTACAGAACTCCGGTTCCTCGAGAGCCATATCCTGCCTGTTTTAGATCCCTCCCTACTCCAACACACCTGATTCAATTGTTAATGATCGTTTCGGGCCTCTACAAACAATCTCGATATGAAATCATGGGACGGTGTTATGACTACCCAAGGTCAGAAACAAATGGAACTTTCTTCTTGATTTGATTATGTTATTGGGATCACAAGCTGATTTAATTCAGAGCAACTCAATTAAAATAGTAGTCCTAATAACGTTCAGTCTCCACAGACCGAATGCAGCTGTTTCTTTCATTACCCCGAGAATGGAACGTTTTTCAACTGAAGGATTTTAAAATTGTTTTAAAATGACCATGTTTGTACACTATAAAAGTCTTGTTTGAATTGCCCCCTCTGATAAAGGCCGCCTATAGTTGCAGCCAATATTTTCAGGAAGTTACCACTTGCTCTTCCCTAAAAAGTGAACTGTCATATTAATAATGTACAGCTGTTGTCTCTGCCAGATGAAACTGTGCTTTATTATTCTTCCATTTAATACACAGCTAGGACTGAATTGTAAAATTAAGGCATCTAAAAACCTTTTGCCATTTTATTTGTGGTCCATTAACTCTGTCAATTGGCCACACATTATATTATAAGTATTTGTAGGCTTTTTATAGCAATTACTCTAAGCGTTTATTTGTTTTTATTTGCATGCCAGGCCTGGAAAATATTCTCATGGGCCACATATGATGATAAGCAGTTGCAATATGCCTTTGTTGTCTGTAATGTTTCATATTTGAGTATAATATGATTGTCATTTTGTAGTTCCAATTTCCCTTATTATAGTAAGATATCTACTAATAGTCTGTATTATAATATCGTCGCTTTATTGGCTCAATTTATGCACATAGACTGTAGTTCCTTTTGCCCCTTTCCTTTATAAACTTGGTAGGTAGATATGTGGCATACAATGCCAGTCAGAAGTTTGGAAGCAACACCCTCTCAGTGTTTTTACATCTTTCAAAAGAATTCCCATAATTGTTGCTGAAAACTTACAACATCGACATCGTGAAGAAATATTGATGCAATTATTTGGTAAACAAAAAAAAGTGTAATCAAAACAGTAAGTCTTATAATTTTGAGTCTTAAAATTCCACAATGGACACTAGTGGAAATCAGCCCTTTGAACTAATGAGTCCAAATTTGAGATTTTTGGTTCCAATCGCCATCTCTTTTATAAGGTGCAGAAAAAGCGAGCAGAGGAAGCTACATGTGTGGTTTCCACAGTGAAGCATGGAGGAGGAAGTGTCATGGTTTCAGAAGCTCCCGTTAACATACACTAGGGGGCGTAATTGGTCCTCGTAAACTGCATTTTCTTCATGCTTTTTATTTATTTTTTTAATCGACAAAGTGGATCCCCCACTCATGTTTTCTTAATAGTCCTCTTAGTGCGACTGCATCGGTACTCAATTTATGAATAAATATAATGGATCAATCAGACAAACGTTATCATATATTATGAGCATTTTGTCAATTAAATTAGGCTTTCTTGGTGCCAATTCGGTTTAATTGCACGGCTGTTTTTGACAGAGACACAGACAGTGTCGCAAATAAAATGCCTTTCACATTGTGATGAGCAATAAAATTTATTTTGTTCAGTCTTGCTGTGTGGCCTAGTGCCAAATGGCCACATAGCTCTCCGCTGGCCCAGTGGTTGGTGAAGGCTTGATTTTTGGTGCTGGAAAGTTCTTCCAAAACAGCTCGTTCATATCTGCCGTTTATTTAATTTGCCGCATGCCTGATTATGATGCGATGCCATTGTAAATTCCTTGTCTTGATGTGACAGTGTGCGCACTGGCAGCAAAACAAATACACTCAAAGAAAGAAACCTCCAGTCATGCACACCGTTTGAAACCGCGTTGCGTGAGACTTGTCCTGGCCCCGAAAATAGGGCCCTTTGTCTGTATGAATCATTAATTGCCAATAGTGAGCTCCTCATGCTACAATCCGACACTAAGCTAAAGGCATTTTGGTTCATATTATGAATTTTATACTTCCTGTGTTTTGCCTTTTTTAGGATATTTGAAATTGGACAATCCATAAGTAATCAACTAACATGAATATTATGGAATGTTACTACCTCTTTTACATTCCGAACTCCATTTTTTACATCTAACTTGTACTGTAGCAGTATCAGGATGTGGTGCGTGTGATCAATGCTGCAACCCAGTTCATGATGAGATGATGGATGTGAGATGCAGATAGAGGTCGATAGTTTGGCTGAAAGATTGTTATATGGTTCTCTTTGATCAATTTCTTAAATTTGATTGCTCATTTCGTGTGGAAAATCATCATTTCAGAAATGTCGTAATTTAGATGAATCAATACTTAAACGTGGCAAGTGAATGAAAACTTTACAAATAAATACTTGATCTGGTTTCTTTTTCTCATGTGCTTTTTTTTCTGATTCCGCGCTCAACCTCACTCTGCACGAACACGCTTCCCACAAGAATTTAGTTGACTTGATGCGTAGTGAAAACATTAAATCATACTTAAAAAAAAAAGTTTGTTGTTGTTTTTTTTTTGTGTGCAGTTTGTTTCATGAGGATCGGCCGTTTTTAAAGTGATGTACTGTAGGAACACAGTCAGTTCCAAACTTAATCGTGCTTGGCTTTTTTGGGGACTGTTTCATGCTATATTCTTACCATGTTGTGTAATAGCACTTAAGAGATGATAGTGAGTCAGTGCGAAACCAAGGACAGCAGCTCTGATCTGAGTGCCTCGTCTTCTCTTCAAGGATGAAGCTGCAATCCAATCGGAACTTGATAGATCCGAGTTGCTATTTCTGACTGTGACCTTAAAACCTCCCAATGCTTCTGCCCTGGAAGCAACCATATAGTCAACCACAGCTGTAATAGAAATTATGTATATTTCCGGGCATAGCTTTGCCTCTGCCATGTGGCCTTCTTACAGAGTAGGATCGAATGCTGAAACGAGGTGACAAAAATCTTGATGAACTTGTGCTCAGTGAGCACTGACTCCACGAGAGCTTTGGCTTTTTATGTTTGACTCAGCAGCTCCCTGCAATGTTGGACCTCCTGACAGGCAGATGACAGGCAGTTTGAGTCCACAGCAATGCATTCAGCATCATCATAATGAAAACCCAACATCCTCCACTCACCATTAACTGTGCTCTGGCGGAGAGACTGAGAGATAGGCCATTCGGTGGCGGCAGTTTCCTTCACGGGAGCCATCTGAAGCTTCCAGTCACTCCCTCCACCTTCATAAACGGCTTGCTCCCATGTAGAACACATCCGTACTTGTTGCTCGTATTCTGAATGGTAAGTGTAGAAAATGAAAATGTTATCCAGATAAACAAAAGCAAATCAGCCAATCATGTCTCGCAGGACCTCGTTCTGTTGGGACTGTATGTGCATGTGCAGGCTGTGCATTTAACACACAAAACAAATAACGGGTTATGCTTTTAGGGACAAATTATGGCCTTTTTGCTGCTTCTTTTTCTTGTGCGACTGGCTGATGAGAGCATCAGACGATGAGCTGTGAAATGAGAATGACTTGCCAAGCCATTAAGCGGTGGCGGTGGCATTTGAAATTGTCTGCACAGGCGTTCAGCAGCTGCTTTTTGTACTCCTATAATGTTTTATAGTTGGTCCCGACGGTTCAGATAAGTGGCATTCACGATCTCACCATAATCATTCTTATTTTATAAGAATGATGAATAACATTCTGATTAAAATGAGAAAGAAGTACAGTTGCTAAATCACATAGTTGATTTGACACGTGTATCAGAGGCTGCCGGCAATGACGACTCATTATCAGTGTAGACCAGATGAGATTTTTTTTTTTTGGTCACGAAGTGTGCAAAACCGTTTTCAATGAACTGTTAAGATGACATGTCACATTATCCACCTTGCAAGCCAGTGCTTTCCTGTCAATAACATGAGCTCCCAGGCATGCAGACAGTGGAGGTAATTCGAATTTATTCAGCGACACCTTGCGCATTACGGCCTTAGTGAGTCATGCTATTTAGTTACATTTTGCGAGGAAAATGGCTTTGACACTGTTGGCCTTTGCGTGATAAATTAGGGCCCTGGGCACTTGCATCCAACTATGAACGTTCATTACGCACTTGCCAGGGGACGTATGAACAGTGGTGGTGGGGGAGGAGGGGGAGGTGCAACCTCATCACACATTAAGTGGACAATGTGAGAAACAGTAAATTATGCAAACCTACTGTATGTGCATCATTTGAAAAAGCCTTCAAACACGCACACAATATTCGTCCCTACCAAAATGCATACTCAAATCATGTTGACATTTACCGTCTTACTCAAAACAGACTTCAGAAATGTGACAAAGGTTAGATATTAATTGAATTTATTGTTGTGGTTGTCGTTCACAGTGGTTGAGAACTAGATTACATCATACTGGGAGCAAATTCTTTCTATTTTGTATTTAACATGCACTCCTAGCTCTTGACTATAGATTAAGGAAAACACATGCTGCAAGCCTGATGGGTGGATAATGGTGCAAGTGTTACTAAAAGCCTTTGGGACATGGCGGGCAAACAGTATGGGCATGTGGAGGGTCAGCAGACAGACAGGTGCACACAGTTCTGAGGTTGCCAGGACACTACAGACAAGAGAGATGCTGATTGCATACGCAATGTGCAGTTAGTTGGGCTGTTTTGCTCGGATGGCTTTGGAAACTTTGTGCAGCGTCTCACTGAGTTGCATTCCATTTCTCTCGTCGAATAAGCAAAGACGTGGTCATTTCACTTAACACCAAGGAGGGTGGGTGAGAAAGAAAAGCGAGTGTGGGTGTTGGGTAAACTGGTGATCTCACAGTTTCTTACCTTGTCTATTCATCCCTTTTGAAAATTTCACTTCAGCTGTAAGCGTGACTCATCTTAGATAACAGAAACATGGCTTGCGATATCTCCTTTTTTAGATCAAATCCGAGCTTTTTTAATCTTAAATCTATCATGTTTCATATGCGCAGCTCTTTTGTGTTTGTAATTCAACTTGTTGAAAATTTCACTTCAGCTGTAAGCGTGAGTCATCTTAGATAACAGAAACATGGCTCGCGTTATCTCCTTTTTTAGATCAAATTCAAGCTTTTTTAATCTTAAATCTATCATGTTTCATATGCGCAGCTCTTTTGTGTTTGTAATTCAACTTGGTTTGAATTATAATGACAATGGCAATCTCAAGTGTACAGTCCGAAGATTTGACAAAGATGCGCCAATGAATGATTCCTGTGAGGCAGCTTTTGACTCTTCATTATAATTAGTTTTTACTTTTTGAAAAATGATTTGGAACCTATTCTTTGTGCCACGGGAAATGCTCCATTTTATTCACACTTCAAGTTGCCCATGCACTCTCTCCGCTTTCCTCATGAAATAATTTACATACTTTCGACATTATCATACTTGCATGACGCTAGTTTCACGTTAGCTTCCCGTGACAACATTCCCTCACTGGCTCTTTTTTACTTCTGCTGTACTGTACTTTTCTACTTCTGGTAAATGAATAAATCAAGAAATATTTTAAAAACAATCTGCTGGTACATTGAGTGTGTTTATGTGGCACTCAAATGTGCATGTTTTCTTGTGTCGCCGTGGACTTGTATACAACGTGCATTTCTATGCACACGTGGGAGGCAAACTGTCTGTAAATTCTGAGGTCAAGTGAAGTGATGGATTCAGCGTCCGTCGTTCCAGGAACACTGCTTCTATGATTGATGAGCCTCCATGATGTCAAAGCAGTTCAGCTTCATTCTACTTTGGCTCTCACCCCTTGAACATTTTCACCAGAACAATATGGTGGAGGACTATTTCACCTCATTAACGTATACATAACAGACACACACACACAAATGGGGATGGGGTGGGTGTTGGAACGGATTAATGATGTTTCCATTCATTTTAATTGGAGATGATGATTTGAGAAGCGTTTTGAGTTAAAAGCGTGGTCATAGAACAAACTAAACGGGTATCTGGTGTACCGGTACTCCTTATTGCTTCAAAGTGCTTATTAATATGATGTGAACACACTGTCAAACAATTATATGTGTTATCTAACACTGTGCAAAGTTAAAGGCAACTATGCTGACATAATGCACCTTTTTCATAATGTCATGTTGTTTCTGTCATGCAAGGTCCCCTGAGGTTCATTTAAGACTGATTAGGGCTGATGTTTCAACATTGGGTACCGCCAGTGACTTGACCTAACGCATCAGGGAGCCTGTTTGAGCATAATGAGGAACCAGTGCCTGGCTTGAAGACACGCTCGCACATGATGCAACGTTTCATTCAGGCTCATTTTATTATGGCTGAGGCTCTGTCGGAAGGCCGAGTGATTGAGAAAACAGTGTAACGGCTATTATGATGAATTTAACCTTCTTCTCAGGTGTCACTAAAAATAAAATGTTAAGTTACTTAGAAGAGAGATGGACGCCCAGCTGTAATTTACATTTTAATAGATTCAAAAATGGAAGTCGTGAAAAATCAGATATAGTTAACAGCCCATTGAGGAAGTATGCAATTAATTGACTATGTCTTCTAGAAACCTGATGATTAAGATCTGAGGCAGTCTTGCAATCTTCTCTGTGCAATTATTTACGACAGCCTCTCGATTTATTCTTCTTAGAGGTCTCAGTCGTAGATTAATACGGGGGATTTGGGGACAAAATGACAAATACCTGTAAGTCATTTTTGGAATATCTAATAGCATAACCTAAAAGACTGACATCATTTTGATTCATGTCAGTGGTGGTCAATCAATTTTGTGGCACTCAGAGGTACCCTGGTGTCGTGTGATCGTACATTATGAAATGGTCTTTTCTTCTAAAATTGAATTATGTGAATACATTTATTTATTTATTTTGTGCCGAAAAGATCTGTCAAATTCTTCTAAATAGATTATTTTTAAAAAACTGTTTTAGTCATATTGGTGAAAACAGTCATGATGACTTTTTTGGAATACCTGATAAATATGCTCTGTCAGCCATTTTTTGCCCTGCGCGCTTCTACGGACATGCCTTTGCTACGTCAGAACGCCCAGCTTGGCTAACAGGTAGTGAGGCTCGCTGCATCCACCGGTATGAAAATACCTGTACATTCCACAAAATAAAAACTGCTTATAACTGAGATGCTGACCGGCTTGTCTTTCTGTGACTACGCATAGATTTCCAGCCGCCATTATGAGTCAGGTGGAGAACTGACTCTTAAAATGACTTTGCTGTTTGCCTTCATTTGCACATGAGATTGCTCAGATAGGGGAAAAAAAGAGCTGTAGGTGTGTTGTCATAGCAACCTAGCTGAGTGGGGAAACATTTATTGTGTCTGGCTGCAACATTTCCCAGTTTTTCCTGAAAGTCTTATTGTCTGATTGTGTTCTCGCATTTTCTCAAATTGCACTGAAATATCCGAAAAGAAAGTCAAAAATTCCCATCCATCACCTGTAAGACAATATATGTTTCGTTATAAATTGCGCAATGACATCCAATCACAAATATATGTAAATGAAATACCTTGCGTGTATGTGTGTATCCTGTGTATGTGTTTCATAAGTGGCGCATCCACAACAATGAAACAGGCATCTGAGCTCCCTCAAATACCGCCTGGAGTTGACAGCAAAATTGAGGTAATGAAGCGCCCGAGACACTCAACAACTTAATTTGCCTCTTTAATTACATGCAATAAAGCATCGCGCCACCCTAAGTCTCCTTGATTCTTTTGTAACCATACATTTAAAGAACCTTATTGTAAGGATACAGCTGCTAAAGCTGCGTAAATAATGTATTGATGTGACTGAGGCACGCCACCGTCCTTGTGTACTGGATGCAACCACTGAGTTTGTTCTAAGTATAGTCAACCATTTCCACATTTATAATTCATACGCAGTATATTCAAAGACAGATGTTTGGGCAGAGAAGGCCCTCGGTGACATGGCGTACACGCGCCGCCATTTTTGGGTTGTATGTTTTGGCACACTGTTAGGGAGGGGCCAGCCAGGCAGCCTCCTCATCCGGGGTGCTCTGCACCTCACACCTGAGACTCATCAGCTCATCACCCACCTGTTGCCTATCTGCTCGTTTGGACTAGTACAAATTGATTCACAGACCATTCCCCAGTTTGTGCCGTCAACACACCAGTGGACTCTGTTGCAGTCTCCTGCAGCTTCTTATTCCTTGTGCGGACATTTCCTTGTGGACTCCTCGTGCTTCTCCCTGAGAGATTTTGTGAAGACTCTTAAATAAACTATGCCAAGTGTTGGCTTCCACGATACCTGACTGTTGTTGTGCTATTGGGGTCACATCCAAACCCTAACAGACACTTTTGATTTAAAAAGTCGACATGCCCCTTTCGAAAGAAAAATGTCGATAAACCCATTCAAAACGTTATTCGTCATTCTTGTGGTCGACAACCCAAGTGTGTGCATGTTAAATGAAAACACGTGTCCCGCCCCCCCAACTTTTTTTTATGCTCACCTGCCCCTGATTGTGTCTTCCCACACCTGTGCATTGTCACTCCTGATTACCTCATGTCTTTGACCTTCTGTGTCATTCTGCGTTAGTCGCTAGTTATCGCATCATCACGCCCAGCATTCTTTTTCCATGCAATCGACTCATGTAAGTGTCCCGATCGTTCCTTGATCCTGCCCTTTTGCCTCCATGTTTTTAACCTCTTAACCGAACAAAGCATGCTCATTAAACCGCTAACTGTTCTGTCATGACAGAAATGTGCGTCGTGATATTGCATGTCAAATAACCTCAATTGAAATGGATACCTTGAATTATATCATCCGATCTTCATACACTGTAATCTGCGTGATGGCGAGTAACTGTCAGGTCACATCACACGTGATCCTTTTCGCTACAGTCTTTTAATTCTGATTCATCCATGAAGTGTAGGAGTCATTCTAAAAAAAAAAAAGTACAGTGTGGCTTTTCTTCAGTTTGCGAATAGCCATGTGTTGATCCTGACATTTAGATGCTCATATTTTATTCACAGTGTAAACATGAGCTGCCTGTTGAATGGTCCAAAAGTCGTTTGGGAGTTGTTGTTCTCTGAGAGGTTTGTCTCATTAGCAGTTTATTGTCCTCCCTCACCAGCTGAGGAAAACGTCTGTCTCGCTGTGTTGTCTGACGCTAACCTCGAGATTATTTCTGCAGTATTGCACGTTGTTGTAAAAGGGGCACTTGAGAGCAGAAATGTGGAAACAAACCATTATTAGAGCTATAAAACTAAAACTCTAGGGCAAGGGGCGCTCCAAAACAGGGCCGGTGCCCTTAGAGATATTTTACCAACATTGTAATAAACATTCAACCAAACTAGGCTGATAGACAAGCAAAAATTGTAATCAGTCGCACATCCTGCTCTTTAAAAATGACATGGTCAGGAGTTCCATCATGAACAGCGCCTTTTTGTGTGTTTTTTTTCTTCTTCTTTGGTCCTGCAGGAATCCTGGTGGGCCATTTGTGAGACAACGGTTGCTTTGTACACAATGTGAGCATATACAGTATATACACTACTGCAGAAATATTTGCTTCTGTTGGGACTTCCATGTTGAGTGAATCCCCATTGCTGGATTTGGCAGCACAAAGACGGGCAGCAGGTGCAGCCTGCCGAGCCGCTCTGGTGAACACTTCATTCAGATTGGCAGGGAAGCCTCTCCGGATCAGACCCTGCATCAGCAAAAGCTTCCCTCTTGTTAAAACACATTGAAAGCACAGCCTTCTCATGGCTTTATAAATAATCGGTGGGAAAATAAATTGGTGGGAAAAAAAATAAAAAGATGGAATAAAAAGATAACTATAATTCCATATAGTCATCCGTCAAATGTGTCGGCATGCTTCAAGTGTTTCGTCTTCATCAACCTGCATGCCAATGCCTGCTGGCACCGCCCCGATCCTTTCCATCACCCGTGGGCGCTGACGTGCCACACATCAACTCTTGTATGCTAATTGTGGAAATGCAGCTGTACTGTAGAATGAAAAAGTTCCATTTTATAACAGTATATATTTCTTTTCTCCTGCGTGTACATTTTGACCAGTGTAACGGAGCATCTCTGAAAGATACTGGGCACTGCATGTGGCTTGTAATTGACTGCCTCCTACTTTGAGATAACCTCACATTTATCTGTTGACAGATCAATACCAAGCCATTTATCAACCTGATCAACGTGTGCGTGCGTCGGCTGCGCCAGCGCCTTTTAATTGTGAACTTCCCTCTAATAAAACAACATCTGAGTCCCACTTCATCCTCCCTAAAGCGACACTTTTGTGTACTTTGATCGATCTCTCGTGGCGGCCCGGGCTGGGTTTTGAAATTTAGAGGGAACTCTCAGGTCAATAAACATCTGTTTGACCACAAGATCTCAGGAAAGTGCCATAAACCAAGCTGGATGTTCTCTACATGAGGGGTCCCCAACCGCCGATCATTTGGTGCCGGGCCGCACAGAAAGAATATATCACTTGCATTCCTTCTGTTTTATTCATTCCGGAATTTGAAAGATGTTTTATTTTAAAAAATTACCGAATTCTCTGTTATATCAGTCTACAGTATGTCACTCTTGATGCAGGTGAAGGCGCGCTTCTCGGTCACGTCTTTAGTCTTTAAAAAAAAAATTCAGGAAGGGGAAAAGCCCCAGCCAAGACACAGAAGAAGAGCATATGACTTTCAAGAAAAAGAAGGCTAGATTTAATAGAGTCCGATTTCAAATACAACTTTTTCTCAATGGGAGATTCACACGCACCCAACCTACGCTGCATTATAAGCGGTGATGGTGAGTCGTATTTTTCATGCACTTTTTATTGTGGATGAATCTTATTTTGAAGGGACGTTTAAACGTTACTATAGCGACCTGAGAATGTTGCAGCCAGATAGGACATTCCTCGTGTCCTGATTTGTGATTATTATTATGTTTCGAAAATACCACACTTTTCATGCAGGTCACATCATATTATATTGTTGTATCTCTCCGGCCTTAAAGGCCCGTCCGTAAAATATTGTCTGACATGAAACCGGTCCGTGGAGCAAAAAAGGTTGGGGACCTCTGCTCTACATGGACTGAGATAGTATTATTGTGACTTGTTAGTCTTTTTGACTTATTTAATCAAACGATTTCTCTCATAAGGTATTTTAATGTACTAAATCGGTAGCAAAGTGACCAACACAGCACAATGCAAATAGTCCCCCCCTACTGACTGAATTTTTTTATCCATCTCTTTCATTGGAGTTCATCTGCATTGAAGAGATGAGACAATATGAGCTGACAAATTTTCCTCCCACTTTTACTTGTACGGAACCGCAAACTGGAGGACGCAATCAAATGTAAATTCTATACTGTATGTGCGGCCTGTCTGGATGGATGATGCATCCGACTCATTCTTTTCTCAGACTTCATTATACAGGTCTTGGGTGTCTGACAGATTTTAAATGAGTTTCCGTCTGACTGACTTAAAGGTAAGGATTGTCAGTTAACCTTTGTGGTGACTGATGATTTATGTGGCTTTGGGTGTGAATCGTGTCTAATTTACAGAAGTCATCCATCAAGTTGGATGTTTGATTAGGCTGCTGTAACATACAGTTGAGCCCAAATTTGAGTCGTTTGATGACCTAATTTTGAGATGAATCAAATTTCGTCTGTTGAAAGGCTTCTCGAGACTCAAAATGACAGAGTGGTAAAGAAGTTACGTTTTTGAGGGAAAAAAAGGACTTTTGAGAAAACAATGACACTTTGACAAAAAAGCAATCTAATAACTAGCTAGTCTTACTCATTCTAAAAAAAAAGACAATTTCTGAATAATTTCGGACATGGAGCTTTTAATTTTGTTTCTTTTTTTAACTCGCCATTTTTGAAATCGAAGTGACCTGTGCAAGAAAGCAAAGCAATTGCATCTATTAAAAATACATAATGGGCATGAGGTCTGTGTGCGTGTGTGTGTGTGTGTCCTCATGCATGTGTGTGTGTGTTTCTAGACCACACTATGCCCTGGAAATTTGTGAATCCTACTTGAAACACAAAAGAGGTCAGAGCTGTTCCATTATTTAAAACTTGAACCTCACAGCTCTCTTTATCTCTCTCTCTCTCTCTCTCTCTCTCTCTCTCTCTCTCTCTCTCTCTCTCTCTCTCTCTCTCTCTCTCACATACACACACAGTTGACACGTGCTCTTGCAATTTGTTGATTTGGGAACATATTGTATCAACAAGTCTTTGAAGTCCACTATCACCCTTTTTTAGTGTTTTATATATTTTTAATAATCCTCCTCTTATGTGGCTGCCGTCAGCGCAAAGGGACAGACAGTGTCCCACCAGTTCTTATCAAGCCTTTCACGTAAAGTCCGCTCAAAGTTCCAAACTTGTGCTGCTACTTGTATTAATCATGAGTCCAAAAATGAAATAGTCATGAACGGCAACTGTAGTCGCAACCCTGTCTGAAGCTAAAAACAAGTTCCAAATTGACCAATTGAAAGACCAAATCTTAAAGTGCTATGCACGAATTTAAAAAGTCTCTCTAAGAATTGGAGCAGAGTTAATATTTGGAACTTGTGGCCCGTTTAAGAAGATGAAGAAAATGACGTATGTTGTCACATTCATTTTTGTTTTGTTTGTGGGAGATGCTCATTTCAAATTCTTAAATGAGACTCCGCTTGACTCCATGGTGCTCTCCTCCTTTTGATTTATGATGGAGGCATTTTTTGCCGGGGATAAAAGTCTATTGTAGGACCGAAAAGCCTCATGAGAAGTTTCTTTGGCTGCAGGACTCTCAAACACAGATGGTCCATTTCACCTCAGAGGGCAATCGAACTTCAGACTTTGTTTTTTTTTTATATAGCTGCTGTTGACTTCACTTTTGAAACTTTCAGGTTTTGCATGACCTTGATCTTCTGAGGTTAATTTTTTTCTTTACATATTATGCAAATGTCATTTACATTTAAATGCTGTATGTGATTGTGTGTGCATTGAAACGAATGGAAAATGCAACACATGGAGCTTGATGCTCACAAATGTGAGGCAACAGAAATTTGTATTTGAGTACAACCTTTAATTATGAGACTGTGTCCCATCATATTTTTTTCTGCGCTTTTGTGTTGGTGCTTAAGAGCTTCGCTATTTTAACATGCTGCTTTCAGGTCTTACCATGTCTTGTTTTAAAAGCCTGCAGTTAGTACCAAATGCGACAGTAAGGATCTTGCCTCGGAATTTTGATAATATCACTATACTGCACTGACTCCTTGTACAGCAGGGCCTGTTTGTTCCCATTTTTTTGGGGTGGTGGGGGAAACACTGGTAAAGCAGACTTAACCGCCCGTTTTAATTTAATAGCCCCATTCTCTTGTTCCAAACTTTAATGCGCTCTTTGGAAGTGATTCACAGTGGCCAATTTAAGAAAGATATAACAAATGGTGACGGAAGTCAGCTTGTTGCAGGATGTGGCATTAAAAGTGAAGACGGCTTGTTTAGATTAGGATGAGCTGCAGTTTTTAGATTTCCTTTTTTTTTTTAACCACTGCAACGACAAACAAATGGAAGCGCCAAACTCCACTAATTGTTCAATTTCCTACCGCCGCCCACGACGCATCATGACTTAAAATGCAATTAATGGGGCCCTCCGTTTGGATTTGTGACAGGTTATGTTTGAGCGGAGGACGTTTGAGAAACAAAATCAATGCGCTACAATAATTACACTAATATTCTCATCGTTCTTTTTTTCAATTAGCCCGTCACTGGCGATTGGAATTCCGTCTCCATCCTCTGAAAGGTATTTGATTTAAAAACAATTACCCGGAACAATGGCTGCATCAGCATAATGGATTGCATGAGAAACGAAGCCAACCAAAGCACACGTACACACGCGCGCGCACACACACACACAATTCATGCAGCTACATATAATGCAGATACCTCAGTATAATTATCCATATTCATGCAAAAGTGGGGGAAAATTGCGCCACTGTCGTTTTTTGTGTACTTGTGTTCTATTCTCTAGCATTCCTTCAGTGACATGAGTTTTGGGTGTTATCTTGAAAGTTGCAGGTCACGAATGATTGTCCTCATTCATGAACAAAAATGGCAATACCGTGAGGCCCCAGTGTGACTAGGCACATTTGTGTGTGTGTGTGTGTGTGTGTATACTGTATACATATATACAGTATATATATAAACTATGCAGTTATGGTGTAAGTAGTAAAATCTTGCTAATGTTGAACATTTCTTTACTTCTACCGCTCAGTGCCTCACCAACACGATTATCAATACTACTCCCGATTTGTCATGAATTTCAAGCAAGCAAGCAAGTAAGCAGTGTGCGCGCGCAAAGCAACGCAGGTACTGTACATCCTACCAAAGATATCCAGTGCTGAGTGAAGGCAACATTTTCATCCGCTTCTATTTTTAGCTCCTCTGCTTCATATAGCAGTGGTTCAAACAACCACAGTCTAGTTCATGAGCAGCCTCTGTGAAATGAAGTTTTTAACAGTGTCACCCAACCATGATTTCTGATGGCTCATTCCGTTTCCACTGGAGTAAAAATGCTAAATGTTTTGAGGAAACATCTATCAGCTTCTAGCCATCTCATTTTGCTGATTTTTGACAGTTTTAATGCATACATTAAATATAAGCAAATCTCTCTCTCTTGCTCACACGCACTTCAGAAACATGTTAAGGATGTTAAGTTAGCTGAATACCCTGAATCTAAATCCGCAACGCTCAAAGAGTAGTAAGAGTACCATTATCGGTACTGGCTCCCTCTAGTGGCACGTGAAAGAATCCCTGAATGACATGTTCAAACTGTGCAAAACTGCCTTTTCACCTGGCAGTGCGCCGTTGGCAAACACGTATTTGTTGTTTACGTGCTACAAGGGTGTGAGGACAGAAGGCGGTGCGAGGTCGGCATTTGCACAGCACACCTTGAGTGACTTCAATTTGAACGATAAGATAAGAAAACCTTTATTTGTCTCACAATGGAGATATTCGCAAGTACTAACTCGTGACATCTTCTCCAACTATCAACCAATACCCTTGGCGGGGAAAAGTATTTTGACACTGAATGAAATCTCTCTGATGCCTCCATGGTGATCCGCTGGTGGACATTATTCTTCTGCTACTAATCTCATCTTTTCGTAAAAAGTATCAAAAGCAAAACACGGGCAGCGTTAAATTTCTAATGCTGGCTAAAATATTAGTATATTTATTAGTATAGTATTTTATATTATGCTGCACTTCTATCCCACCTCATTGATCCTCCACAAACGAGTCTAGGTTTTGACACCTTACATCACAAGTGTCAAAGTCACGGCCTGGGGGCCAGATCCGGCCCGTCACATCATTCTATATGGCCCGCAAAATCAAATCATCTGTGTTAACTTCCATGATCCTTGCTTAAATCTGTACTGAAACCTCAAATTGTCGTATGTAATAAATAACGGTAACATTTGCAATAACTTTGTTATCCTGTTTACATTCACTTGAGCAATAATTTAACAAATACTTGACTGATTTCAAAACTAATGAGCCATGTTTTTTTGTGCGTGTACAAGTAATAATACGATATGATGATGAAACATTTATTAACGTTTCACTGTCACATCTTCCGTCGGAGGGTCGTTAAAACTCCAAAGTGGCCCACGACAAAAATGAGTTTGACACCCCTGCCATACATGACCAAGATTTCCATCATAAAACTCATGCCGTGATCTGTCACTGTTAGTCATGTGTTCTGTATCACTAGCTCGTTAAAATGTGAAAAATCTCTTGCTCTGTGTCTCGGGTCCACGCTTTACTATTTTGACATCCTTCCTCCCGCTGGGAGATTAATTAGCCGTCTACCTCTGAAATGGGCATAGGTACCTCTTGGCATCTTTCACCCCCATCTTTCGCTCTCTCTGAGTTTGTTCTTTTGTACTGGTTGTGTCTGGTGGATGAGATGGAAGATCCTTTGAATTCTTCCCGTTAGCCAAAGAGTAATTGCTTCTGTCATTTTACTAGAACTAAATTTGACAGGTGTCCTCTTGATGCTCCTTCACAGGCAAAATGTGTTACTCGTTACTTCATCCATATTCAATGCTGTCTCTACAAAATATGGAGAAGCACATTGGTCATTGGAGAGAAATCCCAAAGCCTTTATTGATAAAAGGATTAAGAACTACACTGGAAGATGTAACGTGAAAAGCTTAGCCTCGATTTGTACCTCAAGAAAAAAAACCTGAAATGGCACATGGATGTTGACGCGAAAGAGTTCTTAAAATGCTGCTATGCATAATTTTTCGCACCTTATCCCTTCTTAACTAACGATGGGGCGGAATGACCATGTGTGCCTGGTCTTCTTATCGTGTGTAGTCAGCATCCCGCACGTATTGTATATGGAGATCTTCACCGACCAGGGTGAGTCTGCTCCCTGAAACCAGATGTCTGTCGGTGTGCCAAGAGAGAACTTGGAGAGGCAGCACAGTGCCAGAGGACATTCAAAGTGCCACAAAATGCAAAGAAAAACAGCTGGGATAACTTTTGTCTTATCTGCTAACAATATTATGTTTCAAGTCGCAATCAGATATTCCATGGCTCGCCCCTACTCAGTTTAGACCACACACGTATAAAGTTGTCGGCCCAATCTATTTCCCGAGCAATTTGGGGAGGAAAACTCCTTCGTAACACCTCAGTGGCCATCTGACAAGATTAAAAAAAACAAAATCCAATCTTCAACATCATGTTGATGGAAGGGGTCCCTTACACCACTGGATAATGGCTCAAGATAATCTTTAAAAGACATACAACATTTGGACCTTTTGCTCGCTTGGATTGGAAGGCGAGAACAAAAAAATCAAAATCAAAAGCAACCCAAATGTTGGTGTATGCTGACCCCACTGGTGGGAAAATCATCACGTGCAAATATATGTTTTCAGTGCTCCCAAATCATTCATGTTACATAAGCAAACCGTAAAATATTCATATTTGCTGTGACTGCAAAACCGCTTTGAGGGGCTGTATTGCCGCAAATGTTGCCAGGGCAGCAATTCTTCTGCATTAAACTGGACTTCACCTGGAAGTGTCGGTGACGCCAGGTTTTCAGAGGAAAAATCTGAATCTACTGTGCTGAGCGTTTATGCCGTTGGTCAGAATTATTAATTGCGTATCACATTTGTGTAGGTCTACCAAATGTTGTGAGTATATTCTCACTGTGCATTGTACTTGTGTACTCCGTTGTACACGGGCTATACTCTACACAGATTTGCCCCTGAACTCAAGTGTTGTTGAAGAGTAGGATCATGTTTTCGCTGTATGCTAGCACTGTTAGCATACATCTGGTCGTTGCTGGATTTAAATTCATCATAATTGTCATCACGGATATACAGAGACCAAAATTCTGCCCGTGAATATTTGTGGCCGATGACGATCGCACGCCTAAAATATTTGTCAGCAATGCTGGGGCAGCGGTTAACGTGACGCTATTAAACTTCATCAGCCTTGGCGCCACGGATAGGAAGGCTTCGACTGGCCTGACACAGATATGACCATCCATTTCCCAGAAATTTGCTTGCCATTGTGCATTCTCTCATTGTGAAAGTCAAGATTTGTTGTCAAATTGGAGTATTTCATTGCTGCTCGGTTCAGTTTACAAATGGCATGGCTTTTATTGAGTAGTCAATTTCTTTTATGTAATCCCGAGATGCTCCCGATTGTCTTTTTCTGGTGTGTTGAAAATCATTCCGTGCGAATCATCACTTCCACCGGCAGTGGTCTCAGTGCTGGTGCTGTTGTCATTTGCATCCATTAGAATTCCTTTTTTTTTTTTGGTCATCTCTGTCCGATATGTTGCGGCTGTGACACAAAATGTTTTAAGAATTAAGCCTGTAGCATTTAGATGAATGGATTTGATTCTAATTCAACATTAATGCGTTTCAGAATATTACAATCTTGAACAAAACATAGCAAGAAGAAAATTGTGCAATGGCCCCCCATTCAGGTATCTGTCAAATTTCACAAGTTCTGCCGCCTAAAGTAAACTTATGCACCCGGTGCTTTGAAACGATGACTCCTTAATTAGCACAGATACACTTGCACAAAAAAAAAAGTGTTGGACTTCTTGGAGTCATGCTTCTAATGAATGCCCATAGTTAGCCAATTATTACCGGTATGTCTTTTTGCTGTTATGAGCTTGAAAGAAAAAAATAAAAATAAAACGTTTAAGAAAATAAATAAAAAAGCTTCGCAAATCAACATTAAAATGCTGTCCTGCTTTACTCTTCGCCCCGCATGGAACACTAGCCTTATCCATTTTGTGTCATTTTGCCACTTGGTTTCCTTCCTTTCAACATTCTGAGTGATGTCATCAGATGCAACAACAATCATAAGTGAATGACTTGGAGCTAGCATGGACTCTACATTGGATTGGATATCAGACTAAAGGGCGTGGAATACAATCGATCCTGTATGGTTAAGGTCTTCATTCTGTAGCTGTGTCACAGTTACTGATTTTGGCTCTCAAGTTAATTTTTTCTTCTGTTGTAGCTCTGCTATCCACTGAATTTTTACACAAGCCCTTTGGTAACGCTTGTCTAAAGCATTCTCAAATACAGTCAGATCCCATGCAGACAAACATAGTATTGTCTCCAAACCCATAAGGGATTTGTGTGGGAACAATTGCTACAAACATGGTAGAGGACACAGCAGGTAGCACGTAAATACATTAAAAAAAAGTAATCTTGCTTTCTCGCAGTTATATAAAAAGAATGGGAAAATATTTCACCTACTGACAGATGCTGATAAATGACCCCTCCCCCGCCTACACCAACCCATTTTTGTTTCAGCATGAAATAAGAGCCAAGGTGAAGAAGTAGATGTACCATACCCGAGGGCCAGTGAGCATGTTTAGTGAGTAAATGTCACGTGTAAATGGCTCGATCGCATGTCTCCCTCCACCTCCGCCATGCCATTTCAGCTCGTATTTGCCTCAGGCCATCGGGGGTGGGGGCGGGTTGGCACACTGGTCATGTGATTGCATGACTGACAGCTCAGACTGCCTCCCTTGGAGACGAATTGGAAAGATCTGGATGTGTCATTCCGCACAAACAAAACACACGAAATGCTGAATTGTTAGTCCTGCGTTGTTTTTTTCTATCCCACTCGCATTGACATGACATTCTGGAACATGATATTGTAATATTTGTTGCATGATTTCAGGTGTTGTGTCCCAAAAGTAGTTCTTCGTTTGTATTTATTTATTTATTTTTATTCAGTTTGCTCTGTAGGTGTGAACTACTTAAATGTAAATGAAAGTATTAGCAAATATACATGAAAAGGTTTGATTAAATATCGGTTAATAAATTACAATCAAATCAATAAAAATGAGAGTGACGGGAATCATCATTAACAGGAATCATTACACATACATCAGTTTCTGTGAGGACATGTGTGTACCAACGAAGTCCTTCCGCTCGTTTAACAATAACAAGCCATGGTTTACTCCCAAACTCAGGCAACTCAGGAAAGAGAAAGAGGCCGCATTTAGAAGTGGAGATCGGGCACTGTACAAACATGCCCGAAACCAATTGACGAAGGAAATTAACATCGCAAAGAGAAGCTATGCAGAGAGGCTGAAAAACCAGTTCTCTGCTAACGACTCTGCATCTGTATGGAATGGCCTGAAAGCAATCACTAACTATAGAATGCCATCCCCCCAAACAGTGAACAATAAGGGTCTTGCTGATGAACTAAACATGTTTTTCTGCCGATTTGAAAAGGACACCCCCATTTCCCACACACACCCACCTCTACCAGAAACCACTCTACCTACCCCCCCACCCTCTTTTTCTCCACTACAGATCCACGAACAGGACGTGAGACGGCTCTTCAAGCAGCAAAAGATCAAGAAAGCTCCGGGGCCCGACAAAGTGTCCCCCTCCTGCCTGAAAGTCTGCGCTGACCAGCTGGCTCCGGTCTTCACACAGATCTTCAACAGATCCCTGGAGCTGTGTGAGGTCCCATCCTGCTTCAAACAGTCTACCATCATCCCAGTTCCCAAGAAATCAGCAACATCGGAACTGAACGACTATAGGCCTGTCGCCCTGACGTCTGTGGTCATGAAGTCCTTTGAACGCCTTGTGCTGAACCACCTAAAGAACGTCACTGGACCCTTGCTGGACCCTCTCCAGTTTGCCTACCGGGCAAACAGGTCTGTGGAAGACGCAGTCAACATAGGTCTGCACTACATCCTCAAGCACCTCGACAGCACAGGGACCTACGCAAGGATTCTGTTTGTGGATTTCAGCTCTGCGTTCAACACCATCATCCCGGAACTCCTCACCCCCAAACTACTCCACCTCGGTGTGTCCCCTGCGATCTGCCAGTGGATCCTCAGCTTCCTGACGGGATAGACACAACAGGTGAGACTGGGAGCAACAACATCATCAATACGCACCACCAGCACTGGAGCCCCACAGGGATGTGTCCTCTCGCCACTGCTCTTCTCTCTCTACACAAACGATTGCACCTCAACAGATCCAGCTGTCAAACTCATAAAGTTCGCAGACGACACCACGGTCATCGGTCTCATCAAAGACGGCGACGAGTCTGCGTACCGCCAACAAGTGGAGCAGCTGGAGCTCTGGTGCGGCCGACACAACCTCGGGCTGAACACGCTCAAGACTGTAGAGATGATCGTGGACTTCAGGAAACATTCTTCTCCTCAGTTGCCCCTCACACTATCCAACTGCCCTGTGTCAACCGTCGAGACCTTCAAGTTCCTGGGAATCACAGTCTCCCAGGACATGAAGTGGGAAGTCAACACCATCTCCATCCTGAAAAGGGCCCGGCAGCGAATGTACTTCCAGAGGCTGCTGAGGAAGCATGGCTTGCCACAGGAGGTGCTACGACAGTTCTACACGGCAGTCATCGAATCAATCCTGTGTTCTTCCATCACGGTTTGGTTTGGGGCCGCCACAAAAAAGGACAAAATCCGACTTCAACGGACAGTTAGGACGGCAGAAAAAATCGTTGGCACCGCCCTACCCACTCTTGAGGACTTGCACACTGCAAGAATCAAGACAAGGGCACGGAAAATCCTCCTGGATCCCCCGCACCCTGCCCACCACCTTTTTCAGCCACTCCCCTCAGGCAGACGCTACAGATCTATGCGTACCAAATCCAGTAGACACTTAAACAGCTTCTTCCCTCTAGCCATTAACTCCTTAAACAGTCACTGACATAGTCACTCTTCTTGCACCACAAAATGGTATTACAAAACTACTGGTATACTCTAAAATGGTTCAATGATTTTGTTGTTTACGATGATACTAGTGCAGCGTGTTATACCGGAGACAAATTCCTTGTGTGTTCTACATACTTGGCCAATAAAGATGATTCTGATTCTGATTCTGATTATTCATTAACTTTGAACTCATCCGCATAAGACCTTGAGAACAAGTTTTCACACGCTCCATCTGGTTTAAAATATCAATTACACATTTTTCTGTCCATTTGATTATTAGTTTTTTACATGCCAAATCCTAATTGGGTGTATTCATGACAGAAAATGATCAAAAAGAAAAAGACAAAAAATAATATGTACAATATGTTTGTTGGAATTTGAATACGCCATTATTAGCCATGTCTCAAGAAGCCAATAATCCAATAAGCCAAAATAATTTTCCTATGAGCAGAATCATGATGTCAATGTTGTCAAATGTTAAAATCGGTGACATTCGAATTTCCGATGCCAGCTTGATCCTTCCAAACTGGTTCGAATTTGCGTTTGAAATGAAATGTTCTTTTTTTTCCCTTCATTTTTCTCTGATAGACCAAATGTTCGATGAAACAGAAACATTCATCTGGGACAGATAGAAGAAAACATATTCCTTGTTTGTATTTTTCACGTCTTTCCATACTGTCAATTATCTTCATGCAGTAATTTACTGTCCCGGCCCCATCACAAAACAATATCCAGTATGTAGCATGGCGCAAAATAAACACCTTGTCCGGCATGAACATCCGCTTCAATCCTTATGTTGAGCGTAAGACTGCCTCCCAAAAGCGAACACGACTACAGACGCGATGTAGTCACGTAAGCACCATCATTCTTCTGGCAGTATTTCACAGCTCAGTGACCAGCTGCCACTCTCCGATCTGTTACCTCGCCCCTCTCCCCGCCACCTCCATGTGTAATTGTCTGCTCCACAGAAGGGAGGCTTCCCTCTCCCGTGGCTCATTTATCAGCAGGTGGGGGGAGGCCTGAGCTCTCTTGGCGTCCCAGGGGAGGATAGAGAAGCCATGAAAGAATGCTGAAGGCAAACGTGTGATGAACTTTCTACTCGCGGTAGACATTCAACGAACGGGTTGGCCTGATTAGGAAGTTTCGAGTCACTGATAAGGTCAACCAGCAGTACACACAATCTGAGGAGATTCGGTACAAGAGCTGCCACATATTTTTCCCTTAAACCACTCGGATCATTCTCAGAAATGTTATGAGAACAGGTGAGCATCACTGCAAACTGCAGCCACATTAATACTGGTAAGATTGGTGCCATTTTTGAGTACGCAGATTTCCAACAACATTACAGTGTTCAATTTCCGAAAGACACTTATTGCCTGGGACAATGGCACTGCTCATATTGACACAATTTTATATCCCTATATGGCTCAGCGTATCCATTTGCTTGTTCATTCATTCATTCATCTTCCGAGCCGCTTGATCCTCACTAGGGTCGCGGGGGGTGCTGGAGCCTATCCCAGCTGTCTTCGGGCAGTAGGCGGGGGACACCCTGAATCGGTTGCCAGCCAATCGCAGGGCACACAGAAACGAACAACCTTTCGCACTCACACTCCCACCTAGGGACAATTTAGAGTGTTCAATCAGCCTGCTACGCATGTTTTTGGAATGTGGGAGGAAACCGGAGCACCCGGAGAAAACCCACGCAGGCCCGGGGAGAACATGCAAACTCCACACAGGGAGGCCGGAGCTGGAATCGAACCCGGTACCTCTGCACTGTGAAGCCGACGTGCTAACCACTGGACTACCGGGCCGCCTCTGCTTGTTCATAAATAAAATATTTTTAAAAAGTGAAAGAAACACAAATATCTAATGGCATAAGATATACCATTGTAAGTATCTGTTCATCCAACCAGTTTTCAAGGAACTCAACGTAGAATCGAATAAATACAAATAACAAAGTACCTCGGGTGTCTCTTTCAATTAACCAGTAAAAGTGTGGAAAATAAATTCTGTTTGAGAGGCTTAGCGTTTGACAACTTGTCCTGAAGGCCCTAATGTACGAGATGGTGGTGTCTCAATCTGCAAATTAATGACCTAATTAAGGGATGTTGAGATGAGACAAAGAAGAAAGTAGCATCATGTAAGTAGACATATGGATGTGTTCTGTCTTGTGCTTATCTGTTAATAACGTGGGGACTGGGAAGAAGACGGCGGCACGGTTGATGACGGGTTAGCACATCAGCCTCACACTGCAGCGACGCAGTGTTCGATTCTGGCTCCGACCTTCCTGTCTGGAGTTTGCATGTTTTCCCCGTGCTTGCGTGGGTTTTCTCCGGGTATTCCGCTTTCCTCCCACATTCCAAAAACATGCACGGCAGCTTGATTGGGCACTCCAAATTGTCCCTATGTATGACTGTGAGCGCAGATGATTGTTCGTATATGTCTGCCCTGCAATTGGCCGGCAACCAGGTGGGACTGGCTAGCAACATGTCACTTTTTGGGGTTATTACCTACACATGTGCTTTTCAAAAGGCAAGACATTCAAAAATATAATTTACATCGATGTACCTGGGATTGATTAAAAAAAAAAAAAGAAAATCATGATAAAAAAAAACACGCTTGGCATCGAATGAGTTAATGTGAACGTGTCGCTGTGTTAGTTCCCTCCGTAGTACCTGCTCGGAAGGCGACGGTTCTCGCGGCCCCAAATGGTTCAAATGCAAGGGCAGGATAGCGACTGCGGGAGCTCAACTCCATCAATTTAGTGCTACTTCAAGCAATCCCGGGACTACTGCTGTGACATATTGCCTCTTGAATTCAGTTTGGATTGGGTGTTGGCAAAAAATACAAATGACTTCTGTAGTCCTGATGCGTGTGTGTGCAGTTGCAGTATGTTTCGAGCCAGTAGAGAGCACCCACTGTAGTACCTCACCTTTTAATGGGGGATAAGAGGATACGTTTGATACCAAAAAAAAAAAAAAGGTTTTCAGTAAATACAACAACTGAATTGATTAATAATTGTGTTTTAAGAGGGAAAATATGTCACGTGTTTCATTTGTGGCTCTTCCATTTCATTTTGTCTCATTATTTAAAGTATTACAGTACTTGTTCATTCATCACCTGATGATGAGCTTCTTTGCTTTCTAATTTCCATTTTCTCCCTCCTCCACCTCAGGTTATCTGCATTGTATTTCTATTCACCCCCGCCCCACCCCAACACACACCCCATTTGTTCATTCCTATTCTCGGGCTTTCTGACTCTTCCCTCTCAGTCTATCAGAGAAAGAGTCAGCAGCGTCAGATAGAAGGCCGTCTGCCCTCAGACTTGTTTGAATTGGTCTGCAGTCATCAGGTGTGCATTTATTTCAGAGTTGGTGTCATATTTTTCAACTTACTCAAGTATTGTTTGGACCCAAAAAAAAAACCGTTTCGGAATTGACTACACTTGGAAGCATTTTCAGGAAATGAACTAATATTTATTCATGCAAGTATTTATTTATTTATTTTTGCTGTTCCTCGGCTCCACCTTTTGTTCAAAAGTGCAATTTGGTTTCAGACCACTGATTTAAATCAATTCGCTCAGCCTGCCTTCACAAAGTTTGCTCAGCAAGCATTGTACATAGTCTTAAAGGAGATGCGACTGCTAAGGTAAGATACAGTAAGTGCCCTGCATAGTACACCAATACTCTCGATGCGCCTAACCACTTACTTTTCAAGTAATGAGTAACTTCAACATCCGCACAGAAATGCCATATGCCCACCAAAAGGAATGTTTCACTTTACTTGCGGTTTTCCAGCATTGATGTCATAGTCAGAATAAGCATTTCCGAGTCTATCAATGAGAAACGTCTCGTAACCTTGTTTGACTTTGCAGATGCACGTAGCGAGATTCATCTGTTCTACTTTTTGACAAATTTTGTGTTGGATCACAGAATTATCTACCTCGAATCCTTCTTACTCATTATTCGTCATTTCTAAGTTGAGGTGGAGGGCAAAGAGAAATTTCCTGGATATTTCCCTTTTTTTTATGCATGAAGCTATAATGATAGAGCAGGAGTATCCATAATTACATATGGAATGTTTGAGTTTGTGTAAGTGTGTGTATTAACACTACATAACAAATATACACATATTTTTCTAGAATGCGTGTGTGTGTGTGTGTGTGTTTCTGGACAAAATAGAAGCTAATACCTTTTCAAGCAGATGAGCCTGGTTATCATTAGTTTCAATACCGTAAAGCACCAAAAGACAGAAGTGAAGCTTGGGACCATGTCTGAGCGATCTGGTGAGATCAGATGCAGGAAAAAAAATAAGCTAGATATATTCAAGACTCAAAACTGTACATACATTAGATATGAGTGTGAATGTGGTTTGTCTGCTTTATACTGTATGTTCCCTCTCACGCCAAGAGCTGGGACAGGCCCCAATTTTAATTAAATGAATTATCTTCAATGACAGCTAACGCAATTTTCCTCCCACATTCTAAAAAGAAGCACAATAGGTTAACCTGAAGACTCAAAAGTGACGATCAGTGTGAATGAGTCACGTAACACTAACCAGGACAAGAGCTATAGATCAATATAATTAAACAAAATCAAATCTCGGATGACTACAACATACACGCAACTCCGGCCATGTCTATATTCACTGTATTATGTCTTTTTCTATGTTGCTGATTTCTGGTATAGCGCCACCTGTCACTCCACCATGCGTATGCCATGCGTTTAATTTTGCATTGAACGTTGCAATTTTATGCAGTATTGTGCGTGATTGTGGCATGTTTGTGTGGGGTCGGGGCTGGTTCTCCAGTAACACATTTTATGTGCTGTCAAAGCACATTGTGTGTGAGTGATTACCTGTCATGGCAAGCGTAGAGCTCTGCTTACTCCCCAATCACATCACTGCCGCCTTTACATTTCCATCACTCTCTTGTTCTTTATCTTGCTTTTCAACACCACTGACAGTCCTCTTTCTTTCTCTCTCACTTGCTTTCTGTTGGTCGAATAGCAGCCTACACACCCAAAATTGCTGGGTTGCTTTCTTCACCCACTCGCTGGGTAGCTGTGATTAAAAAAAAAAAAAAAAAAAAAATTAGTAGGTTGGGTTGCTTTGACCAAAGTGTACGAACCGATTTAATATCCATCCATCCATTTTCCGATCCGGTTTATCCTCACAAGGGTCACGGGGGGTGCTGGAGCCTATCCCAGCCGTCTTCGGGCAGTTGGCGGGGGACACCCTGAACTGGTTGCCAGCTAATTGCAGGGCACATAGAGACGAACAACCATCCGCGCTCACACTCACACCTGGGGACAATTTAGAATGTTCAATCAGCCTGCCATGCATGTTTTTGGACTGTGGGAGGAAACTGAAGCACCCGGAGAAAACCCACGCAGGACCTGGGAGAACATGCAAACTACACATAGGGAAGCCGGAGCTGGAATTGAACCCACGACCTATGCATTGTGAGGTTGACGTGCTAACCACTGGTCCACCGGGCCGCTACCGATTTAATATCGGTTCCATTTTTGTAGCATGTTCCATATACAGTATTATGCAATGTTGATGTATTGGCATATTTGGTAATTTTGTTAAAAATAATCGTCATGATTATTGTATGCAGATATTAGATTTCACTCATTCACATTATGTTAAAATATTTCTTTGTTGGAACTATTTGTTAGAGTGACACGTGACTGGTGAGAATATGTAGTTGAGTGGGAGTGAGGGATGGGGTCAGCTCGTGATAGAAGCGACAGCTTTTGTAACAAAACAAAAAACAAAGAAATAGAAAAAAAAGAAGCTTTTTTTTTGGTACAACCTTTAGTTTATTAAATAGTCAAGACCAAGTCGTTGACCTGTCATTTGCATTCAAGACTCATAGTTACTCTGGCTTCAAAGATGTTTTGTCTTTGTGGAATAATACTAACACCAGGTTGGGTTGATTATTTTTGAATCGGCAGATTGATTTGAAGATTGGATTTTGGCAAGCTAAAGTTGTTCACCATTTTGTGAGTCTTGGTGAACTGATGTTGAAGTAAATTTGGATGTCTGAGTGGGCAATGCTGCTGACTTGTTATTTTTGGAGGGTTTGTGGCAGTAGTGTGCAGGCGAGGAAGACAAGAGTTCAGGGAAATCTAAAAAAAAAATGTTTCAGGTCCCAAAGCAACTTTGGGATAGAAATAAAAGAATGGCCGCACGATGTGCATCGGTTGTAGGCTTGCCCAATCAACCTCTGACCCGTTGGCCTTGAGTTTGTACCAATGATGCTCTGTATTCATTCGACTCTGAGAACTCAATTCGCTTCATTTCTCAATATTAAAGTGACTCAAGAACCCCCCCCCCCAAAAAAAAAAATTATACGTCCAACGCTTTACTTGATGAACTCGTCCAAAGGAATTCATCTGAATGGCACTAATTTTGAATGAGCTATTCTATTTGTACTTATATTCAAAGGTTCGTTAAACCTTTACTGTCTTTGTTCATTTTATGCTGGCAGCTGAATGGCAGTTAGTTTTGGAAGCAGCCAAATAAAGACATCTTGTTTCCTCCACTCTGAGCAGCCTAGGGAGTGATGAGTGGAATCTTGATGGACTGAAGTGAATTTATGTGGGCTAAAAATGGCCAAACCTTCCTCGTAGTCCTTAAGGGAATCGGTATCATCAAGGTCAGACTATCGAACACAGATCTTATCTAGTGTCTCAAACACAAGGGGGATGTTTTGCCAATTCTGTCTCGCAAAGCCCATTTCGAGGTCATTAAAAGCCAAACACAGGCGCGCTACTAACCAGCAGGGAACCTCGGGGCAAAAGTAGACTCATTCAGACAATAGATAGCTATCCGTGTTCCTAAATCCCGCGTGTTGACATAAATTAAAATGATGACTTTTTACCACTTTCTAAGTGTATCGACCTCACAGTAAATGCCAGTCTCAAGTGGGACGACACACCGAGATGCGGCCTTTATGGATGGCCAATCACCGCGCATTGATTGCGCCGCACCCCTGCCCTTCAATCAATGGGCCGCCGTTTGTGAGCCGCACGCGCGGCTGACAAAGAATAATGAATCCATGCAAATGGAGAAAGTTTAAAAATAGATCTTCCCAGTTGAGTGGCACCGGTTCATTAACTAAAACAGTTTGTCATCATTCCTTGATACTTGCTCTCTGAATGCAGTGCATGTCGCATATAATATCACTTGTTGTGCACTATTACACACAGCGTGCATGCAAACAAGCCACCCACCAAAGTGTATTAACAAGCATGTGTGTCCTTGACTTATTTGTAATTACACCACCTGATTACCACACTTGTGTGTGTACAGATCTTCTGGCTTAAAACTGAGACAGTCACTCACAGTCACATGTTGAAATTAGATCTAATACAATAACTGTATTAAATTTTGTGCCTTTATAAAGGTAATAATGTCATGATTTTGTTTGTGACCAACAGGTGGCACTGTAGGGCTCCGCCTGCAGCTGCACACCTGTTGGTCATTGTGTCATTAGTTGTCTGTGTAAAAAGACTCCCGGCACGATCGCTCAGTGTTGGGTCATTGTTGTGTGTTGCTCTTTGTTGCTGTGCGCACGTGTCATGTTTTGTTTTCTGTCTTGGGTTTTTTGCTACTTTGTTTTTGCCTGACTTTATTTCAGTGAGTTTTTGAGTTAGTTTCTCCAGTGTATTCCTATTTGCATTATTGTTAAATATATTTTGGTCACTCCACCCTGCTCCTCCCTGCCTCCCTGCTTTTTGAGATCCTCCTCTGCAGTACCATCACGCAAAACATGACAAATAAACGACCAACATGGTCCGAGTTCAGTTTTACAATAATTGGTTATTGTGGTTGCTCGTCGTGATCTTGTTTCCAGTATTTACTTGTTTACTCAATTCTGAAATATTTACTAATATTTTAGGTTAAACATTCAAACATTTGACTGTTTATTTCAAGTCGCTTTTGTTTTGAAGGCATACTTAAAAATCAAAAACATACTTAAAAATCACTTTCCAAACAATATGGGACCAAACACAACGAACCCAAACAGCCGACTGTAAAGCCTTTACTAGCAAAACACGCTACGTTAGCTTTGAAAACAACTGACCTGGTGGAGGCCGCTCCTTCTGTAGAAGCAAATGTCACAATAATAACAAAGAAAATAACAAACATGAATGCCTTGGTAGTCGCCGAATTCATGTCTGGTGAGGCACTCTGACTAAAAATGAAATGTTTAGAATAAATCAGGAAAACCTGTAACACAACAACTCTTAGTAGACTCGTCTGCCTCTTCACTCGCAAAAGGACAACATATGCCATGAGTCTCTCTCCAGTGAAAAAGCCTGTAGTTACAGGGACCACCATGAAAGAAAGGGATCGACCACAAAACAAACTGTTAATCCTCTTTTCATAGTTGCTGGTGAAATTCAGATTTTTTTCTTGCATGGTTCAGCTTCATTCTGTTTGATAATCTCATCTGAATAGTGAAGAAGAAGTCAGCAGCACAAACCTTGAGAGATTCTAATTTGCGTTATGTTTATTTGTTTACTCATACTGCAAGTTCTTTTTTTTTATTTATTTTTTGCCTATTCGATGTATTGCCCTCGAATTTCATCCAATATTCATCACAGGGTGAAAGTTGGAGATCATTCTCTCCCTCTCTAAGCAAACACTTCATTTTGACAGATCATTAGCTCGACATTATCTTTCATTAGGCACCTCTGCATTACTTATTCAACACTCCGAGGGCGCTTGTGCACAATTACTGACATTCACATTTGCACAATAGGAGGCCCATCCACGCAGGACTGAATTAGTCTGTAGAAGCAATTAGTGACTCAAGTAACATTCTGTATTTGACCATAGTTGGCATGACAGGGAGGATTCATGTGACCTTAAGGGTCTTTGTGCTCACTGTAGTGACACTAAAGGAATATAATATGCAATCCTTGCAACATGTTTATGGTCCACCATCAAACGTCTCGTGCAGGGGAAGCAGTGAACCAATAACACCGTGTATAGTGGAGATGGGGCGTTGCTGACCTAGACTTGGGGCGTTATGGGTCAGTGGGCAGAATATTTCGATGAAATACACCAACATGCCTTCCTTAGAGGAAGCAGAGTCTGGGGACTCTGAGGTGGGTTCTGCTATCTCTCTGGGCTTGAAGCCACTGAGGTGATTGAAAAGCTCGTCGGTGGCCGAGCGCCAGTGGATGAGATCCACCCGGAGTTCCTCAAGGCTCTGGATGTTGTGAGGCTGGTCTGGTGGACACGCCTCTGCAAACTTGTGTGGTCACCGGGGTGGTGGTCCCTCTCTATGTATTTGTAATCGATGAATAATAATTTTCAGTAAAATGAAGTGAAGTTCCTGCGGTACCCCCCTGATAATCTTTCAGGGTTCCACTGTCGAGTCCCAATCACACACCAGTTTTACAGATAGTCTGTCCAATTACTATGACTGTCTTTCGCAGCAGATCCGAGCAGGCCGTGGTAGTGTTCAAATGGATGCTTTTAAGCGCCTCATGAGAGGAAGTGACTGCAGCCTGATAATGCATCCCAACTTGCCACAATAGTATCAGCAGCAATGCAACATTTCTAAAAGCAGCCTTTGGCGATGTTAATGGGACAACACATTTGGGGGCAAAAGGCTGGCGCAGTTCACGGCCCGCCAGACTCCATCCATCTGTCCTCTCGGCACATCGGCACTTTGTCTATGAACACTTTCCATCATATCCGGCATATTCCCATAAGCCTGTACTCCTCATCTATCTCTCTTGAAAGGACTTTTTCTTTCTCCCCACCCTCCCCTCGACCATCCCATCTATCATGCGTGTGGCTTTGTGGGCCCCCGTCCTGACTGATGACTACTTAGCCATCCACAGAACCATTTGTGATTGTAAGACACATTTGAGCTTTTTTTTCCAAGATGGAAAACAAGAGTGGGAGTTAAGACAATTAAATGTGTTGACAGAAGAACAGCAATCGTGCTGTTGGAAGATATTAAATACAGATGAAGTGAAGTCGTCAACAACCATCATCATGTTTTGTGGAGTCCCAAACTTGGGAACATTTTAATCCTTCTCCATCTACAGATTAATATTGCTTCTCAGTTGTCAATTACTTTCTGATCATACGGATTTTATTTTTGCAGTGTAAAGTGATGCACTCAACACAAAGACTGAGTTGCAAGATCACCAAATGCCCGGTGGTGAAAACTGATCTGAAAAATGTGAATCGAAACCTTAGACTGCATACAAAATAGAAACGAAACGAAAAACTTTGGAATCGTTTGAGGGAAAAAAAGTCCAAATCTTTAGATTTTCTGTCAAATGTGAATGAATACCTTGTGAATTCCGCTGTTGTCTGAGAAAGCCGACAAAATATCTTTGTTTGATGAAAAACAGCACATTCGTGGAGCTCATCTGAACTAGAAGTAATCAACATTTTTGCCAACCTTCTGACAGATTTATACTCAAACATGAAGCCAGTCTGTCCCAAACTGCCCACCTCACCTTACGTGACTCATTAATGACTGAACTCCTGACCTCTGGTTTTTATTGAGCTGTGGAGCCGATAGTAGGATTTTTAATTTTTTTAAATTTTTTGGTATTATGCATTCTCATGTGGCGGCCCGGTAGTCCAGTGGTTAGCATGTCGGCTTCACAGCGCAGAGGTACCGGGTTCAATTCCAGCTTCGGCCTCCCTGTGTGGAGTTTGCACGTTCTCCCCGTGTGGGTTTTCTCCGGGTGCTCGGGTTTCCTCCCACATTCCAAAAACATGCACGGCAGGCTGATTGAACACTCTAAAAGTGTCCCTAAGTGTGAGTGTGAGCGCGGATGATTGTTCTTCTATGTGTGCCCTGCGATTGGCTGGCAACCAGTTCAGGGTGTCCAACCCCTACTGCCCAAAGACTGTTGGGATAGGCTCCATCACACCCGCGACCTTTGTGAGGATAAACGGAATAGAAAATGGATGGATGGATGGATGGATGGATCATCACAAGGCCATTATCGCGTATACATGTGTATTTATATTAAAAAAATGCAAATAATGAACAAGACAAATTGAAAGAGAGCAAATGACAAGAAGAAGCATACACTTAGCGCTCATGGGTCCTTCATATTAGCTTTAGCTTGAAGCTTTTCTTCAAGTCAGCAAGCAGAAATACAGTCAAGGGGCACTTCATGACAAAGTAAACCAACTGAGATCCAGCAGCGTATCTTAAACTGTGTTTAAATTATCAATCCAATTTTAAAACACATTTTTTGCGTGGTGTCCGCTATTCACAACTGATCGCTATTTGGAACGAGGCACCGACCGCTCTTTGATCACAACAATAAGCGTCTCTATAAAGTCAAGATTTATAGCTCCCGCTCTTGTGTAACTTCTATCTAATGTTGATGATTTAACGTTTACAGCATGTGCTTATTATCTTGAGTATCCATGTTGACAGTGGATGCTGTCGCTGTCACCCGTCGCCTCCCTGTGAGGCCGGGCTGTTTTCAATGCCACTACACTAGTAGCAATGTGAGATTACAAAGGAAAAAAAATATAGACGCATGCAGCGTGTAAGCTCATTTTTGACTGGGCCTGAATGGAAACATCATGTTGCAGTGGCACGGAGGATGTGGGGTGACTGCTGGATGGGAGGTAATAAGGGCAATGAGGGGAAATGGAGTGCAAAGTCACTTCAGATCAAGCTCAAGTGAACACAATGTCGCGTAGTCGGAAGTGGAACCAGCAGAGGAGGATGGCAATGCAAGAGGCAAAAGAACATACATGTGGCGCGGAGCCAAGAGCGCAGCTTTGCTTATTAGAGCTGTATATAACACCTTTATGGGTGTATGTGCTGAAGGGACAAAACCTTCCTCAGACAGTGTCTCCCTGAAGATGAAGTTTGATGCAGAGTTGTACTTAGAAATCGGCGCTGTCCTGTGAAAAACACATAAGTCAATTTTTGTCTCTTTTTCCTTAGTTTTATTTTCATGGTATGTTCACAGTTCAGACATCCCATTATTGTAAAAAATAAAAAAAAAAAATAAAAAATGGATATAAGCGATGAAATGGTGGAATCTAAATGTGCATTAGTATTAATTTTTAAAACCTCTTTTTGCGAGGAAAAAGCGATAACATTGATTCTTTCCTGCATGAAATGGGGTCGCTCTTAGCATAATTCGTCATTCACATCATCTTTTTTCCTCTGTCACGCAGCCCGAATTAAAAAGCATACATTTCATCTTTAAGCCGTCTTCAATACGCGCAAGGTAAGGAGAAAATGTCAAAGCTGCATCTGAAAGCAGAAGACGGATTCATCACATGGACTTCTTGGGGGACTCGATGTGATTGATAGCCATTGAACTCCAATCAGACTTCCATTGAGCGTTAAAAAGGTTACCTTTCTAAAAGGGCGCCTGTACTCCGCGTCTCCGAATGACAGACATTTTGAAGATGACCTTATCACTTTGCTTCATGACTCCGAGACACCTTTTTGGTCTGCCTGCGTTTAAATAAATACAGTTGATGAGTTTCTGGTATGGTCCAAAGCCCTTAATTCTGCACTTACTCAATAAACAGTGATTTGCACTCGTGATTTTCATCTGTGTTTGTGTGTGCTGGTGGATGTGCTTGCGTGTTGTCAGTTTGTCAGTCTCAGCGGACATCGTGGGTCCCTCGAGCGCTGGCGGCTGAGGCCAAAGCGGTAAAGTGACAGCTCAGTGCTGGGGGGACAGTGTCTGCGGTGAATAATGAAACCGAGTGTCATTCACGCATTTGAAGTGCTTTTTAACGCTGCTGAACAAGGAGCCTTTTACTCTCCATTTCGGGATGCTGCTGGGGTGGGCACCAACCTGTCACACCTTTTTGGATGATAATCATCCCTTTTTTTTGCTGAGGCTGCAACTGATATTCTGGGCACCCCACAATTTTTCTGGGGAGGAATAAAATCTTTGGTAAGCAGAATGATTTAGCACTGCTGAGAACAAAACATGGGTTCCCAATGGAATTTATAATTTTGTATATAATATATGATATATAGCAAGGGGTGGCCTGGTGGGCAAGTGGTTCGCCCGTCGACCTCACAGTGCAGAGGTCGTGGGTTCAATCCAGGCTCCGGCCTTCCTGTATGAAGTTTGCATGTTCTCCCGGGCTTGCGTGGGTTTTCTCCGGGTGCTCGGGTTTCCTCCCACATTCCAGAAACTTGCATGTCAGGCTGATTGAATACTCTAAAATTGTCCCTAGGTGTGCTTGTGAGCGCACCCAGAGATGATGGTTCGTCTCTGTGTGCCCTGCGATTGGCTGGCGAACTGTTCAGGGTGTCCCCCGCCTACTCCCCAAAGATGGCTGGGATCTGCGCCAGCATCCCACGTGAGGATAAGCGGGTTAGAAAATGGATGGAAGGATATAATACGTATGTTGAAAAGAAGCTGTAACTCACTAATTTGTCAACCAACAAAATAAAACATGCTTCGGGAGTGCTCCACTGTCTTCTGTAGAGTCTCAACCGATTGATTTGAAGTTGCAATTGTCCACCTTCAATCGCACGGGGTTTGACTTAGGAGGTTTCATCGTACTTCTTGGATCGAGGCGGTGGTGATTAAAGACTTGATCTGAATGCACAAACACGTACCTTTTTGCTTTCGGGCTCTCAGCAGTGATTTGTGCTCTTAATATTCATCGTTCAGCACCAAGGGCGGGTGACTCACCTTGAGGGTGTGCTGAGAGCCAAAGGGTGCATCTCAATGCTTTGATGCATGCTCCTTTACCCTTTTTACCTATTTTCCTCCGTTTTGCGCGTAATCCTAAATTTCAGACTTTTTACTATTTGCGGACAACAGCAACATACTGTACTTTGAAACTGCAGAATAGATGGTATGAATAATGGAGTTACAAAAGTCTGAAGAGTCTCATGAAGGGAAACTGAAGTCACTTGATTTGCATTTCATATCTTCAGCAGCTCTCAGACATGCACCCACACATGCACAGCTAATGTTAAGTGAGAAAAGGTTTTCATATTCACCCAATGCAATGATGTCAAACTCGTTTTTGTCACGGGCCACTTTGGAGTTACGTCTTTCCTCGGAGGGCTGTTCCGACAGTGAAACCGAACAAATGTTTACGGAATCATCTCATCATATTATTACTTGTACACAATAAATTGATGGATTACTAGTTTTGTAGTCACTCAAGACAACTATCTGTTTGTTCCACTGGGTTTGACGTTTCTTTTATTCCAGACAATGGTCTCTTTTGACAAAGAGAACAACTCTTACCTAGCTGACAATTTTGGCTTTCACTCCAACCTTCGTCGTACCTGTCACTGCTTCCTTGTGACTCGTTTCAAACACAGCTACCATATTTTCCGCACTAAAAAGCGCATCTAAAAGCCTTCCATTTTCTTAAAAGCTCACAGCGCGCCTTAAAATCCGATGCGCCTTGTGTATGGTCATTACGGTAACATTTCGACCCCAAAATGGCTCCTTGCTCGAGACATGCTGACAACGCAGAGTTCAAACTTAAGGCGATCAGTTTGAACACGGAAATAGAGCTGCGGCAAAAGAGTTCAACGTGAACGAATCAATGCCTCTCACTTGCTGACATCTGATCATTCCGTTGGCATTTCCTTGAGCATAGCGCCATCTAGTGGATGCATTGTAGATTGCGTCTTATAATGCGGTGCGCCCAATGTATAAAAAACAACTACAAAATAGGCCATTCATTGAAGGTGCATCTCAAAATAATAATTTGTTTGTTCAATTATTGTTCAAGTGAGTGTAAACGGGGGAACAATCCATCCATCCATCCATTTTCCGAACCGCTGTATCCTCACTAGGGTCGCGTGGGGTGCTGGAGCCCATCCCAGCTGTCTTCGGGCACCCTAAATCGGTTGCCAGCCAATCGCAGGCAGGGGAACAAAATGATTACAAAATTATTTATTCCATGTGACAATTTGACATTTCAGTACAGACTTTAGCAAGGATCATGGAAATTGACACATGAATTACTTTAGCGGGCCACATTAAATGATGTGGCGGGCCGTATCTGGCCCCTGGGCCTTGACTTTGACACCTGTAACCTATGTATGCTAAAAATATTAATTGAAGCAAATTGAAAATGGGCCCTCACTTTGCGAAGCTGTTGGGTCAGTATCTGTGGGTGCTGTGTATGGATCCACTGCCAAGTTTCATCACAAATCCTTCATTGGGCATCCTGCAATCTCAGACGTCGTCCTCATCAGCGACTCGCTTCTTCTCCTTATTTGTCGCGTGCATCATCAAATCCCCACCAACTCGATGCAAATCGATCCAACAGGCAACGGTTTATTCTCGCCCTCGTCTCGAATCTGGCTCTCCTCATTTCACTTTATTCAGCGCGGATGGAAATCCAATCAGAGTCCAATCGACCGTATCTGTGAAATATTTTGTTGGTTTTGGTTGTCAGCAAAATGGAAGCATTTTGGTTTCTGCGGGCCTCTTGTTTATCAGAAATACACAAAATCCAAATGCGGGGAACGTTCAGAAATTTAAGTCGTCTCTCTCCGCTCTGTGCTTTCATGTTTGAAAAATAATGTCTTTGTGGCTGCACTGTTTGGGGTCATAAATAATATTTTAGGTGTACAAGATTTTAGTAGGGCGGCGCGGTGGACAACTGGTTAGCATGTCAACCTCACAGTGTACAGGTGTAAGGTTCGATTCCTGCTCTGGCCTTCGATGCACAGAAAACAAAACAAAAGAGAAGCGTTATGGCGGAACCGATTAGTGCATCCACTGTTCACTAACAAATTTTTCTACAAACACTTTTCTGAGGTTCACGAGCAATGTTTCCTGACATCCATGCGGAACGCTCACATAGTGTCACTCTCATTCATTCATCTGGTCGTGGATTTCAGATGTCTTTGTTTTTGCTACGCACTTGTCCTCAGTAGCCCGAGAAAGTGGAATGTGCAAGCAACAGCGACATGAAAAAGTGAATTTTTTTGGTCTGTCTTTCTGCTACTTGCTTACAGCAGCTGCCGTGCACAGCGGGTTTGAGAAAGTGGTTCGAGATAAACGCAGAGATTGCACTAACCCAGCCGCGCCATTTAAAATGGCAAAAAATAGCGCCGAATGTTTGGCCAAGTTTGAAAGCGGTCTGCTCAGTGGCCATCTGAGATGTGTACGCAGCACTTTGACAGGAAATGACATGAGTATATGCGGCTGATCAACTGTTTTTTTTCCTCCCTCATTTTTATTTTGTTTTGATTGTTTTCTTCTTGCTATGAGTGGATACAATCAATACATTTACACATGGATTAAATAACATACAGTATCGAGTTTGGCACAAATATTTTTTGTCTATAGGCTACACTGCAGAGGGGGGGTCGCAAAAAATCATTTTGGAAAGCATGCTGGGAGAGGTTGTGCTGTATGCTGTGTGTCACTCCTTACTATCGACAACTTACATTTTAAAAACACATTTTTTATGTTGTGCTGTGAAAATGATACAACACAAATTGGCAGTATTTGTAAAAAAATGGGTAAAATATTTTGCAAACACAACAAATTTATTCAATCATGGAATAAATCACCCATTAGGTAACAGTAACTGTTTCAGATAACCTCTCACGACACCCCCCTGAACTCATCAGGTCCAGACCCATTAAACACGCAAAAAGAGTTGACTGCTACTGCATTGGCATTTTTGTCTGGCAGGCGACATACAAGTGGAAGTAACATTTTAGCTCTCTAGCTAATATTAATTTACTAAACACTTGGCTTGGGTTTACCTTAGCCAAAATTAAAATGTCTACATTTGGTCTAAGTGCACCCAACTTCCACATTCGGAAAAAAAAACCCAGAATGAAGCACTATTCTCCGGCACTGTCAAACCCTGGCAGAAGAACGGGAGAAAGCAACTTTAATCTACATTTAGTTTGCTCTTTTTACATCATGTCTTTAAGAGCGACCAACGATAACGGGATCCCTTGGTAGCTTTAACTTCTGGCCGAAGACACAAACCACAATGAAAACAACACAGGCTCAAACCGTCATATCCTCAACCTGTTGTGATGTTCTAATTACCATGACAGGAAGTCTGTTCTATGGATTTGGTCGAGCGATGTGCGTATACAGGAGTATGCTCACACTCGAATTTATTTCAGAACGTATTTTCTATTTATTTAAAAACATTGTCTAAGAGACACTCCTTTTTTTGAATAATTAAACCACGTAAAGGTCAAGACACTGCAGTCAGGTTTAGGATCCCCCCCGCCACCCCCTATTACTTAATCTTGCAGTCTCCCACAACACAAGCCGTCAGGAAACGAATTAAAGTATAGGTCAAGGCACCAAAGTACACGATCTGACATTTTAATAAGTGGCGTGTTTTGTGATTTTTTTGTCTCATAAATCAAAATGAAATAAAATATGACGTGGCTCAATCAAGAGGGAAATGATATGCGCTACAGCCCAACGTGTCGCTTCAAAAGTATGAGGGAATTGTTTATTTGTGTGCAGTTGTCAGAGTTCATCATTTCTTAAGAAAACGAGGGACCGGCTCCTTTTGTCGACCTCGTGCGCGTGTATCTATATCTGTGTGTGTGTGTGTGTGTGTGCGGGTGTGGGTGGTGTGGGGGCGAGCGTAACGCTGTTGAGGGCGGTCGCAGACGCGCGCACGGCTCATTCAGCTGCCAGACGCACGCAGAGAAGACGGCGGATCGCACGCCTCGTGTTTCCAAGCTCCATGGCTCGGCAAATGCGGCTCGTTAACAGGTGGACGCAATTCGCTTAAAAGAAATTGCAAGCAACCTCCTTTGGGAGACCCGCCAACAGTTCTCCTCCTTTTCCCGGTGCGCTCGGAGGAAGACGAGAATTTAAACCAAAAAAAAAAAAAAATGAAGAGCAAAAACCGTGAAAGCTTAACCGACTCCCGGGAGATGGACGGCTCGTACGACCCGCTGACGGGTGAGTGCTATCGGCCTTCGGGCCACCGCCGGGTGTCGTGTGCTCAAGAAAAAGATTCAATATGGTTTCAATCGGTCCTCCTAATTAACTCCAGGTGGTTGATCGCTCGTACCTGTGTGGCACAAGTTCTTATTGAAGTTGACATGTAGGGAACTAGTTGGCCGATTGGGTAGAATACAGAGGTTGGAGGTTCGAATCCGTGCTAACTGTGTGGAGTTTGCGTCTTCTCTCCTGTGCTTGTCCTCATTCAAGAAAACGTCTTTCATTGATTAATTGAAGACTCTTTCATGCCCTTAGTTTGTCTGTGCCGAAAGTGCTCAGTGATTGATTGACTGGTTGCCATGCATGAATCAAAGGGGAGACCCCCCCCACAGGTCAATAAAGATAAGAACACCTTTATGTGTCTCACAATCGTGAAATTCCCAATTTACAGTAGCAAAATTATGATATGTTTAACAAAAATATGTACGTCTCTGTGTGCCATGCGATTGGCTGGCAACCGATTCAGGGTGTCCCCCGCCTACTGCCCGGAGACAGCTGGGATAGGCTCCAGCACCCCCCGCGACCCTAGTGAGGATCAAGCGGTTAGGAAGATGAATGAATGAATGAATGTACATTCTAAAATATAAATATAAGCATATTAAAACAGCCATAAATTACAAACCTCGTGATTAATCCATTCGAAGAAGCCTTTTGAGAAAGGAATCATACAAAAACCACAGCAATGATTCTCATAGGAAAGAATATCAATCTAATTAATTGGTGCCTTGCACCCAATAATATTAACAGAAAAATACAGAATAACTTTAGTTAAACACGAGAACACAATACGTATGACGAATGAAATCCATTCATTGATCCAATGCGTGTCAGAAGTAACAAATGGGGCACAAACGAATGCACACACTCGTTAGCATTCTAAGATAAGCGTCTCATCTTTGAAGTAACTGCATCACACTTGCTAACCTGGCAGTTTTTTGATCTCTTGCGTGGCGCCTCTCAGCCTTTGGTCTTTGTGGCTTTGCAGAGTGTCAGTCGCGTAAGCAAGAACTTATCTATCTGTCTCTTTCGGGACATGAGCTTTCTTTCGGCTTGCTATATTGTGACTACCGGGTATACTACAGTGTGTACTTGCATCAACCATGCTGGTTCGACCGATGACCCCGTTTATGGTAATGCAATATGTGCAGCAAAAAAAAATCCCCCTCACCCCCATTATCGAGAAAATAATGAACTATATTGAAGGGATGATGAAACCATATTGAATCTATTGTATATGTGTGTTTGTATAATGTTGGTGACCGCTGTGAACAATTTGAATTGTGATTGTTGCTGACCAGGCTGAGTGGTGGAGTAGGGATGTGGGGTGGGGCGGTGCTTTGGTTCGCACTGAGATAAACGACGAGATGCTTGGAATTGCTTTTTACGCTATTGCTTGACAGACATTAACCCCCTGAAGATTTTTATCTATGGACTAAATAAATCTCTCCGAAATTGGATCCGAATGCTGAAAAATACTCTTGTAGAAAGAAAAGTAGTATGGAAGTATGTGAGAGCACTGCCATTGTGTATTAGTATTGCTTTCTAACGTTTATTGATCTAAGGGCCACATTTTACATTGCAAAACTCTCTCAGCACATTGCCAAACCAAAATGTACGCGTGGATACACGGCGTAATTGTACGTTGTGCATCAAGTGGAAAGGCATTTCATTGTTCCACCTGTCACTGTACATCACTGGCAAAGACAGATGACCAAAGGCGCATTGTTTGTGATAAATCAATAATGATTTTCAGACCAATAAAGTGAGACTGAGTAATTTCCTGCGGCACATCGGATGATCTGTCATGAAAGCCTCGTGTGCCAAATGTGATTGGAAATTCCTAGGTTAGTAAATGGTGGGATCTTCTGGTATCTTTGCCTTCATTGCGACGCGCAGAGGGTGTAGTAGTACACTCGCCTGACTTGTTTGCGGGCAGCGTGGCATCGGTTCCCACTCAGTGACGGTGTAGATGCGGGTGTAAATGGTTGTTTGTCTCTGTATGTGCCGTGCGACTGACTGGCGACTAGTTCAAGGTGTGGTCTGCCTGACGTCTACTGGGATAGGCTCCAGCACCCTCCCGTGACCGTCTTCAGGTTAAAAATGATGGATGAATGGATCAATTAAAAATGCCTCCTTTTGAGGCACTCCAAGTAGTGTGAATGCTTGTGACCATAATTAATTACCTTTAGTGGGATACTGTATATCTGTGTCCTCTTTCCTGTGCTTTATGTACGTTGTATTGGAGCGAAATGTCTCATTTAATGGCGTGCCGTGTGAGCGTACCCGTGCATCCCACGTCCCCTCAGTGGGCAGACATATCTCTCGTGGGATGCCCCCACCCTCCGTCCCCCCCGTGCAGCCTCCTGAGGTCATAGCTCTCAGCCCTCACAGCTAATGTGAGCGCTGTTGAGTGCCATCTGCCTCAGCAGCATTCCCACCTCATGCCTGAACGCACCTCTGGCTTTGCAGAGGGATGGCGTGCAGTCCCAAGCACCCCCTTGCTCCATAGGGATAAAGTATCATTTAAAATAACTTAAATGACACTGACGGAGAATAGGGGGGGGACTGATCCACCTTTGCAGGTACATAGAACATCAATGGTGGTGACAGTGCACTTCATATTCAACAGGCAGAAAATAGTTGTCAGGTTGGTCCAAATTGACACTCAAGAATAACCAAAAGGAGGAGACAGGAGACTCGATTCTGGTACCAGGAGGGAACGAGGAGAAGCGTTCGGTTTCAGTTCTCCACACGTAACCACGTAAAAAGAGATTAGTACATAAAACACCAAATCCTTGTACTCTCCGAAGGCCTTATGCCACCACTCCGCCCAGAAGGACGTATTCACGCCGGAATGGGCCCTTATTTGGCGAGTCAGGGTGCGGAGGCCTCCAATGGCCTTGGCGAGGGCGCCATCAGGCGCGGTGTTGTTAGGTATGAACGTACAACACTGGTCACCAAACATCGCACATACTCCATTGGTCTCTGCCAAGAGCATATCAACCGCGATGCGGTTCTGAAACGCCATCAGGGAGGTGGCCGCCAATTGCTCTTTTATAGCCAAAACGGCTTCCTCAGTAAAATTTCCGAGCTTCTGGACATTGTAGTGGGGGTAGTTGATCCTGTCAACATTCTTATTAGGGGTAACCCAAATGAAAATGGATTCCCAACCGGCAGCAATCTGGTTAACCAACTTATACTCATCTGGCACGCCACGAGGAACCCCAATTGCGTCTATATAGGTGGGATCGCCATCCCTCCAGGAGGCGTCACGCCGGAACCGGAGAAGGCTGCTCTCCGTCATCGACGATAACGCAGCCCCCTGTATATCCTCCGCTGTTGATGGAAACACAGTTACTGGCAAAAGCAGTGATACCAATGCGCAGACACCAGAAAATGAAAAACACTCGCCTGCGATAACCATAATTTGCCTTCAAAATCATTAGAAGTACACTACTTCATCACACCGTATCCGCAGTAACATAAAATAAAAATAAAATAACAAAAGATTGAAAAATAGCTCAACTTTCTGCAGAGAATAACTACATCACCGTCGGGTCGTTTTCCTTTTTCCTTTTACCACCAAAATGTCCCTTTTAAAGTAGCCGTTTATGCCTGTTGGTTCCAGAATTAGCTGCAGTTCACCAGAGGGCCAGGAAATCGCACCGTGGTGCCAACAACAAAGAGACTGGTCATATGTGTCTAAATTGCGCTGCTCACATCCTGCATAAATCGACTTTTTGTAGACTAGAGCAGGCTGAAGCATGTCCGTGTCATATTGGCAACGGCGATGGTCCTATCAAAGGTCATTCCCATACACACCATTTACTCCAGTTCACTTTAGAGATACCACCACATAAGTAAATGTGAAGAAGTTCTCTTGTCGAAATAGTTGAGACTTCGTAAGAGAACGCCAAGTCACGCATCAGATACGCGTTCGGTAAGTTTTATTCTTATTTCTTTCACTCAAAATTCTTAATCATGTCATCACAAAAATCTATTTTTTTTAAAAAAAGAAGCTACTTTTATTTATTTTTTTGAGTCTGTCTTTCTGTGCAGCCTGATACCAAGTGGCCAGGCCACGGAACGGTGGTTGACGACCACTGCTCTATGTATCATAGAGGTGTGTCATGGATAACCAAATCGCTGTCTCAAGCTATGCCGGTAACGCTGGTACGCAACTGCACAGGGACATAATTAAATCAGTTCCGCTTTTAATATTATATTTACATAGACTATCCCATTAAGTTATGCCGTGTCAACACACCCTTATCTGCATGACAATACAACAGCCTGTCACAATTTTAAGAATGTTTAACTAAGACTGTGCAATGAATCGAAATTCAATTACGATTATTTCAGCCAACAATTACAAAATTGGTATAATGATTAAAAAAAATCCTGTTGATACAAGGAAACCAATACTTGAAGTCCTACATTTCCACCTCTTATTTTATTTGCAACACCACTTCTTCGTTGGTATATTGTTCAAGGCGTTGTAAAATGTCAAGGCCTGCCAACGACACTCCAATTAACTCATTCGGTACCAGCCAATTCTGGATCAAGTCTGAAAAGACGTTTAAAAACGTCTTTGGGAGTGAATGAGTTAAGACGAAGAAGCAATGGAAGCTACGTTGGCACGATCAAAATTCACCCTACCAACACAATGTCACTTGAGTGTTGAAACCTCACCACACGTTTGGATGTCCACCACGACATCTGACTAAATGTCAATGTGCAAGTGTGACAGACAGGACGCTTTGAACTCCAAGTGACTCTTTGTACAAGATGCTGACAACTGTAGTCTACTTACCAAAGACTCTGTCTTGAAAATTTGAGGAGTTACTCCTATTGTTGGATTTGGATGTTATAATAAGTGCGTGTGTGTTGATGCCGTGACAGGTGCTTTTTCTGTCAAATCCCCTGCCCTCACACAAAAAGCTATACAGCACAAGAATACTTGTGAGAATGGATTATTAAGTGGGATTTTGTGTGGGAAGGGGAGCTTCAGGTGAGTCATTCTTACTTGCAAGCAACTTGTGTGTGTGTGTGTGTGTGTGTGCGCGTGCATGCGAGCGTGCTCTCGCTGCTAACCTGTGTTACTTAAAGGCAGCGTGGGTGTTCTCAAATCAACATTCAAGTGAAATGTAACCCTCTAGAAATAATCCCCCCCTCAGCCTGCTGCTACGTTGTGCTCGTGGAGCCTTCCGCTGTGCGTGCGGTAGCCTGCCTCGCGCTCCCTGTTGTGTTGGAGAGCAGCGGCTGAGAGATGAGAGGTAATTATAGAAGTGCGCTGCAGTAATCTCCTCTTCCACCTCACAAGGCACACAGAGGGATGATATCACCTACACAAATGAATGAGTTTCTACATACACACGCATGCTTACACGTTTACATACACACCGTTTAAAAAGTTCTTCCTGTCCATCTAACCGAGTGATGATGGATGTCATGCACATCCTACTCACTGACTCATGCGGTGCCCCTTGGCTAGAATGGGACTTTGACTGTTTCTGAATTAAATACTTTCCAGGGCAAACTAGTTAGCTTGTCACTTTTGTTTCAGCAGGGCTCCTAATAGCAGATTAAATGTGCCATCGGGACTCTTGTGACCCCAGGCGGTTGTCTCCAGGCTTCCCACACGTGTTGAGCTTCACTTAAACTCATCAGTCAACATTTGCATCTTTGGAGGAGGGAGAAGGTGGCAAAAGAGGGGGATGAGACATCGGAAATTGGAGAAAGGAGAAGGCCGCTGACAGCTCTGTTCGGCTCTGTTAACCTTGTAAGCATTGTTACTCTTGCCGCACACTCTGTCAACGCATCGGTGCGTTTCCCCAATGGAATCTTGTACTGATGGGAGTTGCGCAAATGAATCCTGAGGACTTTTCGACTGGGTAAAATTGTCACTTAGGCTGGGTCACCAGGGTTATTTTATTAACGCCACAGTCTTCATTATACGTTACTGGCAAGTAGTGGATTAGTTGAACATATTGGTTTAGATACAGAATTGATAGTACCTATCAGATACCGCAGACTGATGGTCCACTCCAAACCCAGGTTTACTTTTGAATTGAGGTCTGGAAACTGACTCAGCCCCCGAATGACAATGTTCTTGTTCTTGAGGCACTCTTGTTGGCCCGTCAGCATGTTTTAGCTCATTGTCTAGAGATAATGAGCTTCTTGTTGCATTGCTGTAATTCCTGCTTGTGTATCACCAGCACCTAAAATATTTACACCTCTCCGTGAGGATGTTTGCTTGTGGAAAAGATAATGTTGCTATAATTGCCCCATCTACAGTTTCCTTGGCAAGCCACCTCCAAATGTCCGGGGCTGTATTTCTAAATAATCCCAATGACAACCCCCCCACACTCGCCGCCACCACTTGAGATGCACTTTAATTTGCTCTTCTTTGCACTCCTCCCTCTCACGCAGCCTCCTTCCTGTCAAATACAATTATATCATGCTTATGTACACTCACCAGCCACAATATGTACAGTTTAATTAGCGGATCGAAAATATCTGCCTTATAAGGGTGCTAATGCTTTTTGTGTAACTCTGTCAGTCATTTAACGCTATGGATATCATAAAGCAGGGGTGTCCAACTCAATTTTGTCGCGGGCCACATTATAGTTACCACTTTGCTTGGAGGGCAGTTATGACTGTGAAACCATATAAGGAAGGTTTATTCAACTATAATTTAAGTTACTGTAATGAGGGTTTTGGGAACAAGAACATTTACAATAGCTCTCTTATATATCACATGTCAGAATTTTAAATTTTGTTACAAATTTTAGTGAGCATCATAGAAGTTTAACATGTCTGATCTGTTTTCGCAGGCCACATCAAATGATGTGGCGGGCGAGATTTGGCCCCCGGGCCTTGAATTTGAGACCCATGACACAAAGGAAGTTTGCGAGTGTTCTGTACGTCATCCAGAGAGCTCTTTCATATATGTTAGTTTCCGCCACAAAGCGTAACATTAAACACATGAAATGAATATATGAATTGTTTCCCTTTCCCAGGGAAATTTTTAACCTACAGTATGTATCGACTTTTTTCAATTATTTGCTGAGTAGCGTCCTGTGAATTGCTCTCCAATGCGAAATATGTGCCTTGGCTCAATAAGCGGTGGGAAACACTGCACTAGTGAGTTCCACCTTTCAGCCGCATGCATGTAACAACTGTGTGGATGTTAGTAATACACTTTTCAGCCTTGTCACCCATTTTCATCATCTGTCTGACAGCCATGTGCTGTCGGTGAGGGTGACAGAGCCTGATATCATTGGGGAGAGGGCTGAGGATGTGTGTGTGTGTGTGTGTGTGTGAGGGGGTTGGGGGGGGGGGGGCTTTGCTCACCCTGCCACTCACAACATCGAATTTGCATTAGGAGATGATTTTCTGTCCAATAACTCTTTGGAGTCGTTTTCCCATTAGACTGGCAGTCGCTCATCAGTATGTGGAGGAGGACGGATTGGTAAACAGCCAAAGTATATTACGGCTTGGAAGCTATGTAGGACGCCACTCGCACCCACTCAATGTGGGTAAGAGGAATAGAGAGAGAGGGAGAGAAAGTCCTTTTGTCATCAGATGCATGTGTCACATTTGAGAAGCTGGAGTGAAGGTGAACAGGTGTGTGTGTGTTGCCTGATGGGCAGTTGATGTGATGTCGGGATGATTTGTCTCTTTGACATTGGACTCTTAAACATGTTAGAGCATATTTTGTTCTTCAGGCTATTCTCGAGAGTACAAAAGGTATTAATGAAATGTAGCTTCACAGCGTGCTGAGGAGATTGAGCGCAAACAATGAGGGTTCCTCGGTAACAGCATCAGTGTGACTGGCAGCATAGACGTGAGGGATGAGGGGGAGGAGGGAGAGGTGGAGGTGATTAGAGGAACCCCGGTGTTCGGCCCTGTCACACTTCAAAAGAAATGCGCGCGCACGCACGCACAAAGGGCTGTCGCTCTTACAATCAGTCAGCTGCTTCCGACACGAGGTCTAGACAACAACACACACACAGACACGCGCAGATGTGAATCAATGCATTGATGCAGATTTGGGCATGAAACGGCTGTGAACAATATGTTGCCTCAAAGTGTTTCACTGATTAGGACAAGAAAGGGGAATAGTGTTGCTTTTCAGTTTTTATATAAATTACAGTATGCCCTAGTTCCCCGCACCTGTGTTCCAGACGCACTCATAGTCTGCAAAAAATCTGAAGATTTTGCGAAATCGTAACAAAAATCATTTTCTGATCGTTAAGTTTCATGCTCATGCACACTCCTTAAACCAGGGGTGTCAAACTCATTTTTGTCACGGGCCACATTGTAGTGACCGTTTAGTGAAAACACGAAGAACAAGAAGTTAAGAATAATGGTTCATTCAGCGATTGTTTAAGTCAGTGTAATGAGAGATTTGGTAACAAGAAAATGCGTACAATATCTCAGCTGTTTATTCCATATGAGAACTTGGAATTTGGTAGAGATATTAGTAATCAGTGTAAAACTTGACATGTTTGAGTTGCTTTCATGGGCCACAGAAAATTAGGTGTCGGGCCAGATCTGGCCCCTGGGCCTTGAGTTTGATACCTGTGCTTTAAACACTTAAACTGATCAAAACCCACTTAAAAAAATTGGAAATTTATTTAACTCATTCAGTACCAGACAATTCTGAACCCCATTTTTTTTACCCTAAGTCTTGGAAAAATTGAAAAAAAAAGTAGAGTATTTGGGGTTGAAGGCGTGGAGTGTGAAAAGACATATAAATATGTATTTGGGAGTTAATAAGTTCAACACCCGTGCGCGAAAAAAAATGCAAGGAATACATGCGTGTACCTTTTTGAAGTTTGAGGCCGGGTGAGCCGTGGATGAGACGATGAAAATACACTTTGGTGCACTTCCTTGTTACAATCGGAGTCAATTTGAGGTACAAAATGTCTCGTACATTTTGTACCATTGCTTGATCAGAAATATACAACCCCCCCTACCCTACCCACCGCAAGGATTTCCAAATCAGTGATATCCACATTTTATCGTGTTTCCATTGTAATGGATTCCCCCAAAATCCAACCTTTTTATGACTCCTTGGTTGGGGTACTGGTCATAGAGGATCTGCATGCTAGTTCCAGACGCTGTGGTATAGAAGAGCAGAAGCCTTATCGAGAAAGAACGGCTTGTTTAAGCGTGTTAATATTGGAGATTTTCCATATGGACCGATGTAATCCAATACAGTTTATTATTCTTTTTTTGGGTTTACATCAGACCGATATCAATATCGGATGGGGACACCCCTACTTCCCATGACCGAACAGGAATAAGTGGTATTAAAAATGGAAGCTCGAATATCGATGCCATCAAAAGCGGTGTTGCTTTCAAGTACTGTCAACGTATTGCACTCTACTGTCATGTCTTTTTATTGCTATATTATTTTTTTAATTACCGGTAGCTTTTTAATTGATTCAGTGAGATAAAATAATACATATTTCTGTCACACAAGCAATTAAAAAAAATCAATCATTCACATTGGTACAATCCATATAGAACCATTCCGAGCAATTCAAGATGAAATGTGATTGGAAAAATTGAAGCGACAAGCCTCTTATCCATCACTCCTCCAGCTGCAATGTGTAATGTGTCTGCATGGGGGGAATTTAAAAAATCACCACCGGTCAAGCAATTTGACCCCTCGAGATCACTGAAAGCTGTGGAGATTAAACCCGGCAAAACATTTTTTTCCCACAAGGCTACGCAGACATTTCAAAGTTTAAACCAAGCATGATTGATTAAGCGCAACATTCAGGCTGGCAAGAGCAGGAAGCTGCAAGAACACCGAATGAGGTACTTTGGCTGCCGTAGAATATAGACTCATTGGCCACAAAATTAGGTACAGCCGCACAACGCAATGCGATCCAAAATAAGAGCCGCTTTTGGGGCTTCTTCAAAGTTCGATCGTCTATCATTCTGGTTTTCTTTTTTTCTAATTAGTGTGTGCTTTTTTCCTCATAATACAGTGACTGCTGAGTTTCAGAGCAAAATGTCCTCATCTACTGTATGCATTATTTCACAGATGTTGGAACATCAAAAGGCAACAAATAGGTGAAGAAAGAATCACTAGCATCTTCGAAAGCGCTAACAAAATGTTTACTGACTTGCATAATCTAGCTCTGCGATTTGCAAGCCTGTTGCTGTATTGTGCAGCGCAGAACTGGTGTGGTTTAATCACCCGAAGTGATATACCCACATTTGAAGTCGCATTGGTGATAGGCGGCTTTATTTTTCTTTTAAGTTGCGACTCATCTTTTGCCTCAGTTGCCTTTCGATGAAGCTCGAAATGTTTTGCTTGTTGTGACCTTTTGACTACTGCATTACGTGACCAAGATGACTGCCGTGACTTTGCATATCGGATGCACCTGGATTTCAAAATCTCTGATAAAATACTTTTTAACCGGGTCTCTCTGCTGCCCGATGCCAAATTGCCTGCGGGCCATTACTTTGGAGCTGGAGCGCATCTCACCTGACTTTAGGTGAAAGTCGGACTAAATTGCCAGTCGATCACTGCACCAGGCAGCCAAATCAATTGGCTCATCATATACAGCAACCTTTACATTCTTCTTGCTGTTGTCCTTTCACTCGCACTCGATCTCCTCCTGGCAGCTCCCGAAAGCGATTACTCACACTGCAAGCCGACATCCCATCAGAGATCGTCCCCCGAGGCTCTGGCCTGGCACCAGAATTTTATCAGAGTTGATGGAGTCCAGTAATCAACACAGGCACACGCTTACACACACACCCTCGGAGGTGCGCTTGAGTGATTGTTGGATGACAGTCAATGGCCATGCAAAATGTTGTCTTCCTCAGGTGTGCTGAAATGCGTCGCAGCCCACGATGTTGGATGTTGAACACAATATCGATGCTTCTTTCATAAGGGAAATTGTGCCGTGCCAAGTTGGCAGGCTAATATGTGCACTGCTATTTATGTTCATTCTGGAGCTGTGGTGAGGATATTCAGGATTAGACTGCAATTTATTAGGAAATCAAAAGCTTCATATCTAATCTACTCGCAGAGGACATCTGCAAATTGCACTGCTTATTAAGATTTCAAACTTTTGGGAAAGGCTAATTCACTTCTCTCTTCATCTTATTTGGAGTCGCCGGCAATCACCATCTCAGTGAATACGTGACTCTCAGGCGCGCTCATGCTAGTCACGACCCCCCCACCCCCTCCTTACATAGATGCTCGCATACCGGGCCGCCCTCAGCATACTTTCTTGCCGCTAAATCCCGGTCAAAATAGGCATTGGTGTCATCGTGGAATCTTAGGGAGTTTCTGAAAGAGTACAAAAACTGCAAATAGATGAGTTTTTCAGCGAATAGATATAATAGTTGAAAAAAAATGCTGGTGAATTTCATCTTCGTGTACTTCAAATATGCAAGGCTATTATGGTACACTGATGTTGTGGCACAACTCTTCCTGGCATTATTTTGCTGACGACAACACTGGCCTGGACACAGGAGTTGAGAACATTCAGTGACAGACAGCGACTGATTAAAAAAAAAAAAAAGAATATTGAAAAGAGGCTATTGTTAGTTTGCCATTCAAATCGTGGAAAATGTCATCAAATGCTAAAATTCCAAAGTATAATTAAAGAAGTCTGAAGGTTACGCTAACATGTTTGTAGCATCGACTGAAGGTGAATTACTTGTGCAGTCACACTTGCGCAAACACACACACAGTCGTTAAGGAGCTAATGATTATTAATGAGGCCAGGATTACATTTCTTCATTGAAATATGATCTTGTTAGCCCCCCCATGCGTGCCGATGAGTGAGCGAGGTTTTGTTGTATTTTGGCAGCGAACTGACATTGCTAGTCGTGTACTGTGCAAGTCACTGTCACAGCAACTACACGTGTCTCATGTTTCAGTACATCGTTTCACTCCTTTACAAAGTTCTTTACAGGTTATTTCTCGTCTTTTTAGTTTAAGTAGATGTTGACATCGGCTTGTTCAGAAATGTGGCATTGTGAATTTTCTTCAGCCCGCCCCCACCCCTTTTGCTCACCCTCACCACCGCCAGTATCAATTTTCCCTCCGACCTCACCTGACCTGAGGTGCAGTAAGGTGATTTACGGGAAGTAGATGCAAAGATAATGGCTTCACCTTCAGCTCTCGATGCTTGGGTGCCCACAAATTGGCAAAGCGAAGCGCAGAGTGTTCCAAGGGAAAATTATGTGTTGTTGTTTATCCCTAAAGATGATGTATTTATAGGAGCTCTTCAGTTCACTCACTGTCACATTCATCACAAGAGGTTTTGCGATACCCCCGTGGAAGGTCGTGCAATTTGGAAACCTTTTTTTTTTCATGAAAAAATATGCACACACAGAAACTAAAAGTGGAATCTGAACAGTTTTACTCTGTAGCATTGGTGTTTCCAATGGCACAGATCCAAATAAGGGCAAGGTTGACCGGCTTTGTGACCTTTGAGGTGTTCCGGTGCGATTTTCATAACTGTGATCCAGTTCAGCACTGGCAGGCAATATAATCGAGTGCAATGGTTATTCTTGTTTTCTCGCAGTGTCAATGCCTTTGTAAAGCAAACAAACGTTCCGTTTAATGTGAGGAGGGCAGCCGGCCAGACGGAAAGGCCGCCAAGCACGCCGGTACTTAGAGACGTTTTAATAAGCTCCGATGTGTTCCTGCAGGTCGATTCTATGATGAAAAATGAAATGACCTCATACTCGCCCTCTCTTGTATCTCCTGGGCTTTTTACTCATCGCTGCTTGATGGGCGGTGAGCCAAATGTGTTATGGCCTCATGCAGCATCGTCTTGTGATTAGTGCAGGAATAAAGCATTTTTCGGGAGCCAGCTCACATATTGTAGCCAATAATTTTGTTTTCTAATTGTGCAAAATGTGTTCCATCAGCGCCAACTGCAGGACACGAGTGTGGGTGAAGGTCAGCTCTCGTGGTGTAGCTCATTAGATTGTGTGGGTGTGCCTAATGTCGTGGCCTGAAGGTGCTCTTCGTCAGCCGTCCACACGCATGTTGTCGGCGTCACGCTCCCCAGGAACAGAGAATCATTTTTTTTCCTCTTCTTTTTAATCATCTGTTCTTTGCTGATGTTCCAAAGTCTGATGTCATCTTATGCAACAAAGTGGTCGGATTTACAAAGGGACAATTTAAATCCGGCCTGGTTTGTTTGATTTACAGCTCAGTCTGTGAAGGCGATTTTGAGTGATTTTTAGAAGCAGCAAATATGTGAAATAAAGGGGATGTTATCCTTTAAAAAAAAAAATATATATATATATATATATATATATAATACATATATATATATATATATAATATAAGGACCATCATCCATCCATCTGTGCCACCTACAGGATACTGTTCAGTGTCGGAGCCGAAACCGGCTGATTTAGAGAGAAATTGTAAAGAGCACACTTAGTGGTCATGGATCCTACACCAGCTACATGAAAGTCATCATTGTGAACCACGACACCTCAATGTCTTTTTTTGCAGCAATGTCAACTGTTTACAGTGTCTATAAAAAGTCTACACACCCTTTTCCAGTACCGTTTTTCTATGAAATATAAAGACAAAGAAAAATCTTTTCAAAATGGTTTCCACCATTATCTGCTTCTTGCCTCAAATGAAAAGTTTTTTTTTTCCGAGAGAGAAAATGGTTTGCTTACTTCAACATAAATGGCCACTGCGATGCAAACCCATTTTCAAAAAGTCATTTTGTGACTTTGTGAACTGAATGAGGACGAACGTAGGCGTTTTACCCCACACTAAGATTCTGTGTCGCACTTCAGATGGATGCGGCTTTATCTGTCTGCTTATTTCACAGCTACTGTTTCTTTTTAAGCAAGACAATTGCTGAGAAGAGGCATCGACGGATTCCATTTGTGTGTGTGTGTGTGTGTGTGTGTGTTGCGTCCCTTCAGCGGCGGCAGAGAGAGAACAGACAGCAAAGTACAAGAGTGCGTGCGTGCACATCTCTTTCTCAACGTCGACTTGGTTGCTCAAGACAAGATAAATCGGTTCCTCTATGTCTTGTGTTTCTCCCGTCCTTGCTTAACTTTAAGCTCAACAGTCGTTATAAGATAGAATGGAACAATGAAGACGACCTGCTCCAGTCTTAACGGGCTATGATTGGTAATTTGCGTTATTTTTTATGGCTCAGCCGCAATGAGGAGAAATTCCCGCTCCTCGTTCTTATGAAATATATTCATCTTTCATTATTTGGGGTCATGCATTAATTTGATTGGGATTGTGCCATCTTGTATGCTGAGAAAATTGAATGCTGGGAAAATAACGGGACTGCATCACCGCATGTCATAGCAATTCCGAGAAATATATCGATGTGAACACAAGTTCAGGAAAAATTGCAGCAAACTTTTTGGCTTCAAGATTCACACCTTTGCATATCAAAGTGTAAACATTGGATATCGCCTCTTTAATAATAATGACTTTTAAGAATGTTCAAATGTTACAGTATTTGCAAAATTGCCATTGCGATTTCAATTTTTTTCTTTCCATGGGAAGAATGTTTCAAAGTATGACGCAATGGAAGTTCGACCTGAATTGAACCTTTGAGGTTCCACTCCAAGTGATTTGAGAGAATGATGTGATTATGAATTCATTGCTTTTCTGTGCTGTCGCATAACAAGGATTAGCTTTGGCCTCGGAAAAATATTACATTGTCAGTTTCGTACAATGGTTTTCGTGGTTCACTCGCCTGACCTCGGTTTCTAAATGAGCACGCTTTTTGAGAGAAGTGGTCAGGAATCAGTGGAAGACGGAGAACAATCATTAAAAGTGCGATTTCGGCACAACAACAAAGTTCAACGCTTGAGGATTTGAGGAGCTCGCTGTTGTCTCCACGCCCAGCCACTCGCCCTCGAAATCCGCCCTTGCACTCGTGCTATCGCTTTCTTCTGTGCTGAATGTGCAGTCTGCTTTGTGACAGCGGCGACGGAGAAGCTTTGACAATAATCCTCTCTGCTCTATCAGCCCTCAGCCTAAACAATCTTTTTGTGTCACAAGAGGGACGTGTGCGGTGTTGGGGGTGTGGCTTCCCACTCCACACATTCGAACCGGCGCGGTTTTGGACTGAGGTCACAACCTGGAGTGCGGTTTAAGATACTGTGGTAGCACGCTCTAGTCCCTTGATGCTGGTCGAGCTTTCATTTGGTTGACTTCCAAAGCATTGAGATCAACTGTATTTGGAATAAATTGTTCCACAATACAAATTTTCTCCACAAAAAAAAAAAACAACAAGAAATTCTTGATTTGTTTGGACATTTTTAGGTCGTGCAGCACAGTTTAGCAAATTTCTACCACTACAAGGCACTCTTTATTCCTCTTCACGTGTTTTTGCCCCTTTGAGGCCGTTCAAACTTCACAGTACCACTGCACTGCTCCAGCACTTGAACACATACTGTAGATTCTCTTTGGCTCATTGTTTCGAAGAAAGAAAAAAAATGCACTTCCAAAATCTGTCGTCAGCATTTCTGAGACCAAAAGGGATTGAGCTCCATCCTCCGCACACCTGAGGTGACCTTTTTAAGACGGTTCGTAGATGACAGCAATGAACACAACCTGCGAGGAGGAAAGTGAAAGCGATTACGGCCAGTGACGCGTCAAGCTAAACTTCGGATGAACTTTATGCATCGCTTCCTCCTTCCTTAATTAAATGGTGTCGTGTGCTATAATGACCGACATTTCCGCATGAGTCAGGATGACACTGTTGAGTATTAGAAGGGCACTCGCCAAGGCTTAAATGTATCACTTGCGACAATGAAAGTTTGATCTACATTTGAGTCAAAAGTTCGGACACAATGCCAAGTGTAGATGCGTCGAATTTTTTTCTTTTCACCCTTTTATTGCATTTCTTTTCTTTGTATAACGTTTTAATGCTTGTGCCGTTTCAGCCTTTTCCCGAAGGTTATATAGACGTGTAAGTGTTCTATGCCCAAGACGGATTGTTTGGCTTTTATATAGTGCACATCATTTCAATGCATCACACATAGCCTTGACTGAGCTTGCATAAACCGCAGATGTGTCAAAAAGTATTTTTTTGTCTTCACTCTTAAAATAAAGATCATAAAAAGAATCACTTTTATGAATTCCAGAAATTCCTCAACGTCGTCCTGCTTAGGTTACAAGGGAACAAAAGGTAATAAGATCCCATTTGAGTAAAAACTCTGACCTGATAAAATTTGACACGGATTTAACACTTTCAAACATCTCTAACATTTCACTGGGGGCTGACATTTTAGGCAATTTCATTGAGTTACTCTTCGTCGGTGTGTACTGTTGGAAGAATCAATCCCTGATTGTTCTGAACTCCTCTTTCCATGCTCGTATTTTAATTGAGCAGATAATTGCGACCTCGGGACATTTAGTAGAGGTTTGCATGGATGTGGGCCTGAATGAAGCGCTTTTCGAAACTTAATTTTCAGTTTCTCCACTGGTAGCAACCCAGTCGTGCACTTCATTTTGCCTGAGTTACTCCACCACACAATTTATCCGCAACCAATCGCACAAAATTCGAAATTATTGTTTGTGCCTATTGCTGTTCAGAACAGCAGGAGAATCATTTCAGTTTCTTTTCCAAGGTTTGTGCATCATTCACGCACACACCCCCCCACTCACAGCGAGGCTCATCTCGATCCCCGCACGCGGCAAAGAAAAAGTGTGACATTTCTTAGGTAAACACCTTCCTTTCTCCTCATCCTTTTCCCGATGGCCGCCCATTTGTCTTATCACCCTCCGCCAGCTGTCGCGAGCTTCGCTTTGTGGTGTGTGTTACTCGTCCCCGCTCGGCCCTCCCCACGGTAATATTTTGAAGTGATTGGGCACACTTCCCACACACTCATAACAATTCCGCTTTGCGTGTGCTACAAGGCACTCGCACTGGAAGACATTCCCATTTCGTGGCGACAACTTACGCGCGACTCCGAGGCAACGTAACAGTTGAAGCGACGGGAATGTTCGACTTACCGTATTGGCCCGAATATAAGACGGCCCTGATTATAAGTCGACCCCCTCTTTTTCAAGACTTAAGTTTGAAAAAAGACTTTTTGAACACCAAATTAATTTTTATACATAAAATAATGACAGTACATCTGATACAAATGATTCACAATATATTTGAGAGAAAAAGCGTTTTTTTTTGCATCACTCAAATCTTAATATCTGAACATTTAAATATGTAAATTAAAGTGCAATTCCATTCGTAAATGAATGGCTTCTGGTTTTTGAAATGTAAATTACATCATAACTTCTCATAACTCGGGTGCCGATTAACCTGGCCGATCTTCTACCCACTTTTCTCCAGATTGTCGCCACGTTTCTCCATTTTCTGTTATCTCTTCTATTATTTTCTTCTCTTTTCTTTATTACCACAATTTTTTCTTCTTCTTCGTGCTACCACTATTTTTATTTTTCGTGACCTGGGGTGTCAAGTTCAGCATTCGCTTCAATGATATCTGGCGCCATCTAGCATCGTGAATGGGTATAATGTCTAGACCCCGAATATAAGATGACTATATAAGTCTTACTTCAATGCAAAAAACACCGTCTTATATTCGGGCCAATACGGTATTTTAGCTGGCCTTTCGCGCCCTCACCGCTGGCTGTTAATGACAATCACCACTTTGCTGGCTTACTCACTTACCCTGGCCTCGAAACTCAAGTAGCGTAATGAACCACCGGATTACAAGCGTGTAGGTTTTGCCACTTGGTGTCCATGAGCCAATTATCCTCATTCTTTTTCTATTTTGTGTCTTTCGATGGGATCTGGCAGCCTCAATGAAGTGGCAACATGTTTGAGCAAGAGTACACAAACCACCCGATGTCATGGCTGAAAGATGAGCACCTGTCCCAAGTTTTTTAAAATTCTCGTTTTAACTTATAATAAACACCTGCAAAATGAGAGGGTAACGTTTTGGCCTCGGTCCGCCTCAAGGTGTCGACTATGAGGACTGCCCACCATCCATTTTCAATAGCACTTAACCTCACAGGGGGCGCGGTGAATTGTCCTTTGCTTTCCCCGGTGCAGGCAAGGACTTGGCGCGGTACTCGTCATTGACATTTGCATACAAGTCGCCGGTCCCGTTTCTCTGCTGTCACGCTGCACGTTTTGGTGAAAAGCAGGCGGTTTCTGATCCAAAGTGGCGCACGCGTTCAGCCCCTGGGGATTAGAGACAATGCCGGAGTTGATGGATGTCACTTGCTGTCTCTGCGTCGGCACGTGGAGCACGAGAGAAGAGGTTTGCTGTCAATGGAAAATACGTTTGAGAGTTAAAAATTATGATTCCTGAACTGTATTGTGAAACAGTGTTTCTGTGAAGGGATTCAATTTCATTTCATCTTCTTTAACTCACGGAGCTAATTGGTCGAGCACTCGATTCTAAAAATATTCAGGCTTTCGGCGCAAGCCGCCAGACAATGGCTGGGCACATATAGACAAAACAATCAGCCGCACTCGCATTCACACTGTCCTGAGTTAACCTAATGAGCTTGTTTTTGAGACTACGGTTGAGATCTGAAGCCCAAAGTTCACAGTTGTGAGTCAGACGCGCTAACCATTTACAGTAACTGCACATACATTTGCTTTTCTCCCTCCTTGCATTTTCCGCTCTCGAGAAAAAACGCTTTTGTACATCAGAAGCCAGAATCCTGATACCACCAACTTTTCTCGACACTCTCACTTAATGAAGCTGCTGCAACGCTGACAGTTTCCCCATCACATTCGTTATACTCTGCTCTTATTAGATTGTGGCGCAGACAGTAATGCTTTTGTTTATGTTGCGCCCAGTCCTAACTTTCAAATTACTGCAGCACCACAGGCACTCGCAAGGCAGCCGACCGCCTGTTTAATAAAAAGAATGACTTTTCATCGTCTCTGCATTGGCACGGTGGGGACGTTGTCGTACGGTTTGCGGTCCTCCGGATGATGTGAATTTGGTGCTTCGTTTGACGTAAAAAATAAAATAAAATAAACAACCGTCCTTTGTTTTGTCCCAAGTGTCTCGTTTTTCTTTGAACTTTAACCACGTTTTATACAGAGCAGGGAGGTCATTATTCTGCTCAGTATAACACTAACGTTGAATCGGAAGTGCGGAACACTCCCGTCTCATTAAAATAAAATGTAAAGTTGAGCAATTGTTTACAGTAACTCCGCGGTCCTTCCGAAAATGCCACAAAATGTTGCCCCAGTGCTGACTCTAAGAATTAAAAAAAAAAAAAAGAATCGATCTAAGGGAGTATGTTGACGCAATACTATACGACTGAGGCAAGTGTTACTATCAGGGAGAAGCTAATTTGTTTGTGGATGTTACGGAGGGTATTCAATGCGTTTGCATTCTGTTTAAATTATTTATATGAAAGGCCATATTGGAAAATCTGTTTTGAACGATGGTTTCGGCTATTAATATAGACTACAGAATAGAATATTGACCTTTATCCCCTGCGAATAGTGGGGGATTACTGTAATCATTCATTTCCATTTTGTCCCCCCCATCCCTGTTGTACTTTGAGTTGTCTATGTGCGTGCCAAACTGAAGGCAATTTTGCGGCTTCATGGCAAATTCGGAGATTAGGGTGGCATCTGGTCAAGTTTACTCCACAACGAGGGTGCAGCTTGGCTCGGACTATTTCAAGGCGGTTGCCCGTATGAGGGTCAATCCAACAATTAACCTTCCGCGATAAATCGGGGAGAAATCCAAACAACAGTCTGTTTGCTGGTGTGTGTTTGTGGACCGGTAATCTGGGTTATCTGATATCAACGCGCAATAGCCGCAAGTGCCCCCCCCCCCCCTTCTCTGTCTTTTATTTATTTATTTGTTTTTTTATTCCCCTTCTAAAGCCCATTTGACCCATTTGATATACACGGTTTGAGATGAGATGATTGGAATATCATCAGGATTAAAAAAAAACATGCAATATGTCATTGTTCAGAAGTCCTCACCAACACTTAAAAAAAACAACAAAAAAAAACTTTTGGGTAAATTAACTGTCCTGAGGAGTTGTGATTCAAATCAAGATCATTTATCAGTCATTCTTACCTAAAGAAACGCACTACTTTTCTTAATCGTCAACTTTACAAAACTGCATTGTTGAATCTAATCCAGGGGAAAATTTGATTGCACCTAACTTTTATTTGCTGCTTCACCAAAGATAAAAAGTTGGGGCTCACCAGTGCAAGACAAACCAATTTTTATTTTTATTTTTAATCGAAAACCCTGTACAACTTGGAAAATGGACGCCGCACTGAGGCACTCCCCCCCCCCCCCAAAAAAAATGATTGGAAAGAAATTCCCCCTTTTAGCTCTTCACTAAATGTGACCTGTGTGAATTTGCGCCACACCAGCCTGAAGTATTTGCAAGTGTCTTCTGTAATTATCTTCTGACATGAAATGTGTATTTAAAAGCAAATGCATTCCGACCTTAATTTGTTTTTTTAAGTGATAATTTGCATTGTATGTCGCGTGATTTGTCTGCATTATTCTATTCCTTCACTCGCAGCTTTTTGTTAGGAGGATGCCATCAGCAAATGCTCGTTTATTAGGTCGACTCAGCTGGTGTGCTTTGTTACATGACACTTTACTCCCCGTTTTTCATCCATTTCTTGCTGTTCCATGCGTCCTAGGTGGTTCATTAGAAGCTCCACAAAAAAAGTGTCAACAACACATTACCGAAAAAAAAAAGACATTTTGTGTCATTTTAGTCAATGTGGCCATTTGGTGGTCCTTTTAAAAACAAACTCATCTGAGACTGCATGGCTGCTCCCATATTTTAACCACAAATGCTGAGCAAACTAGTGTCACTAAATTGCAATCCGAATTATCGTCATTTGTTGTATCCACCCCCCCCCCCAAAAAAAAAACCCTCATGGCGGCCATGACCGTAGGGAAGCTCCACAAATTGTTCTAGTGTGTGTGTGTGTGTGTGTGTATATGTGTGTGCGCGTGTATGCAATGTGGAGTCCTTTGCGAGAAGAGCGGGCTATTTTGCAGCCATTATTGCTGTCAGAGAAGTGACACTCATTCCCTCTGTACTGGATCTCTCAGCTCGTTCCCAGGGCGTCTCTGCGCAGTTATTTCCACTAAGTTAGCCCACTCGTTTTCACCTCTTGGCTTGTTTGTGTGTGCGTGTGTGTGTGTGTGTATGTGTTTGCGTGCCAGAATACACACATGTGTGTGCCTGCACTGCTTTCTCTAGGATTCCAGTGTATAGCTTTCGGTGCATGCGTGTTTAGAAATCATTTCAGATATAGGAAATGCAAAGAAACATTCATTCGGCATTTATGAGCAGTGTGCAAACATCTCTCTCACACACAAACACACACACACACACATTTTCCATACGGTTTGCTGTTTGCGGTTTGCCTCTCCACTATACGGGTGATGCAGTTCAATATATTAGCTACCTTATGATGATGGTCCACTTAATGTTTGCCTTGCGTTTATCCGATTTGCGTCTCCACGCGGAAGAATCTCCGAAGAAACTTTTCCCGGAGCCGTGCGAAGCATCTGTCATTTTAAACCATCTTTTGCTCCCGCGTTATCAACATGCAGTAACCCGAATTTGTCTGCGAGTCGAAATGCAAATGTGGTCTATTCCTACTATTACTGAATGCATGAGTGGAGTCATAACAACAGTAAATGCTCGTATGAAAATGAGTTCTCGTCCTGAAAACAAAGCAGTAGGTACAGCAATAAATGAACAATGTGTACAATCTTTTCGGGCAAAACTAGTTTCTGTTGCTGTGTTGAAACGTGTCGCCCCTTCTTTATCATCTCAGTCCTGCAAAAGTGTTTGTTAATTTTTTTCTATTGTTCCTATTTAGCTTGTGGATATGTAAGGCCACTGAAATTTGAAAAGATCTCGGCATTTATTTTGTATACAAAAATAATTGCATTGTAAAAACTACAGTACAACATTGCGATTGTGGTTTTTTAAAGTTCAGTTTCCGACTCGGTTCTTGTTTGAATGCATTGATGACGATGTTCCGAAAGTCGCATCCTTTTGGATTTATGATGTTGGGTTCGACATTGATGAAAAAAAATATTCTTCTGAAGCGTTGAACCAAGCATTGAAGATGATGGTCCTGTTTATTTAGAATCTTTGAAGGCTGCAAAAGTTTTTGCGAAAAATCACACTTTTAGGTGGCACTCCGATGCAAATACAGTAAATCTTCTTTTCTGGCCCCCAAATTGCTGATACAAGGGGTCGCCCAAAGTCTTGACACCCTGCATTTCATTTCGGCTGAAAATACTGTGGACACTCACAACTCGTTCAAGGTCGACCTTCAGTTTAATTAACTTTGCCCATAAAATGATGGAATTGGAATGAATTTGCTTCAGGGCCCCCCATAAAACTTGAATGCACGTGACTGTTGGAAAATCTACAATTTTAGTTTATTTTAAATCTAGGATTGCTCATAAACTTCTTGTTCATTTTTCCGCGCATATTTGTCTATAGCAGCCCCCCCCCCCGCCCCAAAACAACATTCCAAGAAAATTTAGCTTTTTCTTCGATTTTAGTCTTGAACACTTTGAGATTTCCGATTTAATTGATAAAAGTTGTTTTCAGGTTTCCCAGCAATGGTGTCACGGAAATCGGGATTAAATCCAAAATTTGCTTGTGAAAGCAATATGATGTCTTTCCTACTTACACCAGCTCCAGTACTTCTCTCCATAGTTTTAATATTCCCTTCTACCTCCCCTTTCCTGTTTTGGACCATTCCTCTAAGCCAGGGGTCCTCAAACCTTTTCCTGTGAGGGCCACATAACTTTTCCCTTCTGATGAGTTTATAACAGAAAGAGTGTGAAGATCGTAGGGGAGCTTAAAAAATGTATTGTTTTCCAGAAAGCCACACATAACCAAATAACCCTTTCCAGGTTCTTTACAGAAAAAAAGTCAGGAAACAAATAATAACACTATTAATGAAATCAATAATAACTAAATAATCCTCTCTGAGTTCTTCACAGAAAAAACGGAAAATAAATAATAACTAAATAGCTCTTTCTGGGTTCTTCATAGAAAAAAAAGCCATGGAACATTAACTTTCTGTTGTGCCATGCACAATCTTAACGGATAAAAGTTCAGCTCAGAGAGATTCTGCTCTGACACATATGAGCAGTCCCTTAAAGTTCTTGTGTTCCTTCCTTATAATCCTTTTGTAGGTTCCAGTAGGCTTGTAGACAACACTGTTTGCAGTTAGGGGGGTTTTGGGGCGTTTTTAACACAGTGATGGGTCATTTTGACCCGAGGACAAAAGGAGGGTTAGAGGGCCGGCCCAAATGTGCTGACGGCCCGGGTCCGGCCCGCGGGCCGCAGTTTGGGGACCACTGCTCTAAGCTGTGGGTCAACAGTTAAGCAGTGGAATGAATGTAGGCGGGTAGATTGGTTTTATAACTGGGAGGTGGCAAAATGGTCGGCAGAGATAAGGTCGATCACATAAATAAAAAAATAACCCAACAGTTTCCCTCCCTGGGAAAGTACTTTCCGAATGTTTGTGCAGACGAGTGCTTCCAAAAAGGGAGCATGGGGCAGTAAGACTGCATTTAAATGAGCCACACTATATATTATAGATAAAAGGAAGTTGTGTGAGGTTCTTTTCCTTCACCGCTCGCCTTACTGTACCTCAGGCTGCTTCCTCTTTCTCACTCTGTCACCCGTGCGGTATAAAAGAGACATGCTCTCCAGGAGGCAGGAAGACACAAGGGTCGCATCCTCGTGCTTAGTGAAGAAGTAGGACCGAAAGGCTGAAAAAGGTAAAATAACAAGAGACATTGAAGTGATGCAAAGTGGCAAGCAAGCGGAATAGCAACATCCGCCATTGACGCTACAAAAGAGAATCATTGCCTGAAATGTGAGCCGACGACAGTCTTTTTCTTTGGATGTTTGTGAATTTTGTTGCACTGCAGTTGCTGTCAAACGGGAGTGATGGAAAAAGCCTCGTGATAATTAACAGTTGTGCCACTAGAATCCAAACATTTACTGCCACCAACAAGTAGGTGTGCGGTTTTCGGAGTCTGCCCAAGCGTTTCAAAAGTGGTATCTTCCCAACTGACACAACTTGAAGAACACCCCATCGTCTCCTCGCTTGTGTTCAGTTCTGCATGTCTGAGTGGTTTGTGTTAGTAAGTGGCGAGACTGATTCAAACGACTAATTTGGCCTTTTTGACTCGTGTCTCAATGATAGGTCAACTGACATAAATTGTTACTCGGATTGGTTTTGGCTTTACAGACGATTTTAAAGATAACATTGACAGTTTTTTTTTTTAATTCAAATGAGGCTGTGCCACTGTTCTTTCACCACCCACAGGTTTTTTTTTTTGGTTTTTTTTTACAGTCGGAAATTGGATGTGAACCTCTCAAAAAGTCAATCATTCCATACAGGTACATACTTGGACAACAGCTTTTAAGTGGGCGAAACTAATACAACCTACTTACCCTCCTCCTTCTGTTACTGATCCATCGCTGCACACCCACTGATTTTTCCCTTTAGCACCTGGCCAAGCATTTTGATTTTCATTTACACGAACGCGCAGCAGCGTTCACGTTCACATTCTACCATGGCGAAGTGATGCAAAACAAAGCTTAGCTCAGTTTCAATGAAAACAACAATTGACGACTTACTTAGGAGTATCTCTCGTCATTTAGCCAGCGATGATCACATCATCATTTTAATCTATGATGTGTTTTAAACTCTTAATCCATAGGACTGAAAGAGAAGCTGTGGCGTGCCATCTGCTTAATCTGTTAGGATATGCCTCCCTCTCCCCAAATTCTAGTGGTCAGGAGATTTCGCCTCCCGGAGGAGTCTGTGCAGCTTATTGAATGCTTGTCATGTTCGTGTTTACATCATGGATGCCGTTTAAATGCGGCGGAGTCTGCTGACTGTCTTTTGTCAGCTTGTTGTTTTGTGCGATGGCGTTCACCCCCGTTCACCCCTCTGGCTGCTTGCCTGCCTGCATGTTGTGCACAACTACAGATTACAGAAAGTGTACTTAGGAAGTGGAAGAACAGACTGTTTTACGTTTTATGTTTCTTAACGGCGGCCCGGTAGTCCAGTGGTTAGCACGTCGGCTTCACAGTGCAGAGGTACCGGGTTCGATTCCGGCTCCGGCCTCCCTGTGTGGAGTTTGCATGTTCTCCCCGGGCCTGCGTGGGTTTTCTCCGGGTGCTCCGGTTTCCTCCCACAATCCAAAAAAAACATGCGTGGCAGGCTGATTGAACACTCTAAATTGTCCCTAGGTGTGAGTGTGAGCGTGGATGGTTGTACGTCTCTGTGTGCCCTGTGATTGGCTGGCAACCGATTCAGGGTGTCCCCCGCCTACTGCCCGAAGACAGCTGGGATAGGCTCCAGCACCCCCCGCGACCCTAGTGAGGATCAAGCGGCTCGGAAGATGAATGAATGAATGAATGAATGAATGAATGAGGGTTAACACCAATGCGTGATGTATCGGCATTGTTTGAGGCATATACGGTGCCGTAAGCGTGATTCATTTTCATCCTTGTCAGGAAATGAGCACTCTGAATCATTTTGGTAACTCAACACCGCAAGCAGGCGGTTCGAAAATGAGCAAAGTTCAGCGTATGATTTAGGGCGAAAAAAGGTGCGAAAAAAGGGAAGCGGTGTATTGTGTCAAGCGGAGTACAGATTACATTGGAGTTGGCATTTGTAAGCTGCACTTTTCATAATGACAACTATTATGCGTGCTCTCAGTAAAGATCAAGTCGAGTGCATGAAACCTCTTTTGAAGGGACTCGTGCAGCTCGGTTGGGATTCATTTGGATACGCTCCTCTCTGAGAACCACCTTTGCGACCTTGACACTTTTCTGACGGATTATCCACCATGGCGGTGTGCATGGCGCAAATACTTTCCTATCAACAATGGCTGTACAATCGGACCTTGTGGACCATTTCCATAGTTTGGGTTTCAGTGTGTTGTCTGAAGGCACAAAAGGTTACCAACGCATTTTTTTTAAAACTTGAAATGAGCGCTGGCAGTGAACTGAACTCACTTCTTGATAACTTGACTCTTTTCGAAAAAGTCTTGGGGCTGTTGAATGCCACTCCATCTTACCGTTAAACATAAAACACTTGCACTTTGTGGATTTAAAACAACACATAGCTTAGATTTTTATTTTGCTATTTTAATGTTTACGTGAATTAGTATTTTTTGCAGTACTATAACCCTTAAGGGAATGGAATAAACAAACAATGCAGCAACACATGTAGAATGATAATCGGACAATATTTAGCCATGCATTATTCTACAAACGGCCAATATTAGTGCCGTATTGATGAGCAAAGTTGTTCTTACTATAATACATATTTATTACAAGATTTTTTTTGTAATGAATAATGTAATTTTGTAATAATGCCTTTAATGCGTTCAAGCACCCCCTCCTTTGAGGGTGCTTGAACGCATTAAAGGCATTTGCATTCATTTCAAGAGGAAAAGATGATTTAGGGTTTTGAGTTACGAGTGTGGTCGAGGCACCACACTATTGAGTAAAATCAAGTCAGAAATTTGGTTTTTATGGGGAAGAACAAAGTCTGGTCGACTCTTTTTGAGGAATGGATTTTGTTGGGTAGACACAGGTGAGTGTGCGGAATGGCAATCAGGCGTCACGGCGGTAAATGGCAATGAAGGTGACCTGTTGTTCTGGGCCAGCTGACAGCAATGGGACCAAATCTTCCCTCTTCTATTTGGAATGATTATATCATTTAGATACAGATGGTCCATTTAACCCAGCAGCTGTCTTCATCAGACACACCAGACTGGGCCTTTTGCTTAATGGCTCCAGAGAAGCCATCGAGGGTCCAACTCAAATTGCACAAGGCTTGTCGTCTCTATGGCGGTCCGATATTGTCTCACACTTGCAAAAAACAAAAAAATCACGTGTTAGCGCAGAGCACAATAAATTTTGACATTCCCCCTTTTCGCTGTATTATATAAATACTTGAAGAAACTACAATGTTTGTAATTAACGTTTTTCTGTGTAAGTTTCAACCCAACCTGCTCTTTTCTTAGCCCCCATGCGTGTCTATTTCTTTAACTTGCAGAAAAAAATATTCATCAACCACTTGGCATTTAGCCTCTTAAAAAATTAATTGAGCATCTTCTCCTTAGCAAAGCACTCAAGATGTTTTCCAAAGCATACTGTAATTGTGTGGTGAAGCAAGGAAGCAATGAATGCTGCAACTCAGCCACAATTCTTGTTATTTTTGATTACATTTATGTATGACACATTTCGTCTTGCATTTCATGAGGAGTGGGGGTGGGGGGCAGTCTTATCACTACACCTACAATTTTCGCCACACAGATTTTTTTTTCCCCGCGATCATCTCTCATCTCTGTTGATAGGAGGAGACGAACATGAGATACACGTTAACTGTGGTTTTGGGACGGGTTTCTGCTGTAAAGTAGACAACCTCTGAAAATAGAAGCTCTTTTTTCCCCCCTCCTCCTCTTCCTCCTACACAAATCGCCTGGCTCAGCGGGGCTCAGTCTCTCGGAGGCGCTCTGATCTTCCAGTCGCAAAACACCTGCTTTGTACCTTCTGATGAGGAAGAACAGGTCAGAGGGGTTGCTTGCAACGATGGGAAGTAACAAAGTAGAAATACTTTTACAAATGAAACGGAAATACTTAAATGTACTTAAACATGTTGTTCCCCTTACACAACCAACAACTTCTGGCCTTCAAAAATGCTTCATCTAATATGGAGGGAGAAAAAAAAAGCATGTCAGTCAGGGCTGTGAGCATAGTAGTCGCATATGCGAGCAGTTTTTTAGTGAGGCTGAGTAAAGACTTCATCTACCGGTAGTCATAATTTTTCTAAACAATATTTCTTTGTTCCCTTGTAGCGTACACCACAAAAAGTTGTACCCCGGAGAACAGAAATGGAACTCCTTTTTTTTAATGCAAAGAGCTTAAGATGGAAATCAAGTACAGCGGTCCCTCTACTTAAGAACATCTCTTCATCCGAAATGTTCAAGTTACAAAACGTCTCAACAGGAAAATATTGCCTCTTGTTACGAAAGACATTTCAGGATACGAAAGGTAAAAATACAGAATGGGCAACTGCGCAGCTCCCAGTTTCCTGAACGCAACATACTTACAGCTGCTCTAACATTGGCTATTACCGAGCATCATCCTGACATCCCATTGGCTAAGAGGGACCTCTACCTCTTTGTGGTACATAGAGAGATAGATGTGTTTTTATGCTGCGTCTTCATCATTAGCCCCTCAGGCCACGAGGTGTTCCGAAAGCTATACGTAAATGTGAATCACCCAGAAAAAGCGATCGCTCACTATGCCGATGTTTGCCTTGGACATTTTCGAAGGATTGTTAAAAGGCGACAAAAGCAAATGTCCTTGTATCAGTTCGTTACAAAACGCCAGGCAAAAAACACTTGAACTAAAGAGGGCAAAAAGACGACGAGGACGCGGTTGAAAGTTAAGTGACCATTTTTATTCTTTGTTTGTTTTTTACATTATGCACAACTCTCATTTATTATGCAATAATGTCATTGTAACATATATTTGTTACATATTTTTATGCTTTGTAAAACATTTATGTCGGAACATTTGACGGCTTGGAACGGATTAGGGCATTTACATGAAAAGTGCGTCTCTACTTTTTATTTTTGAGTTAAGAAATTTCTTCCAGAACCAATTTCGTAAATAGAGGTACCACTGTACATGGAATACATGCTCCACTGGCTTTCCATACTGTACATGTGTCTGTGTGATGAGATCCCTACCGCCCCAAGCCACGCCACGCCGCACGTCCAGCTTAATTACTTAATTAGAGCTCAGTGCATCTACGGACCATACACACAAATGACAGAAGTGGTTTCCATTGGTAAGACAACGGAGACGCCCGTCTATTCACTTGAAGGAAAGACGAGAATAAGGCTGGCTGGAAAACCCCCCGTCAGGAACCGTAAACCCGTTGGCATGCTCTGGTTATTTGCGACAGTGCATGTGTTGAAGGTTTTATAGCAACAGGCCTGCTTGGGGTCGGGGAGGCGGGGGAGTGTTGATATCAAAAACCCTTTGTCATTTTTTTGACGTCCCCAAAGAATTGAGCTTGATCGGCTTTGGAAACATGAAAGACACACAATGGAGCTTGAAGGGTTATTTGCGGCCACTGGTGATTGTGCCGCCAAATCCCCTCCGTTCATTTGTATGACTCGGCTCCCTCGAGTCTGTCCACATTCCGTTTTCATTCAACAAGTGCCTGATCCCAGGCTGCTGCTTATTCAATCTCTGAAGCACCCACGGGATATACAAGCCAAGAACTGTTGAAAATTGGTATCATTTAAGTCCTTTTTTCCCCTTTGGTGAACCATTTCATCTCAGAGTGTTTTGTATCGTGATGCCATGAAAGAAACAATCAAGCAAATTTAGTGTCCTCATGTGACCTCTTTGTCTCATCACAATTCTCCCCAGAGTATGCATGTCTTTTCTTGTGGATGTTCATAATTCAATGGTGACATTTAAAAAAAGAAGTATACTTTTGCCACCATGGTTCTGTCTTCTTGTGTGCACAGTCCTCCCAAAGATGAGTCTTTCAATAACATAGAGATAAAAAAATCAAACAGGGCAGCACAGTGGCCGACTGATTCGCTCGTTGGCCTCACGGTGCAGAGGTGCAGAGTTCGATTCTGAATCCATCCTTCCTGTGTGGAGTTTGCATGTTCTCCCCGTGCCTGTGTGTGTTTTCTCCGGGTACTCTGGATTCTTCCCACATTCTAAAAACATGCATGGCAGGTTAATGGAACACTCGAAACTGTCCATAGGTATTAGCGTGAATTGTTGTTTCTGTCTCTGTGTGCCGTGCATTTGGCTGGCAACCGGTTCAAGGTGTACCACACCGACTGCCGCAAGACAGCTTGGATAGGCTGAAGAATGTCCCTTGTGAGGACAAGCGCTTTAGAAAATGGATGGATGGAATGATAAACAAAATATTCTGTGATTCATTGAGATGTAATGAACATTTATTTCTGTGGAGGTCAACTCCAAATCTGGAGTAAGGATCACAGAAAATCTATTTTGTGTTAGTTTCCTGCCCTCTGCTGGTTGTTTTGCATTCGTACCACTGCATGTTTGACGATCCTACATTGAGCATTTTTGGATGGTGGCACTGCCAGAACCGACACTGGCCCTATATATTTATGAAATAATACAATAAGTTTGACTATTTCATATTTATTGTTTTTATACTTTTAATTTCTCTGTAGTTTTTTTGCGCGCATTATGTTTTGCAGTCTAAAACCTAACAGAATATTTAACATTTGATATTTTCAGGGTTTTATGTGTTGTTCAAGGCCATTCATTCTGAGAGGATTTAACCTTACATAAAATGCGCGCTGCGCTGTTAAAAGATCAATGATGTTGGATCAATTTAGGTGGATAAAATTCAACCTATCGAATATTTAAAAAAAAAAAAAGCAGCCGAGAACGCGTTTATTCATTTAATTTGTACCGGTTCAGTCAGGCCAACTTCAGATGCCCTGACACAGTCAGGTAGTGGCCCAAATTCTCTATTAATGGAGAGCACAAATTATTTATACATTTATTTTTACACTCCCAAACACTGAACCCTCCAAATATCACCATCATGTCTTAAAATTTAAAGATTATATTCCCAAAAAGCACATTTGATATTATTTTACGGCCCGCTGGGTCTCTTGTTAGTACGTCTGCCCCACGGGTACAGAGGTCGTGGGTTCAAATCCGGCCTCCGGCCATCCTGTATGTAGTTATCATATTTTCCCCCGTGCCTGCATGGGGTTTCTCCGGGTACTCTGGTTTCCTCCTTCACATCCTGAAAATATGTCTCTGAGTGAAGTTTTATTGGTAAAAACTGCAAGTGATGATCATATTCTGTTTACTAGCGCGTGTGCTTGTAGTTGTTTTTTTTTATATGTGTTGATGTGTTTGTTCCTTGACATTATTATCACCCTGTTCTAATCTCTGTCCTTCATGAGATTTTAATGTTCATATTAGCTTCCTTCGATGACTCATCTGAGTTTATCAACCGCGAAGTCTTCACCCTGAGAGTGGGCTGCATGCCACAAAGCGATTATAGTGGTTGTCGGCAGATGGAGCCGGTGAACTGTAGAACTGCTGCTGGTGTCATGCAGCATTCCACTCCTCCGGTATACTGTTATTCTTCCGTCCCAACTGTTATTCATTCACCAAGAATATTGTAATCTTGCTGGCATAGCTAGATGATCAAATACCCATTTGCTATTTCCGACAAACTAAATTACGATTGGATAATTTTCCCGTGCCACCTTTGATCTCTCATGACACATTAGTACGTCACAGAACCCTTGCTGGCGGTCATTACAGTAGACCAGGGGTGTCCAAACTTTTTGCCAAGGGGGCCAGATTTTATGTGGTAAAATGTCGGGGGGCCGACCTTGGCTAACATTCTTTACATTGAACAACAATATTGTTCAAGAAATTTTAGTAAGCCAGTCTGTTTCACATTTCCATTTTTATTTTAAGTTCAACAATCTTAAGAATTTCTTTTGGTTCATTTGAAACAGGTATATCACATGCAACTGCTTATTCACTTGACTTTTTCTTAAACGGAAGTCTCCTGAGTGCAAATTGATTGATTTGAAACATAAAATGTATCACCATGACTTTTCAATAGTCACAAAACCTTTGACTCGAACAACAGGGAAATGAACAAGCAATACACATATCCACAACTGCAAGGATTCATTTGAAATATGACATATCAGTCAATATAAACACGGAGTGATGTCTTGTTAACTCGTGAGTGATGCCCTTTAGTGTCTAAATTCTATTATTCATTTAGTGACTGCTATTACTCATTTAGCCACTAGAGGGAAGCAGTACTCTATGAAACATCACTCACCAGTCTACGAGACCTCAGTCAATGCAACACGTGTTCCATTGCGCCCAACCTGCGGGCCAGACGGCACTGATTTTATGACAGGGGCCGAGGGCCGGATGAAATTCGACCGCGGGCCGGATTTGGCCCCCGGGCCGGACTTTGGACATGCCTGCAGTAGACGTTAACCTCCCTCTGCAATGCTGTGTATCATCTTTAATATTGTGCAGGGAATTCATCTTATGACATGCTTGCAACAAGAATCTGCACTTAATGTCATCCAAGAGACTGTGTTGGCATTTTGGTAGGAACTGTACCCCAAATTTTCGTTTGAAAATAAACAAATTTATCAGAGGACTGTCAATTGAATGCACAGTTATCATAATGCTAATTTTCAACAAGAGTGGCTCCTTGAGATAACATCTTAAATCTTTTCCAATTTAAAATAAATGGAAATGTCATTGCGGCCTCCCGTCCAAAAATCAAGACAGGTCATACACTATATTTTAATGAGTGAAATTGGCCCTCCAGAAAATAAAACCGACAGAGATGACACACACAAAAAAGAAAAACTGTTTCTGTCTCATTGCATCAAATGCTGCACCTTCGGGTATGCCAGCTTTGGCCACATAGTGGCAGTATCAGACAGAAAAACATTTCATTTCAAACTATTCATTGAGGCGTGATGAATCCGATTTGAGTTAGGCAGGACTGGAACGGCTACAGTATGATGCATGCAGTCCTGCCTGGATGGATGCAATCATATTGAAGTGGAACATGTCCTGACTCGAACTCAATTGGGATGCCTCACGCCACAAATCCTCTCTCACCTCATCAGTATGGCAGTAATATTAGTCTCGAGTGCAAAGGACATATGGATTAGCCATATTCGAAACCAGAACGAGTACTCAACTCCAGAGTACTTCCCAATACCAAATGACAGATACCACCAGTAATTTATGTACATAAAATTTCTAATAAACTAATGTCAAATGAATGCATACTTGTTTCCAAAATTACCACAATGACACATTTCAAACTCATCAAAATGATAAAGTGACACAGTAGCAGAAGCAATGTCCAAAGACATGACAATGCCCACTGAGTAGATCCATCCATTTTCCGATGCGCTTATCCTCACCAGGGGTGCTGAAGCCTATCCCAGCCGACTTCTGGCAGTGGGTGGGGGACACCCTGAACCGGTTGCCAGCCAATCGCAGGGCACACAGAGACGAATAACCATCCAAGCTCACACTCACACCTAGGGACAATTTGGAGTGTTTAATCAGCCTGCCATACGTATTTTTGGAATGTGGGAGGAAACCGGAGTACCCGGAGAAAAACCACGCAGGCCCCGGGAGAACATGTAAACTCCACACAGGGAGGCCGGAGCTGGAATTGAACCCGGTACCTCTGCACTGTGATGTCAACGTGCTAACCACTGGCCCACTGGGCCGCTCCCACGAGTAGATACCATTGTTAAATGCGTATCGCATCTATGAGGCGTACATAGACCCAAATTACACTATGCAGTATAAGGCAGCTTCAAGGGACTATGTCAAATGTGAAAGATGGAGTTGATAAGGAGACGAGTGTATCATGCACTCACTGAACTTGTTTGATTCACGGCTACATTGCACATCCCTGAAGACGAGTGTTTCCACCTGTGTCTCTGCTCTTCAATCTTTCCTCACTTGCAGCTCGGTCGCTCCCTTCCTCTTCCCTTCAGTCATGTGCTCTCGCTAAATAGACTGTTGAGAGGGTCTCGGCAGCTGCCGCTGAGAGTTTAAAAACCTGCGTGTGTGCGTGTGTGTCTTGGCCACACACTTTTTGTGTCGCATCTGCCCTCTCAACTTGCGCCAGGGCCCTTATTAGCCTCTTTTACAAAGAGACACCTCTAAAAAGGGCACATCTGAGTCACAAGGGAACATCTGGCATTTAGCGGCCTTTATTTTCCATACAGCACCAAGTCAAGGCGGGATATTGCCTCAAATGTGTGTACTCTCACAGAGCACTATGCCTTCCCCAGTTAGATAATTAGATGTCGACTGTCGATGAAGGGTGCTACTTGGCCCGCTCTGATGTTTGTCACACTGACGTTGTCCTGCTCAAAATAAAGCTAAACTGAAAATTCTGACAAATGCCATCCAATTTCAAAAAAATTAAATGATTCCCCCCCATCATTGCTGAAGACATATTAATCAAATACCATACCTGTCAACTCATATGATTTAGCCATATTTCATACGGATTTTGTGGTGAATCTTACGTATATGGCCGTATCGCACAAATCATACGGATTCTGAAAATTTCATTTTTGTTGTTGTTTTTTTTTCCCCTAACAAGTAGTACCGTTTGCCCAGAATGGTGCTAGTCTACTCGAATGCTTTCATTTCCGGTAACTTAAGTAATGCCACGAAGTACAATGATGATTACACATTAACCACACATTGTATTATGGAGATCTACAATAAATATCATTGAAAATTTCGTGGGTTTTTTTTCTGCCGTTATTTTGACATAGAAAATGCTTTGGTATGTTATAAGGATTATTTTGCTCTTTCTAAGGATTTTTTTGGTAGTTTATACAGGTTGACGCTCCGAAAAGTTGACAGGTATGAAATACCCATCTGTTCTTCTAACCTTGTTCAAGGATGGATATGCCTTCAAGCTACATTTAACATCAAATATCAAATATTTGTGCACATTTTATAGATGTTGTATTTCAGACTAAAATGGAACCCTTTTTTCATAGTTTGGCTATTCCCGTGACATGCCAAGATGCGACTTATGTGTATATATTTTAAAATTACGTCTGGGACTGGCATCCAAAATCCTTTTCCCCTAATCGTGTTTACGGCAGCGAACAAGTTCCAATTGGATATTCAATTTCTGCTTCTAACTACAGAAGCCTTTTCCTTTTTAGTTTAAAATGCCTTACCTTGAATCCTGGCTCGTACTGTGGCCAAAGTAGAATCCTGGTCGGTTGCGTCTTTCTTGCTTAATCTAGTAAATCTTTCTTCCTTCTCCTTTCAATGCCGCATGCTAAAGAAGATGTAGTCATAGCAACTAATATGTGATGTATCGCTAGTTTAGCATTTTAATCCACCACAACAAGGAGTTATCATTAACAGCACCAAAATAGTAGATAATTAAATAGAGTAATAAAAAGACTAATAACCAACCAGGATTCCAAGTTTTTCCACAATGCAACATGATATTTTAATTAAGGTAAGTCATTTTAAACTGGAGTACCCTCCATTTTGTTTTAGTTGCTTCAAGATGGAATTAATCATCAATCACCTTCACACAATTGATCAGTCCTGAACAAATACTATTGAATGAATGGATATTTTGTACCCTTCACAAGTCGAAGCACAGAACAGCAAAGAGGGAGCAGGTAAGGTGACGTGTGCTTATCACCCGTGTTGTCAAAATGAATCCAAGATGGAACAATGATTCCGCATTGCCCGAGGTCTTCAAGGTCTCAGTCTTAATGATGGCATCCATTCCAGCGACGGCCCACACATCTTAACTGCACCGTCATGTCAACAGCGCCGGGAATCTTACCCCATTTCCACCACTTTTATGGCTTCCGACTGACAATAATTAGACGGAGACTATTTTTACCCCCTTCACGGTAGCCGCTTTGACGTTTAATTTAATTCCCGGCGAACAGTACTAAACACAAAATGAGGTTGTTAGGTGGGAATTAATTATATCCCACAGGGTGCAGTATTTGAATAGTTGGTATTTAGTGTGTGGCAGACAGGTTGCTATTTTGCTTCAATTTTATGCTTTTATTGGCGGTATAATGCGGGAAATAGTCATAGAATTAATGAATTGGTTGCTTCCATTGTGAATGTAAACCTGACATACAATTTAGTGTAGGTATGTAATATGATAGCTTTTATTACTACTGTCTGTTTTTCGCCCTTTGGTTTAATGCCTGTTTTTAAATTGTTTTTAGCGCCACTTTTGTTGGGTTCTCTTGACTATTTTTATCTAGTCTAACTTGGGGTTAAATTTTTTTTTGCCATTTATTTTTCACATTGTCAGATTTGTGTGAAAACATAATTGCTAAGAATGCTTTTTTTGTTTGTTTTTGTTTTTGCTATTAGCATATCATCTCGCTCTGTTAAACAAACTTTATGGTCCATACATCCGACCCACTGAAAGATGCCTACATCAATACATTGTCACCTGTATCAGGCCTTTATGGTTTTTAGGGCCCATTACCTTTGAGGCGCTATTTAGTTTGTGATGTAAGATCTCATCTCTGTTCTTTTCTCTTCAACTGCAAAGCTGTTGTGTATCATGTTTGCTTGGCTGACTCAAAGGAGGAAGCCTTCAAAATATGTCACGCACGTGCATGAGAACCTCTGCTTTAGCTAATGTGTCAGTGGTGGGCTTAGTCTTTTGCAACTTTTGTTTTTCTGGATGTGTGAAAAAGTAGATCTTTTTATCATTTTTATTGTGCTTCGTCAGTCTGGTTGTTTTTGGATACTTTCTTTCAAACTGTGCCGTGATGATAATGTTCCATTTGATGAGCCTTATCAGAGATGTATGAAGTAATTAATTTTTTGGGACAGCCCATATTGAAACCCTGATATTTCATTATGAAATGGGTTTGTGAGGTGACTGTTGGTGTCGTGGTACATTGGCCTGTCTTTGGTGTCTGTGAATCTGCGTGTCAATGGTTGACAGCCAAGACATAGATACAGGTGAAGTGTTGAGAGACTGAAGAGTTTTTTTTTTAGTCATTCCCTAACTGGTCTAAACTGTAAATGCAATCACCTGTATATCGAATCAGGTTTCCCAATTGAAATGTCATGAATCTGGTCCAGTGCTCCAAAGAATCCTTTACAATTCCATATTTACATGCTATGAATAAAGCGAAATATCAAATGGCTATACGAATCACGCAGCAGTGGTTTAAACCACATAAACAAAAATATTTTTATAGCCCAACTGTGGTGCAGGACAAATGGTGGAGCAACACATGTAGACAGGTAATAGCGATACTCGCAGGTGTCTAGTCTTTAACTTCTTTGAAAAATGACAAATTGCAGCATCTTAATGAGTAGGTTACTCTCACAGATGTGTACTGTAGAAGTACTGACCAGGGCAGGCAAATTAGAAGTAACAGCACAAAGAATTGGATTGCCCCATTAAATTAAGATCCACATTCTCGTATATATTTTTTTCAAACATCTTCTTTTTTTTATTACTCTGTTTTTCTAAAGCACAACATTATAAACATGCAAACTGCAGAATTTATTCCTGTCCCGAGGAGCCAGCTTCACATTTCTGCTATCCAAGAGTTCCAGTATGCCTATTAAAACTAGCGTTACCTGAATTGTTGTAAATTGTTATGTTTATTCCTGTTGCTTCCTGGCTGTGTGACAAAGAACGTTCATATTATTGGATTGGTCTTGTGGGAAATTTATTTCTCTTAGATCTTGTCCATAAAGAAATAAAGGCTTTTTATCATTTCTACTCGCGGAGTACCAAAATCCAATTTGAAAGATGCCAGCGCCTCGAATTGAATAGTTCCACTTGAACATACATTGAGATACGTATCGAATTGACTTTTACTGGGATGATACAGTATATTGTTTTTTAAGGAAATACCACATTTGCCGGATTGACAAGTTCATTCATAAATGTAAAATGACACCAAGAAATTTATTACATTATACCTTCTCAAACTGAGCCAGAGCATTTCAAATCCCATAGCCCACTGAATCGAACTGAGTCATTCCACTTTCAAATTGAAATGTCCTTGAATTGTATCGAGATATCGATCGAATTGTCTTTTATCAGAGAGATGTACACACCTGCTTTCTACTCTTGGTCCACTTGGAACCAGCGTTTTGTTTTTCCAAGTCCGGTCACTTTTTAACTAGGTCCCAGAGTTCATTTGAAAACGGTGCTGATATTTTCCCGTGTGTGCAACATATACGTCTCTTTTATGAGACGGTGACATGGTAGTGCCAGTTCTCACGTGACCGTACAAACAAAAATTGAGGATCAACCGTGTGGGATTTACTTGATCCTTTTGGCAATCTGCACTTGAGGCAAAAGTTCGACCATGTTCTCAGTCCACGCAAATGTCTCTACTTGCTCGCTTTGCCTTCCAAGCCATTGCCGTCATTATGTTGAAATTGCACAGGCTTCTTTTTTCTATTTGACTTCCCGTTGGCGGCATTGCGACAAGTGAGTAACTTAAGTGTTTCTTTCGTGTTTCTTTTGAGAAAACATTTTCTTTTTTTACGAATGAAGAAGAAATGTTTCAGTGTGTACATTTTCTTATTGTGTTTGGTGACATCATTGGGAAGCCTTTTTGTTTTGGTTGCTGACTTGACATCATCCCTCCCTTTTTTTTTATTTGTCAATTCACCCTGCAATATGTGGTCCTATTTTATTTTTGTTTATGAACAAATGCTTTATACGGTCCGGAAATTGCATCTTAACCCGTGTGTGCTCCAAATTAAAAAGGCCTTAAGTTATGCATTCTACAATTTTTGTAATGATGTATTTTGTTATAAAAACACTTTTTTTTTCAAACACTCAAAATGCTCAGAGGCATCTGTGCTATCCATACATATATAGTTTTTATTAGTTCTTTGGGATTTTTTATTTTTTGCAAAAGGGAAAAAAAAATTGGGTCTGGAGGTCCCAACCAAGCCCTACTAACAATCCCGCCCGGACGTGTTCATGTAAAATTCATTGGTTTGAAGCCTCCTGCAAAAAGGCAAACTCATTTGCGATCCTCTGACGCCACCTAAAGTTGCAAAATTGGAATGACCTCAACCCAACAATGTGGCATGCTTACGTCTGTCCAAGCGAAAACGAAGCGATTGACGTAAAAATCGCGTGAAATGCATGTATACACATTAGGTTTACGATGCATTCAAAAATATGAATTATAATGGGTCTCTATGGTGCAAAATATGTAAATTGTGAAGATTAAGGTATCAAAAGGTTTTTTTTATTATTGCTGCAATGCCTGAGAATTATCATCCGGTGACGTCATGAAATTTAGGCCATTTTAGAACCCCTCCGTAAGTTTCAGCTCTCTCGTGTTTTTCTGAATGCCTTTGCCTTTTGATTCAAAGACATCATTTTACATTTATCGCAAGCGGTGCACTACGAGACTTAAATAAGCAAACGTTTTTATGTAATTCCAGCACTCTTGCGGATTAAAATAAATATTTTTTTTCACTCTTTTCATTCCACCACACAAACTCAAAACATTACATTGTGTGTCATGTAAAACAAATCTGTTCCTTTGGCAAAATATTTGACCCCCGGGATTGCGTGTGCATTTCGGTAAAACATCTGCCTATTGAGTGAGTTCCTCTATGCCCCAAAGGGAAAGCCTGTGAGCATATGCATGTAAGTGTGTCTGCTCCACTCCCCACCCAAAAAAGTCCATGGAGTCAGGAGGTTGCCATGGCAACTGAGCAACAGTCTCGCTTTTTTTTTTAATGAAATACAGCACTGAAGAAGTGTTAAGTATAAAGGTGAAGTGGCTAATGCGGCTTGTCGAGGAGGAAATAGTTCATAATGTGTGTGGAGGGGCGCGAGGTGAGTGTCCGCAAGCGTCCACTTGACTAAGAGAGGGGAAAAAAGAGGCAGAAGGATTAGGATGCGAATGACGGCTTTACATAATTACCTTTCTTTCCCAATCCTTCCCGCTTTTAACGGCTCCTCGCTCATCCTCCGGGGAGACGACGTAATCTGCACGTCGAAAGCCTCTCATTCGTCTGCCACTGTCCTCTTGATCACTCCCCGCATCCTTCCTCCTCTCCAGCCACTGTGTCCCTTCACCTCTTCCTTTTTATGTCCTCCTCCCTTTTCTTCCTCGCTGTGCTAACGAGACAAACAGACGGAGACGTGAAGGTGAGTGTGTGACGTTAATTAATGGCTTTGTTTGGTTTCCTGTGACACTTTTCACAACCTCCAGCTGCCTTTAACACACACACAAACACACACAAGCTCCTGCAGCTTGTCATCGTTATTTGAGCAGTCACCGGAGAGGAAGGAATGAAAAAAACAAACCCAAAAAAACATCAACACGAGGCAGAGAAAAACCACCAGCTGCCACTCAAACCATCCTGCTCGTAGTACAAACGCGCACATTCTTGGCAGTGTGTGCAGGGCCGTCATTTTCCGCCCCTCTCAGCCAATGAGAGGACGCGGCTGCTCGCAGTGTTATGGGTGGGGGGTTGGGGGGAGGAGCGATGGACCCTGCCGGTGATTGACAGCTAGCACCCTACAGGTGGAGGGGAGGATGGAGACAGGGAGAGGAAGAAAGGCACTTGCAGTGAGACTTTCACCCACACACACATACAGAGTGAGTTCCCCCCCTACTTGCTACCTTGGGCTCCTGCTCTCCCAGGCACACGAGCCAGCCTGAGTGCTGCTAACATCAGCTCCAGAAAAGCTGCATCAAGATGAGCCAATGCAGGAAACGCTGCAAGAGGCAGCTGACCAAGGTGGCTCGATACCTCTACCGCTTCCTCATGGGAACGCTCACCCAAGGTAAGGCAGCCCACGAATATTCATACCCGGGCTGGCCAAAAGCCTTCACGGCCGCACGCCGCGTCTGTCAATGTGGGAGGAGTTGGAGATCATTAAGTGCCCTGGCGGTGATTGTGAACATTATGGCATTGCTTCTTTGGGTACACAGTGACAGTTGACAGTTTCTTTATTTTGTGTGTGTGTGTGTGTGTAAGAGTAAGAATCACGAGAGTCTGCGTGTGTGACAATAGTGTATAAGAGCATTTGTACTCTTTCCTTTTTCTGCTGTCTGTATAGTGTTGGTTTTTTTTGATCACATGATCAATATATTAGTATAAATTGTATTTAATATTTGACTTAAATTTTAAAATTGTATTAAATTTTGACTTGTACTTGTATGGAGCGTTTCTATTTATTTTCATATTTGGTGCAGCAGAAGTCATTCAAACTAATTTCCCCTTGCCCACCCTGCCACGGAATTTAATTTCTTTATTGAAATCCCGCCTCCTATTTGAATGTTATTTTAAGTTCAAATGCTTTTGAAATACATTTTTGTCTTTCTATTTGTGCTTTGTTTTGAATGATTATGTTGCACATGATTAAACTGATGTAATTCTCCACCATCTCCTTGAAAATATGCTTACGTTTCAATCACGTGCACTCAATGTACATATTTAAGTGAATTCAAAGAGCTTTATTTAAATTCAGTGTAGTCCAAAATCTCTCATCGCCTTTTCTAACGTTCATTTACATTCATTCTCTTTGAAAAAAAAAACCCTCAAGATTTTCTTGAACTCACTTTGTACACACTATTTAAATTCTTAAATTGTCCCCGCAGCCTTAAAATTTGCCTTCTTTTGTTGTCGAAGCAATAACCGCATGAACGCTTGTTGCCATTAGTCACACACACATTCATCATCATCATTTCACCAGCTCCATATTGGTCTTTTGACACTTTCCCCTTTACTTCATAATGCTCATCTCAGTTTTGCAATAAGTTGTTCACATTGGCCGGAGACGACCTTCATTCACCCCGCTCGCTTCTTCTCAGCAAAGTCAAGCAGCCGTTCACCCGCTCTCTGGGGAGATTCAATTCAAGAGTTGAACTCCTTCAAGTGATGGTGCGAGGCGGGAAAAGAATAGCAGCGTTTGCATGACCTTGAGCTGACGTGAATGCTAATTTGACAGGCACGCCACGCATCTCTCCCTCACCACGTCTAAGTTTGACTTTTGTAGTACAGGCGTGGCTTCCCACACATGCATGTGCTTGTTTGTATTATAGAGGTAATGTATTTTGGGACCACAGTGTTTGTTTTTGGTGGTGGGGGGGCATAAAGAGAAGAGCAAATCTCTTCATTTGGCTTGTCAGCAAAAAGTGCATTTTAGCATTTCGTACTCCACCTTGTGGACTCAATTTTTTTCCAAGTTAACCGTTAGTGATACAATATTCTTTGGAATGCTAAACTGCATCTTATTCTTTTACGATTTGATTAAACACAAGAAGTAGTAAAATAAGTACAACAATCAATTTAAATATTTCGTAATCAAAAGCACATTCGACAGCCCTGGGATGCGGTCACTCTATTGCTATCCCTAATCAAAAGGCCGTTGGTGACAGACACAAATGACTCACAACTTGAAGTCTTGACGACAAAAGGAAAAAAAAATACAAATATTTTGTTGGTTGTTTGGTGTTGTTTGCTTCGTTTTAAAATGTTGCCAGTTGTCTGGATGCTATTGTGTAGCTTTGACCAAAGCATGAGTGCGGTGTAGTGAACTAATTAAACTGTCAGTCCGTATTGAATTCAACTATTGACGTCACTGAATCATCAGAGGTGCTGTTGCTTAGTCTTAAGGAATGTTTTTAGTATTTTTTTTAACAATATAAATAACATCCCATGCGTGTATTGTTTGCCATTAAGTCAAATGGCAGCCTTGACATTTGGCTTGAAAATGATTTCACGAAGCTCACGATCTTACACTCCCCAATCCCCGCTTGTGGCTGCTCTCCATGAACTATTTATTTAAAAACACACAAAACACACCACGTGCTCCTGTAATTGTGCATGCACGTGCATCCATAAGTTTACCAAGACCTGGGGTTACCATGACAACCAGCTCCCCGCATGTCTGTAGAGAGAATAAGCGAGCCGGTGTCGCGGTCGCCAACGATGGCTGCGCTGTATAATGGCCGTGCTGCTTAAGGGGTTTCATCAAGGCCATTCACACTTCCCAGTCGCACTCTCGTGGCCTCTTTGGGCTGCGCCAATGCACTGAGGGCCTTGCCAATTGGTTAACGCCAGAGGGAGGCCGAATTGAATTCGCTGCGAATGAGCATCATCACCTTATGCAAACTATAAATGTTAAATAGTTTGTCCCTACTGTCGCTTCACTGCCGCTTTTACCTCTTTACATCAGTGCTGCGCATTGGGCCACCGACGAGGCGTTTGTGTTTATAATTGCTCCCCTTGCATCCCCTTTCTTACCGACGGGTACCCGAACATTGAGCCGAAATGTGCGAGCGTTTGCGTGCACGTTTGTGTGTGTTTGATTTTGGCTCTTTCTGATTGTAGTCGCCGTTCTTCCTGCCCCAACTTTGCCCACTAATTAGTTTGTCTTATTAGCCTCTGGAGGAGAAACAGGGCTGGTTTGTGTGCGCGTGTGACATGTGTGTTTTCATCCTGTGGCCCTAAGATGTCTCCGTTGAGTTTTCCCAATAAAGGGAGGAGCTTAATTCATTTGTTTAGTGTGATTAGAAGACATTAACTGGAAGCTCATGCAGCTTGTTCCTGTACATCAATCCGAGCGCATGGTGTGGCCCTTGGATCCACTTGAAGGCCGACTTAGATATTCGAGATGTCCGAGTCACGCCGATTTGTCCTTTTAGCTGCTTTCTTATCCGACACGGGCAGTCAAGCTCGTGTCTGTTGCTTCCATCTGCTGCCACAAGCTTCCAATAGCTATCCTTCCTTTGCTTTGTGTCGCCGCTTTGGTCGGCAAGGCGGAATGACCCCAGATGGATATTTATGTTGAATTAAAATAGAGGTGGACAGGTGTGCTATTTTGGGATCATTATGGGAATGCCAGATGGTCTTGATGAGAATTAGAATGCTCTTGATGGTTACATTTTCAACTCATGAATACGGTGATCATGTTCGTGATTTCACATCATGATCGGCAATGCAAAAAAAAAAAAAAAACATTCTGGACAAGTAAATGTCAACATACCACATTTTATTTCTGTAAATCTGCATGTGTTTTCATTACCAAATGATCACTTCCCCAACATTCCCCCCCCAAAATTCCTGTGAGTGGTATTAAATTTAAGCACCTTGGTTCTTGGTTGCCTGTTGCTCCAGTGAAAACATGGCCAACAGAAAACAACAATTTGGAATATGTAACCTCATTCTAAATACTACCTTTATTTCAGTCGTCATTTTGTGTATACATATCTTTTATTTTTGGAATCTATTTTTCCAGCAATTGCTTTAAAAATAAATACTTTATTAAAAAAAAACAGCCTTTAAACCTGAGGCTCAACTATACATCATTGCATTCTTTATATGCTTCATAAAGTTGATAAACTACCTCTTGAAGAGAGTGCAAGAGTATGAGTATGTTCGCTTAACAGTCAGGAAGAGTTATTCACTCTTGGGTCGTATCAGGTCGGTATGAAAAAAATCTCTTTTCAGAATAATACTTCTCAGAGATATAATAAAGTGCTCTTCCTCTTTCGATAGCAAACTATCTGAGAGTGAATCAAAGTCATCATTCACAAGAAATCTTTCTTAACGTTACACAGAGCACTTATTTTGCCCATGCCTAAAAGTATCCTGAATGCTTGATTAGCTCTGTCCCGGGCAGTTTAGTTCAAGGTTCAGCGTCTGAAGTCGGAATGCTGACAGCTATGAGACAAGTGGCAGTGATTGTTTCCCATTATGTGGCACACGCAAGCCTAAAAAAAAAGAAGACTGAGACCTCTGTCCTGCTAACAGCCAATTAGCTGCTGGTGCTGCAGAACATTCTCGCCGTTAAACCACCACATGCACGTCAACGTAAACAACAAGTCAAAGTGATGAAATGAGCATAAAGCTCCTTTCCGTCTTCCCCACCCTGAGCCGATTGTATCGTCTACATTCGATTATATCCTCCTTTGACATGCAGCGATGCCTTACCGGAAGGCGGCGGCGGATTTCACAGATGACGCGCGTGTATTGGGAAAGGTCACAAGTCCACGGATCGTTGAACATTGAATCACGCAATCCTTCCATTTACAGAAGTAACTAAGTGAAAAATGAAGCTCTTCGAGGGAAATGACACCATTTTGCGTTTGTTTATTATAAAACAGCAACTTCACAGTAATGAACAGCCACGCGACAGTTTGACTCCCCGATGACTTTTCACGTTTGAGCTGCTAACAAATAGCTTTAAATCAATATTTCATGTTCGGTGATGAATGTACGCGGTGGGCCGCGGCGTAATGATCGTCATCGCTTGCGGCTCATTACCGCAAAGTAATTACTTTGTGGGATGGGGAAACAAAGAACATGTAATTTAATCCGGCATCCAGTGGATTCCTGAGAGTAATAAACTGCACCGTTTTCATAATTTTTTTCCCCCTTTTCATTCAACTTTCACTTCACAGAATGGGGTGTGAACACTTAAGAAACTCATCTTCGTTTCCCGGAGTGGATCATTTGTTAGCCACTGTGGCATTTTGTTCAATCGTGAAACTAGCTTCTCATCTTCTCTCCAAAGCTCACTACAAATTTTCCTCAAATGAACAACGTATTTCACCTTTTTTAAAAAACATTATTTCGTATTGCGACTGGGACTGGATTAATTACTCTCATTTTCTCATGTTAACAAACGGCACACTAGAAAGAGACTTTGTTCGAACCGAACTAAATAAAACATGTTCCACCTCAATCCTCGGCATGCTGTAGTTTGGTGAGGAATCTTGGATATGCGATGCAATTACCAGTGAACAAAATCTCTCGCAAATGGAACTTGGCCTCCTCCGGTCTCTTGGCCTTCGAGCACTTTTGCGCCGCTCATTGCGTTGAGCATCACCACATTCCATCCTTTTCTCCATCTCTACCTGACAGATATTATCACACACCTGTCTGTCACTTCCCGCTTCCCGCCGACAAGCGCACGTAAAGCATGAATTTTAATGTTGATCAATAAAACATCAGCGGATGCAGACGAGTGCGTTTTCAGTGTGCGAGGAGTCATCTGCCAGTGTGTGGTAATGGCGCACACATAGAGAAAAGGAATGTTCATTAACTTCAGGGTGACTTCGTCCGCCGCCTTTGTTATTTACCATGCCTGTCAAGGATGAGCTCTGCAGGAAAATGTCGGATTTTTGTGTCATATTCCGCTGAATATGTGACACGGCGGGAAGCAACGCTAAAGCCAGAAGTTGATATCGTTCCACATCATTTGCGATTCCCATTTTAATACAAAGCTGTGTTTTGCCATTTGACAGCGTTTGGAGGACAAGATAAAACCTTATCCTGGATACACAACTGTTTGGATTATTGCCCCAAGCATTGAAAAAGTATTAACAATAATAAAAAAAAAATGTCATGCTCCTGTCCTTGGCCTGACCAGCAGGTGGCAGACTGAGCAGACTTTCTGGCTGCACACCTGCTGCCAATCTTTCAATTACTGAACTGTGTATTTAAGCACCCGCAATCTTTTCTTCTGGTTGTTGGAGTATTGTTTATGCCTTGCTGTTTCCATGCTCATAGACTATTCTTGCTGTAGATCTCGTTGTGTTTCGCTTTAGAACTCTCTGTACCAATGGTTTTGTAAGTATTAGATTTTATTTTGTGATTTGGCTTTCTCTTGCATGTATTTTGATACATTGTTTTTGTTTGTCTTCGCGATCCTTAGTTTCCTCCCTTTCCTTTTGAGCAAGCACTTATTGTTGTTCGTTATTTGTGCCCTCTGGTCCTTGTTTTGACCAGCGCTTTATGTTATCTCTTAGTCGTGGCGATTTTTGTATTAAAAACATATTTTTACAACGGAGACCTGGTTGACGTCTACACTTTGGGGGTCCAAGCTTAATTCGGCTTGTCCGAAACGTAACAAAAAAGAAGTGCAATACAGTAATGAGCATTTCCTGTTCTCTTTGGGGTACCTTGACCAAGCAAATCATGATTCACAATTGAATTGTTTGGGACAAATTAGTGAATAATTTACTATTCTGGAAATGCTTCTTGTCCCTCTGCAGTATGGACATGCCATTCTTTCCTCCCTCATGTCTTAGTGGAAGTCAGCGGTGGAACCGGACCCAATTGATACAGTCTAAATAACTGAACGTATATCGTATACGATGATTTGCTGGCATTTTTTTTTTCTTTATGGGCAGGTGTAGTGCAAAATTAAATATTGACTTGGTGGTTGCGTATTTTTCTTTGTTGTCGATCCAATGTCAAATTCAACCAAACATTGCAAAAGTTTTTTTTTTTTAATTATTTGCACTGCACCACTCCAAAAAACAAAAGAACATGACAAAAAGCAAACCGCTTTCTCTTCTGCTTCACATTTCCTCATTTGAGTAGTACATCTGTGGATATGAAAGGCCGGTGATATTGTGTGAAACGGAGCAGCTGTTATTGCAAATTGGCTTGACTTATGTCAGGAATGGACACTGATTAAGTGACTTGAGGAACTCCGTCGATTATGTGGAATTGATGGTGGATATTACAATATTATTATTGTGGTAGCAAGTCAAGATGAAATGGATTAAACCACTTGGCTGCAACCAAAATTAACTAATTTTAAAATTAAAAATTTTTTTTTTACCAGTATTCATTCGGTGAAATTGAAATGCCTATCCCTAATTCACTAGACTTGAATGTATTTGTGCTGTTTGAGGTGTAATATTTCCAAGCTTTCACATGATACTACTGTATTTGTAACTGCATGCTTCATTTTGAAAGAAAAGATAATAAGACAGCCAAGCAAGATAAAAAGAAGCCACGTGGTCGAATGTGGCGTCGCTTCATTTTCGGGGCCATTATCGTTTTGACGCCAGACATGTGAAGATTCTCAAGTCGTCTCCGTTGTGCTCATTTTATTAAGTTGGGCTTCTTGTTTACACCTCCTGACTTGCACATGCACATGAGCCATTAAAAAAAAAAAATCGAGGAGGCTATAAATAAACTCTTTGCAGGAGTTCAATGTCAAACCCTGTACAGAAAACTTCTAGAGTGCCGATCTATATTTACGGCAGCACAGTAAGCTTTTGTTCGGTAGTTCATTGCGGTGCATGCTAAATAATCCTCCTGGGTATTTCATGCTCAGGGGGCAAAACCCATAATTTGATGGGGCGTAAAAATAATATGCATTGAATGTACAATGTGGCGGCCCGGTAGTCCAGTGGTTAGCATGTCGGCTTCACAGCGCAGAGGTTCAATTCCACATTCTGCCTCCCTGTGTGGAGTTTGCATGTTCTCCCCGGGCCTGCGTGGTTTTTCTCCGGGTACTCCAGTTTCCTCCCACATTCCAAAAACATGCATGGCAGGCTGATTGAGCACTCTAAATTGTCCCTAGGTATGAGTGAGGGTGTGGATGGTTGTTTGTCTCTGTGTGCCCTGCGATTGGCTGGCAACCAATTCAGGGTGTCACCCGCCTACTGCCCGAAAACAGCTGGGATAGGCTCCAGCACCCCCCGCGACCCTAGTGAGGATAAAGTGGTTCGGTAAATGAATGAATGAATGAATGTACAATGTCATTTTTTACGACATTACATGAGGGTGCTCACCATGTCTTTGGCAATTTTTTTTCCTTTCAAAAAAAACCTCAAGGCTTTTAAAAAAAATCCCTGATGCATATACCACAGCTGTTATTTGTGAGTCCGACACGGTAAAGCACACAGAGGCTGGCAATAAACTGGACTTTTTTTTGGGGGGGGGTTGTCAGAGGGGCTGCTGCCCGTCAATCTGGAGCCCAGTGTCTTTTTTGGTAGATGCTGATTTTCCTGCCTGCAAGTCTGTCTCTGCTTTCAGGGAGGTCCTGCTTTGAGACAGTGACTGATGCGGCCATCAAGAAAGAAAATAAAAAGTGGCAGGGAATATACATTATGAATGAATACATTCTGAAGAGAAAAAGTCCTTAAGACTCAAGGTCAGGATAATATTCCTAAATCCAGAGTTGACTGGGAACGACCACATTTTAGGTTTGCACCACTGGGAACGCAGGTTGCAGACTAGCAATTCCAAATCACATAAAATGATGTGGCGGGCTGGATCTGGCCCCCGGGCCTCGAGTTTGACACCTGTGCCTTAGGCCATTATTACTATTGTTATATACATTATGTCCTGCCCTTACTACAACCTCTCCTGGTGTGCTTCTCCTTCTCACCTGCCACCCAACCTTTCCTCACCCTTCTCCCGCTTTACCGGGCAGGTGTGAAAACCTCCCCCTCCATCCATCATCTGTATACACACATATACACACACACACTCACACACAGCTCACAAGTGTCTAAAAATAACCTGCTATTAGTAGCCGCTTGAATTCGGGGATGGAAGGCAGTGACTGGAGGAGAAAAGAAGGAGACAAACGTGAGGAGGAAAACAGTGAATTCAATTAGCGTGATGATGAGGGAGCATGTGTGCAGAATGTGTCGCATCGACACTGTGAACAAACTGCTCATGTTCATTACACGAGGGTCAGAAAATGTAACGGACTGAAGGCGACCTGACTATTTGGATTGATGAGTGAGATGTTGGCACGCGTACCTAATGTGACGTCATTGTGTGTGCACTGTACAAGGACTAGAAGACCTTAAAGTTGTTTAATAATTGGTTTCTAACTCAATTTATATGTTGATAAGGCAGCAAAGTTGAGAGGTGCTGCTGGGTTTGAATCTTGGCTCTTGGCCTGCTCCATTTAGTTTTCCGGGTACTTGGGCTTCATCTGATGCTTTTTTTTTTTTCAACCACACCCAATTCAAGCGATTTAGCTCAACAGAAGCCTGAAACGATCGTGATCAATTGAATCGGGTGTGTTGGAATACGGAGAGCTCTAAAACAGGCAGGATAGGGCTCTCGAGGAACCGGAGTTCCCTACCCTTCTCTTCTTTCCCTTTCCATATGGTAAAAAGCAGTGTGTGTGTTTTATGCAGACACCTGGGAACAGTTTATGCAGACACCTGGGAACAGTTGAAATCCAACTAGTATACAAGACATTTAAATGAGATGTTCTGTGTTCAATTAGCAGTACGTGTATGTGTGCGTGCGGATCTGCTTTGTGCCTGACTGTTCAGTCCAGCGTTTAGTCCATCTTTTGCTCAGTCAGCAGAGATAGGCAGCAGCTCCATTTGACCCTCAACAGGATAAGCGACATCCCAAATTAATGGATCGAATATCAAAACATACATAGTTGAAGGTGACAGAAGGTCAAAACATATTTCAGTCCAGCTAGGTTTCAGCACCATTGGCAGAGGAACATGAATTTTGAAAATATTTGACAGCAAAAGATGAACCTTGGTTTGAAGCATACGTTGAAGTGACAACCCCCCCGCCCCCACACACACACACAAAAAAAACCTGATCTTTTTACTTCTGCATTGCCAAGTGCTGTGAATCAATAAGAAGGCCTGTAATGCAATCTTGTCTTTCCAAAAGCAGAAAGAAAATTCTTGTATCCAATTAGGTTTCAACTGTGAGATAAAAGCATGAGAAGCTGATGGTAACACACCGACTGAGATATTCCACTGCAGTCGTCCAGCTACTGACGCAGCAACGAAACAATCACTGCAAACGGCGACAACCGTTTTCATTCGCTCTGTCATCCTGGCTGTTGTCAGCAAAACACACACACCGTTTTTTTTTGTAAGAGTGTTTACATTGTGATGACTGAGCCATAATGCTAGGCCATGCTGTGCAGTACTGATATCTACTCTTAACACATAAGTCATCGGAAGCGCAACTCTTAGCAGGAAATAAAACAAAAACAACTAATTGCCATGTAAGGTGGAGATGATGCTGTGGAGGACTGAGCAATTCTTGAGCATTTAGAATGGGATTGATTTTAGAAGGTGCTGCCTCTGTTTGGCTTAACAGAACACTTTTGCCATTGAGCATGTGTTTTACCCCACCCATGAGCAATTGATTTTGATTTGCATCATTTCTGACTGTTTTATGCAGTTGAACTCCTATCTGTGTTCTATTTGACCAAATGAAGCGTGAAGTGAAGATTTATATGACTTCACCAACTGCCATGGTACAGTATAGGGATAAACAATTTAGGGAAATAGTCAGATTGTGATGTTTGATGCGATTTATCGTTTTATTGTCAATGTTAATCCGTTGCAATGTTCAACGAATGTGTTTGGTGTTCACACCAAAACAGTGGCTACAATGACATTTGTCCACCATATCGAGAAGCATGATCAAAGTTTTGTTACGTGGCAACAAAATGTGCTTTTGTTTTTGAGATAAATATCTTTGACAATGAGTTGACTGCTTACGAAATGTTTCGTGTTTTTGTTTTTACTACTAATGTTGGCAAATTTTCAAACATTTTGGTGGATTTGGATGCAAACCAGAATTTACATAAAGATGTCCGCATTAACCATTGCCGTCTTGCACGATATCGCAAAATACTGAATGGACATGCTTGAAAAGACAGATAGAGCTTCATCAAAGTTGTAGCATAAAAACAACATGAATGTCATAACTTGCGTGTGATTCGCACTTTTTAAAAACGAAAAATATGGAATATCTCAAAACATAGCGCACATTCGGAAAAAACAAGGGCATTTTTGGATTTAGCAATATCAAAATACCCCCAAACCATTGAAACTTTGTTGGCACCAAAATGTTTGTTACCCAGAGTCATCCTAAGAGTTATTTGTCCTTGTGCTATTTGCCGTAGGACTGCCTTCAAGACCTCAGCTTCAGGTTGCCACACCAACGTTGGTTCTGTCCAAAGCTTTTATTGGTGTTTTCAAGAAACAATTGTCTTTGCTGAGTGATGAACAAAGATGTTAATAGACATTTAGGACTTGTTAGCAGGACAATAAAGCTCAAGTGTGGAAGCTTCGTAGGATATTCAAGTGAGATCATTCAGAGCAGTGTGTGGATAATCACCTCACTTGTTGTCTTGCCTGTTGTCATCAAACTGGCAGCATGAACAGACTTTGATAGCTTATTGATCTGCCCTTTGAGATTGATGACACACACACACACACACACATACGCACACAGTACATAGAGGATCTCTGAAGAAATATAGTCCAACAGAACAATCACTTCTCAATCATTCAATTTTCAGGGGGAAATTTTGAACGGTATTTGGATAAATAATTCATTTTCTAATCAGCGAGCCCCGGTTGGCATCATTAAAGGCTAACTAACTAACGCGATGGAAGTGTATTTCCTGTCCTGCGTTGACAAGTCGCCACTGCAGCCAGATAAATTTCCTGCTAACTATAGTGAGCAGCCACCAGTGGATAAATCAGCGCTAACTTTAGTGACTCAAAGGCCTCCGGCTCTCTTCACACGCATGTGATGCTTTACCTTGCCTATGATGATGAATCCATATTTGCATTCATTATCTATTATTTTAGCTGTTGCAAAAATGTACTTACTGGAGCAATAATAATAAATCCCTTAATTAATGGCATACATCACATGTGTCTTCTCTTCTCTGAACACTCTTCGTTGCTTATTTTGAAGTGTTGCACAAAAGCCAACGGAAAGGAACTGCTCATGAAGTCACTAATACAATGTAATAAAGCACTACATTTTTCTGTGGTATGTCCGTGATTGATATTTGTATCGCCTGTTTGTAGGTGTTGCTGCCCCATGTGTATTTCAGAAGTATTAAGATGAAAGTTCGTAATTACACTGAGAGCTCTGCTAATTTTTGTTTGCATGGCTACAGCCTTTTTCATTGTATTAGCATTAAGCTAGCAGTCTCTTATTAGACACAATATGATGGTTAGTTTGAACATTAAGATGTATTACAATAAACTTCAACTGGGAGTGACTCACAGCTTGAAGGACGCACACTCGACCTCATAGTTGTAGAACTGTAAGCAAGAGAATGGGAATGGGTGCTAAGGAATACATTAAAGTATGCTTCAAAAAGATGAGGTTTGTTTTGATGTTTAAATGGGTTTAAAGCATGTGGCAGAAATACAGAAATACGGCTTAGTAACACTATAAGACTTGGCCCGTATGGATCTTTTCTGCTTCAACATTGACGACAACCTCTTGTCACACTCCGTATGTTATTTATTGACAGCAGTGAATGGCCAACAAAGGGGGTGAAGATGCACATCGCGTCAAATGCACCAGGGAGCTTGATAGTCCGAGCCACTAAGTCATTTTTATTCCCAAACGGGATGCCGCTTGTCGACTCCACTCAGCCATCCAAGCGTGAGAAGGAAACACTTTGCGCTGTGATGACCTTGAGAGAGTTCTGGTGACCTCTAGCCACGGCAAAAAAAAGAAGATGCAAGAGCAAGGAGCAACTCGATGGAGATGAGGGGTGGCAGCATGGGAGGAATAAAGCAAAGTTAATCTTTTGCATTATAATCATCATATACTTTAGCGTATACAGGTGATAACGTGAAACAAAATGACACTTCCTGGCATTGTGACTGCAACGTTTTGCAATTCTGTACAGCATAAACAAAATTAAAAATTTATAGAATGACAATAAAGGGAGTAGTTCGATTCTTTTGTAGACCAATATCACTGAGCCACAAGCCTGGAAGTCGTTTGCATTGTTGTTAAATGATAGCAAGTGTAACATCGCTATCAACTATCATTGCCCCTAGAAGATGATTTTTTTTTTCATTTATGAAGTCACAAATCATATAAATGATTTGTCACATTATTTAGGAAGCACTAATTAATTGCTCTAAATGTCTGTCAAAGTTGATTTTGAAATGACCACTTTTACAGGATTCTTTGAAAATCCTTTTGTCCCATCACTGGAAGGCTGTTTTGAGAACATGGGCTACTCATGTCGTTCATGGAGATTTACCTGGTGCCAGCAAGCACTAGGGGTAACCAACTTGTATGCATTATGTGAGATCTCAAGATGGTGAGCACTTTCATGGTAGTACAGTATATGGTGTGGTAGTATGCCTGTTGGGGTAAACTGTCATTTGCAACTGTATTTTTCTCGGGTATGTCAGGCTGGACTGTTAATATTCAATGCTGTGGCAGATTATCATTTGGTCTAATGTTTGTAGAAACAGATTTGAGTTCAGCATGCTGGATGCTTCCCTGGCTCACAAATAAATGAACAAGCGAATGAAATAACCGAGCAGATAATGAAATAAACCGAGGGACGTCATCACCGATGCTGATTGACAAGGCTGCTCGCAGTCACTCTTCGCTCCATTACAGTAAGCTTGTCATTTTCTCGAGTGGCACTCATCTGCCTTCTCTTTGCACGGCTTCACTCTGACGCCTGTCAATCATGTTCATGTGTGCGCGGTTATGTGATTTTTTTTTTTGTTCTTATTTTTTTTGTGGAAATAATTGAAGTTGTTCGCACAAAGCAGATGCCATTTCAGTTACTTTTTCATTAGGCGCTGACAAGGCCACATTAAAGGTTATGCATTTTAAAAATTTGTATCAATGCTAAAACATCTAAGGAAACAAGAACATGTTTTCTTTCTTCGAAGTTAAAAAAAGGAAATCAAAAGACTGAATATGTAAGTGTTTGGGTGTTGGTATTTCAACTTTAATGTAGCACATTAAAGCGGTTGCTTGTTTGTGAAGCAATTGAACAAGAGAAGTTGGAGTAAATGGTTTGTATTTAGCCCTCAAAATCAAAAGGACTTTGTACATACAACATTGTTTAAACTAAAATGTTCAACCCAACCAATAAAGACTGCAACAAACAGTCTTTCTGCTCCGTGAGCATAATGACTATTCCTGCAGCTTCCAGTTGGGGACCTTCTCTGCCTCTTAACCTTTCTCTTTGTGCTGCGTGTCTTTCGGTCGACCTCAGAGCTGCTCGCTATGTTTTGACACTGAATAGTGCTGCAGTTTACAACTCTATAAATTTGTGATCATATTATGTCAATATTAAACTATCAATGACGTCATGTCCTTGAAGTGTTTATGAACATCCAGCGTGTGCATACTTTAAATGATGTTTACAGCATGTCATTCTTACATGGTTGCTCCACGTGGGTGTTTTTGTCGCCGACCTCCACGTCAGTCACTCCGCATCTCGGTCGCGCTGTTTTCGCCTCTCTGCTCGGCTGCCAACCATCACTTCAGTCTGCTTGTCTGTCTGCAGGGTGTCACTTTCGCGACAGCTCCATTTCAATGTATCCCCATGTCGTGTGTATGTGTGTGTGTGTGTGTGTGTGTGTGTGTGTACTAGGCATACACGCACGCACAAACATATGGCTCCTCTGTGCGATCTCATCAGTTACCCCCTCCGGTTTTCCAAATCTGATTCCTCTCAGGGCTATTTATAACTGGATGCCCACTCCACACTGTGTGAAACGTCATGGCCTGTGTTCCTTTCCTACCTTTGAGAGAAAGCTACATTACTTTGACTCACTTTTATACAAATATGGGGTTTGTTGCATTTGTCCCACCCCCCATAAATGAGTTTCAGGAACTGAAATAATTGCTTGTTTGTTTTCCATTCTTGATGGTAATACAACTGCAAAAAATGAGCGAATCAAACACAAGGTGAGCTGGAGCCTATCCCAAATGACTTTAAACGAGAGGCATGATAGACCCCTTTACCAGACAATCGCAGAGCACAGACAAAGAACCATGAACACGCGTTTGCACCTATGGGCAATATTGCACGCCCTATTTTGTCATCCAGACGTGTGACATAAAAGCCAAATCTTTTCTCATAAAAACTGAACACAGATGACTTCATGCTGTACATGCCATTCTTTTATTTGTATTATTAATGGTGACTTACAGTCATGTGTGTGTGTCAGTCAGTCACATGTTGACCAGATCGATACTTGTACCTGCACAATAGAAGAGATGAATTGAGAAAGCAAGTGAGTTGGACCAACGCGTGTGTGTGGTTGTGTCCATGACGACAGGGTGGCGTGAGAGAAGCTATTTGCTTTCTGCAGTGACAGTTTTTCTCACTTCCCAATTCCATTCTTTGCAGACCTAATAGTTGTTAGTTAAAACGACTCGGTTGTGTTCAAATATGATTCTGTATTTTTTTTCAAGTAGGAATAACAACGTTGAGCAAAGGTGGTGTAAATGAATGTTAAATGGCCTTAAATCCATTCCAGCTTCCCCTAAAAGAACAAAAACAGTTTGTTTTGTTCCTTTAAATTCAGACATTTTATGAAAAACATACAGTGATGGTATAATTAAATATAATTTTAAAAAAGTAAATACTTTGGGTCACACTGCGTCAGTTCAATGGCCCTTGTGCTGCACCTGGAGTGCCCACCGTAGGGCAGTAAATGACAGACAGACGGATGTACCAATTTTCATGAATGCTTTATAATGAATGCCACAAGAGTTTCAGGCAATCCTGCCTGGAGGCAGAAGCAAATCATATTGCACTCAGGTGCATCCTAGAGTTGTGATTCATAACACTTCACTGAAAGGTCTCAATCCATCAGTACACTACACTACAGTACAGTACAGTACTAATGTTAGTCGTTCTACACAGAGGATAAAGAATATGACTCGGTACTCATACTGTCTGCGTACATGTTGTTGCACTGTTTGTTCAGTCGGCTGCTAAAGCACAGAAACGTAGGTGCTAAATAGCATGAAGCTAAGGTTCTTTGTTAAGTAAGATATCCTTTATTTGTCCCGCAATAGGGAAATTTACAGTCAGAGTTCAGAAAGGAAAACACTGGGTAGGGAGAAGGAGAATTTGCATCTAGGGATCAGTTGGGAGAGTGTGTCATCCAAAGGGTCACCGGTTTGAATTCCGACTCCTAATCTCTGTTGTTGAAGTGTCCTTGCGCAAAATAAATTCTGAACCCTAATTGTCTCCCAATAGGCCTGGTATCACCTTGCATGGCAGCGGCCATCCATTGGTTTATGAATGTGCGTGTGAATGGGTAATCGTGAGTGTGTAATCCACTCGATCAGTAAAGTGTTGCAGGCACGTGATGGTGTGGATAAATTACGTGAATAAGTACACACCATTTACCATTCATAGATGAATAGTGTGTAATCCACTTTGTTTTATGTTTAGTTTGACAGTAAACTTCAACTGATCATGGCATTAACCAGCTTGAAACCTCTCTGATATTCATCTTGCTGGCATGCCCACTTTTTGCACACACCGTGAGTCTGTCTTAAGTGAGCATCACACACACATTAGATTTGTCCTTGTGAGTCCGATGGATCATTTGGGTTTTTTTGATAAGTAGCTAAATCAGAAATGTTCAGGCCAAGACTATTTGTCCGCCACTGGGTTCGTTGCACTCGGTTTTGCTTCCCAACACTGAAGGTCAAACGCAGAGAAGTCAAAGTGTGAGCTCAATTACTGCACTTGCATGTGCTTGTACTCTATGCACAATTGGGAAAGGAGACCTTTTAGGAAAAGGTCAGCCGTGACTATTTTCTTAATATGTGATTAAAAAAAAAACTTTTTTCATTACTGCACTTGTTGGAAATGAAGTGGAACCTTCTAGCTCAAAACCAGTCCATTTCAGAATGCTTGTGTGCCTCAAATTTGTTTATCACATTTTCTTCATATGAAACGGTAGAATGTAAAGTAACATACAAATATTTTCGCCTGTCAAGTGTAAAAATAAATAAAACAATAAAAATAACGTTCGTAATGCTATGATAAAACATTACGCACCCAAAATGTGTTCTTAAGTTGAAAGCTCATTGAAGGCAAGTTGACTCATGGATTTCTCACTTTTTTATGTTTTATTTTAAACTGCTTTTACCTGCGATTGTCTGGCAACCAGTTCAGGGTGTACCAGGCCTAATGCCCGATAACAGTTGGAAAAGGCTTCACCACACCCGCGACCGCTGTGAGGAAAAGTGGATTAGAAAATGGATGGATGGATGAACTGCATATACATTAATAGTGATGCAAGTGGAAAAATAAGTTCACCGCTCTACAATAAAACTAAAATTTGACAGAATTTCATAGTCTAATAAAGTTTTCACTCAAATGAGCTCAAACCTTAGCAAAATGAGGAAAAACTAAGATTAAACGAGACCTATTCATAACTTCAACTCTTCCTAGGTGTCTTATAAATTCTTTTGTGTGTAATGTTTGTGAAACTGTGTACAATTACAGAATTTGTAACATCCATATCACTTGGAATATGTTGTTGGAATTTGATAAAATGGTTCATTTTCCACAGGAAGCCAATTCAATTTTCATTAGGACATGTGCAGTATCTTCCCTTTTGATTATGGTATGTCAGACGTCACCAACGCGGTGCCCGCGGGCACCAGGTCGCCCGTAAGGACTAGATGAGTCGCCCGCAGGCCTGTTCTAAAAATAGATCAAATAGCAGCACTTACCAGTGAGCTGCCTCTATTTTTTATTATTATTTTTTTTTTGCTATTGTTGTTTAAATCAGACTTGCATGTAACTTACAAATGACAACATATATATAAAAACACTTAAAATTTAAAATGTTTTTTGTGTTTAATATAAATGAACTCTGACCTAGTATAGTTCATAGCGTTTGTTGCGCTCATACAAACAAGCTAGCAGACGCAACGAAACTGAGGAGAAGAGTTACCCCAAAAAATGGCAGAAAAAAGAAAGAAAACATATCATTTTCACGACGAATGGGAGGGAGAGTTTTTTTTTTTACCACTGTGAAAGGATCCTGCGTGTGTCTCATTTGCGGGGCAACTGTGGCGGTAGCAAAGCGGCACAATGTGGAGAGACATTTCACTACGTGTCACACAAGTTACCACGCTAACTACCCACCGGGCAGCGCACTGCGAGCAGAGAAAGCCCGTGAGTTAAAGGCTGCTTTGTGCAAACGGCAGTCTTTTTTCACTAGACCGGTTAAAAACTCCCAAAAAGCAACCGAAGCCTCGTTTAGAGCTACGCAATTCTTGATTAAGAAAAAGAAGGCATTTACAGACGGGGATGTTGTCAAAGAAGTAATGATGATGACCTTGCATTTTTAACGGACATTACTGGGAAACTGAACAGTTTGAACTGTGAGCTGCAAGGCAAAGGTAAGACTGTTGCCGATATGATAAGTGCTTTAAATGCATTTAAAGCTAAGATGAGCCTTTTCTCTGTGCATTTACAGAGAAAAAAAGTGCTGCACTTTCCCTCTGTGCAGATGGTGCAGAAAGACAATGCTTCTGCATCTGAGGCTTTTGACAAAGTTGCAGAAAAGTACTCTCAGGTCATAAACAGAGTTGGTCAAGAGTTTGAGAACAGGTTTTGTGACCTGGATCAGCTTGAGCCATGTGTGTCGTTCATTTCTAACCCTTTCATGAACGTGGACATATCATGTATTGCTGAGCAGTTAAGTGCAACATTCAGCCTGGATGCTGAACAGGTGGAGATTGAAATTGTAACACTGCAAAATGACCTCCACCTCAAAGCCCATCAGGCTGCACCAAACTTTTGGTGCCTTCTTGACACAGAAAAGTACAGTGGTGTATGCGCAGCAGCTATGAAGGTTGCAAGCCTGTTTGGTTCAACTTATCTTTGTGAATCAGCCTTTTCTGACATGAACTTCATCAAAAACAAACACAGAACACGCCTCACTGATGCACATCTGCAAGACTCACTCAGAGTTGCAGTGTCAAGTTACACACCAGAGTACAACACACTGGTTAACAGCATGCAATGCCAGGCTTCCCACTAATTGACATAGAAACAGATAACAGATTTGGTGTCCAGTTCAAAGTGTGACATGATTTATTTAAAAATTTGAGAGTTGATTTTTGTATTTTACATGAGTTATTATTTGTACAAACATGGTGCAAAGTAATTCATGATTTGTTAAAAAATGTTAGTGGCTAGCTAGTTAAAATGGGATATTGTGATTTCATAATACTGTTGTAGAAGTGATCATTTTCAAATGTTTGAAAAATATAAAAATAAAGTGTTGCATATTGATATTTATCTGTTTTTATATATTTGTTGTGAGAAATCATTAACATGATCAGTGTTTTCACAAAGATAAATATCATTAATTATTAATAATAACATAGAGTTAAAGGTAAATTGAGCAAATTGGCTATTTCTGGCAAATTATTTAAGTGTGTATCAAACTGGTAGCCCTTCACATTAATCAGTGCCCAAGAAGTAGCTCTTGGTTTCAAAAAGGTTGGTGACCCCTGTGGTATGTCATTTAGAGTGTCATGTTGACGAATCGGATGCTTTTGACTTGAGGAGGAGAAAGAAGAGTCGCTTTCATTAACGGGCAATCCCTCGGAAATAGTCTGACACCTTAATTAATGTTATTCTTGAATATTTCAGAATGCACCTCCAGCAGACACTTCTCCTGGACCCTTGTCATGAATCTTATTTGTTATATATTTTTTAAAACCAAAAGATTTGTCCTACTTTGTTTGGCTTGTTTACTGAACGTATAGCCCTAGGGGACACTGGGCAATGTGCCAGGACCCACTTTAAATTATTCTTACAGATGAGAACGTGACCATGATAAGATGGCGCCACTCAGTTGGCGCCAAGCCAAAACTGTGATGCACACCTTCATCCCTTTAGTGAAGTTGTCAAGAACGTTTGAATGTCACACGCTCAAACATTGTATCGTCATCAGAGTCGCTTTCATTATCGGACAATCCCTCGGAAATAGTTCGACACCTCAACTGACGTTATTTTTGCATATTTCTGAACGCACCATCAACAAATGCTTCTCCTGGGTTCACTGTGGCACTTTGAAATATCTATGCACGCATGCTGACCTCTTGTGGATCCCGGTCGGGGTTGCACATCAGTTGCGGAAGAGCCAGGTTGCAGCAGCGTTGTGAGATGATGTATTTCTGAACGGCATTCCCACTCCCCGGGGTGCAGCCCTCCCACCCGTGTTATTTTGTGATTCTCTTTCCTCTCAACATTACGCCAGGGCCAATGTTTCTTCTCTTCGGCATCATTTACCATTCTCTTTCTTCTCTCCCTCCAACGCTGCACCTGCTGGCTCAAGCCAAGGAATGAAAAACGAATAGTCTCCCGGTTTGATTCGGGGTATGAATAAAACATTGTTTAATTCAAAACTTGCATACGACGCTCTCTCGAGCTGCCTTATTTGTCTGTGAGTGTCTGTGTGTGGAAGGGTGTAGGGCTCAGCACTAAATGACATACAGTGTCATTAAGTGCGGAGCTAGTTTGATGGTAAGGATGCTTGTAATAGTCAAGGTATTGATTGATTCTAAGCCTTTAAGCTCCAGATATTGGAACAGAAATGGTGCAGCAACATTTATAGACAAACATAAGAGTCTTGCATTCTTAATCCTCTGAGTGCATGTCTTGGCTGGTGCATCTCGGCAGGAAATTAAACCTCCTCCCTACATCCTGGTTCCGCCCTGTGTGGTTGGTATTCCATTGTGATTTTTCGAGACATTGGCACCGTTCCTCAAAACCTCCTCCAACTCAGTTCCTTAACGCAGGCTGAGAAAGGCCTTGACATCACTGTCGTCTGATTGGCTGACAGATGGAGGGGTTTCCTTAAGCAATGCGGCAGAACTTCACCGCACACTCCACGTTTTACGCAAGTAACACTCAGCCGCCGGCACCAATGCATAAAAATGCAGTACCACAGTATTATTCTCCTATTTTGTCCACCAGATGTCCCGAGCAATGCTTCATTTACATGATGTATCTTTTTATAAGTGACTGCAATTCTTTTTCTGCTCCGCATCTTCTCCAACACATTATACATCTGTATTGATTGTCTGTGTGGCTGGGCTCTCGGCGTGACGGCTACGCCAAAAAGCAAGAGGAGGAGGAGGAGGAAAACGTGTTTGGCCAGACATCTGGCTCATTGATTGGAGAGAAATTCTGTACGTTCACGCGAGCCTTCTAATGACTCATCAGCATCAGGAGGCATTAGGTGCGGTGACTAAGGATTCAGTGTCATCTCAGCAGTGGATAGATTTTGTTGCATCCAGATCCCAGTTGTCATATCATCTCGTGAGCTAAAGAAACGTGAAACAAGTTCATGATCAGTGCAGGGAGACACGTTTGTTCTTTATCACGATAGGATGTACACGCTAGATCAAACATGCTTTAGTACGGAACAGTGACACGTTTGAGACCTGAAGTCAGATGTTTGATCCTGAAATCGGTAGTAGTTGAAATAATTCCAAACTTGCCATCATAAAATCCTCATTAACTATTTCAAATTGGACATTATCGAAATTTGACCTTTTATTGTATGTGTACAAATACAGTGGTACCTCTACTTACATAATGAATTGGTTCTGGAAGAAATTTCTTAAATATAAAATGTTGTAAAGTGAGACTCGGTTTCCATGTACCGGTAAATGCCCTAATCCGTTGCAACCCACCCCAAACCTCCGACATGCTATGTTTTATGAAGCATAAAAAAAGCATCAAAATATGTAACAAATATAGGTTACAATTAGATTATTGAGAGTACAATAAATGAGAGTTGTGCATAATGTAAAAAACAAAGAATAAAAATGATGGTCATTCAACTTTTAACTGCGTCCTCATCATTATTTGCCCTCATTAGTTCATGTTATCTGTCAGAAGTGGTTCTTGCCTGGCATTTTGTAAAGACCTGATTCAAAGACATTTGCATTTGTCGGCTTTTAACAATCCTTCGAAAATCCCCAAGGCAAACATTAGCATAGTGAGCGGTGACTTTTTGTGGGTGATTCACATTTACGTTAAACTATCGGAACACCTCATGGCCCGAGGGGCGAATGATGAGGACGCTGCATCAACACATATCTATCTACTGTACACGCATGATAGAAGTCCCTCTTAGAAAATCAGGAAACTCGAAGCTGTGAGTAGCAGCCCAATACTGTATCTTTACCTTTCGTATCTTGAAATGTCTTTCGTAAAACAAGTAGTTTTCCCGTTGAGGCGTTTCGTAATTTGAAAATGTCGAATGATGAGACTTTCGTAAGTAGAGGTCCCACTGAAGTTCGTTCTCTGCTGTGCCTGCCCATCCATTAAGTGTGAAATTAAACCAGCAGTTACTCCTGAAATGACACGATTTCAACCGGACAAGAAATACTATTTTCACCAAAGCATGTCACAGACATGATATTAAGACTCCTGGAAGAAAAAAAAAAGCATAATAATTCAGACAACAGACAAATTTTCTCTTTGACATGTGAACTCAGCGGCTTGACAAATTTCCCATAGAGTGCAATTATATTTAGGAAAGTTCCAAGCTGTTGCCAGCATCAATTGTTAATCAGTGCAGCACGTACTTTGTGACATTCTAGCACGCTGAATTCATTCTTAATGCAATGAAAACCACAATATGGTCTTTAAAATCTTGATTCTCATTCTCCCTCTGCACGTCTATGCCTCCTTGTACCCCCTTTTTTTCCCCCCTTGGTTGCCGGTGTGGTTGCTCCACTTCAAGTGGACTATTGAGCAGCATGCCTCATTATAGATAAGTCTGTCAGCAACAGCCTCTACGAGGACAATGCGAGTGACCCGCACGTCACGCACACACAGATGTGCTCGCACACAAGGTGACAGGAAAGCTAATCCTAAGTGACGTTGCTGCTCTTGCACGTGGCGTGAAGGCAAACAAACACCATTTCTCTTTACTCTCGTGGCACTAATGCATCCTGGCTGCATAGAAACGGAGCTCCGATTGCACGCATCGCTGATGGAAACACCGACATATTGAACCGGGCAGTCGCAAATAGATATGGAGGGAGAAACAATGCAGAACCCGAGCTGGACTAAAAAAAAAATACATTTACGAATACATTTCTGGCCCACTCGTTTGTTGACAAGGTGACATATGGGACTGGGCGATGAAGGTGAGAAGGAGCTGCTTGTTGAAGGACAGAGTAATGAGAAGAAGGACGGAAATGGGGTATAAATGTGATGAGGGGGGGAAAAAAAGTATTCTTACTAGCCGTAGGCATCCGCTGGATTTTTCCACCTCATTCGAGCTGTCGTGTTGGTAAAAAATTGGAACTGCAGATGTCCTCTGTTCATTTTGTTATTTCCAACCTCTTTCTCCTCTTGTTCCATTAAGTGTACGAAATCTCACAAAACGTTATCAGGGTCAAGAATGGCAAGTGGCATTTAAAATACAATTTGTATTTGTAAAGTAAAAAAGTAGCTTGCGCCCCACTTTTTATTTTTGATGTGCCGATATTGTACATGAGGGCAGCGTTGCGTTTACCAACTGGATGTGGGAATCACAATGTTATATCACAATATTATTCCAGCAATATCAATAGTAACACTATATGGCAAATGCATCATCGTCATTTCAATAAATCCATCCAATGGATTTTGGCTTGTCCTTTTAGGGTCACGGGTGAGCTGGAGCCTATCCTGGTTGGGCTACACCCATTCAATCACTTCTAGACAAACACTCACATTCATACTTATGCAATATATACACACACACAGTACATATGATACATTGCACTGTTGATGTGCTGTCCTAACCAAAAAAGGAATTCCCTACGTAGCAATGCCGTTTATGGTTCTGTGGGTATCATCCCATTTCCTCTCTTTGCCGTGACCGCTACCGTTATATGGTGGCATCACAAAAAACACGAATGAGGAAAACACCTGTGGAATTTGTCCTTTTGATGTTTGTCTGAGCTAAAGCCTCATGAGACACGCTGACACACCACGTGTGCTTCAGGTCTCTTCGGAGTTGTGGAGTTCTCATGTGACATCGCGGAGGAGGTGATGGGAGAGATAATAAATCATTCTTGTCCCTTTGGATATACAGCTCTTGTCAGAAGCTGCTATAACTTCTGTGCATGATAGAGTCCTTCAAAATCTAAAAAGTCAAAATAAAAGTTGTACTTGTGGCTCTGAAGTGATCTCGAACAGTCTGTCATGTGCAGGATGCAAAAATATCATTTAAGTTGAACTGAAATGTGCAACACTTGGGTGAGCATTGTGAATGGGCTGAAGTTATGCTTCTGGGTTTCAGTCCTCTGTGGTATTTTATGTTTGCATCCTCCTATAACCCCCTCACCCCCCTTCAAAAAAAAAATCCATGTTTGGTTAATTGAACACTCAAATGCTGACTTGGGCCCCCTGGCTCCTTAACTAAAGCCAACAGTTTCCAACTTGGGCCTTAAAGTGGACAGTCATTTTAAATTGGACTGGCAAATCGGTGCTGTTGTTAAATCCAGCTTCTTTCATCTTAGGCAGTTGGCTAAAGTAAAGCCTCTCCTTTCTCAACATTGCTTGGAAACAGTAATGCAGGCCTTTGTCACGTCTCTGCTGGATTACTGCTCTGTATTTCATTTGGAGTCAGCCAACCCTCCATCATGCTTCTCCAGTTGGTACAAAATGCTGCTGCTCGCCTCTTGATTGATACTCGTAAGATGTAGCACATAACTCTTAGTCTGGCATCCCTTCACTGACCCCATGTACATTTCAGAGTTCCTTCTAAGATTCTATTATTTGTTTTCTAATCTTTAAATGATCTCCCCCTATCTTACCACCCTGAGCTCCTCCACCCATACGCGCCCGCCCGGTGCCTCAGGTCTGCGGACCAGAAGCTTTTAGAGGTGGTGCCGAGGACCAAGCGAAGGCTCACAGGGGATCAACCCTTCTCCGTTGCCTCTCCCTTTCTGTGGAATAACCAATTGCTAAATGTTAGGCAAGCCAACTCGTTACCCATCTTTAAAATTCGATTTTATATTCACATTTTTACTCGATTTCTTTTGTGCATTTTACTGTATTTATAATTAAGTTATTGTTTTATTGTTTGTTGTTGTATGACTTGTTTTTTTTCTCCATGTACAGCACTTTGTATACAGCAACAGTTGTTTTAAAGTAATTTATAAATACAGTTGTGAGTAGAGTTTTTGTTGTTGTTTCTAGTTTTGTCAGTACTATCGTAGTGGTCATTGTCCTACATTCCAAAAACATGTTAGCTTCATTGAAAACTGGTCGAAAAGACCTAAAGGCGTGAATGTTTATGTGAATGGCTGCTTGTCTATATGTGCCGTGTGATTGGCAGGTGGCCAGTCCGTGGTGTACCCTACCCTGCAAAAGGCAGCCGCTGTAGGCTACAGCTAATGCGTGACTTGAATGAGGATGAATCCTATAGAAAAGGATGGTTGGATGGGAAATCAAGCCTGACTGTGACTCGTACTGTGCATTTGTCCCTCTGTTGGTCAAAAGGAGCACTAAGTGAAGCCGACTGTGGACGATTACACGGGCCGGCGACTGCCATATGGTTGTCAATTGTGGTCATGATTGGTTTATGGTGCTTAGATTTAGCCGTGGTTAACTTTTACACAACTTGAATCCATTTACACACGTGTATAGTAGGTAAGAATATTTATCTCCCCGCCCCCATATAAAAGAAAAAAATATAATCACCTTTTAAAAATCGCTCAAAACATAAATTTTGTATACCACAAATTATGAACCCAAAACACGCAAAACATGATCTTATAACATTGCTCTTACACATGATTTGATTTATGGGGGGGGGGGGGTTGAACACGCTCTGTGGTTTCCAGTAACAACCAACTCCCTTACATAGAGACCTTCAGTTCAGTTGTACCACTTCAACATACTTCATAATTACTGTATAATTATTTTTTTGTCAGTCCCTTGGCTATATCGACGAGAATCTTAAGGAAATTCACAAAGAGCATCAAAAAACGCAAACGGGTGATCTTTTTATCAAATATTTGGGAATAGGTTCCACGGATAAAAATGCACATGAATGAATTCTTGAATAGTGAATCGCACATTTGCACAGGATAACTCTCGTGTGTCAATCATAGTGGGGACAGCTCAGTCTGTACCCCCAAACTGCAATCCAGTAAGTTGATGTTCAGACCTCTCCTCGTTTTCAATGTATCTCCTCCTCATCCTCTCCCCTTCTCCTTATCCACCGCCTCTCGCTCAACCCCTCGACCCCCCCGCACATCACTGGCTTCCTGACGAGCGCTGCCAAAGGAACTATCAGCTCATTCCTCCATCCCAACATCAGTCGGCAGGACCAAAAGGAACTTCAACTTGTCGCTCGCATCCAATCGGTGACAACGTATCGTTTGGGGACTTTGGTGATACAAAAACAAGGATCTTGAGTTGTTTTTAAAGACGGTAAAAGTGGACAAGTTCGACTCGAAGAGGACCGCTATCTTTCTTGCGTCGTCGGGCAGGTGTTGTGTTTCTGCCCGAAGTGGGCCCGGTGCGTCAGTGGAGCAACGCACGTGCGATGAGCCACGGCGCTCCACCAAGATGTTGACTCTGGATGGCTTGGAGGTGATCGCTGTGCTGGTAGTCATGGGTCTCTTCATCAAAGTTCTGGAGCAGTTTGGGATGTTTGAGCCTGTCGGTGGGGAAGGTAACACCTTTACTAACCTTGATCGCAACCCATGCAATTTGAGTTTGATGCGCACATGAGTTTGGATTTGCAGTGTCCCCCCCACACCTCCCGGTTCTGTCTGTGTGGTCCCTCGGCGGGCTGCCGTTCTCGTCTGAGGGTTTGTGTTACCGGCGCAACCGCGGGACGTGCGCTATCCTTTTCTCTCCATCCCCACCTATCTCCCCTGTAACGTGAGCCTCGTGCGAGGCCTTCCTCTGGCACCAGGGTGCATGCTCTTCCCTTTTAATCGATAACACTAAGAACAGAGTGGGCCTGAGTGCTGTTTGAAGGCGATCTTGTCAGCCCATTCGCTTTCAGTGGGACCAATACTCGGGGAAAAAAAAATAGCTCAAGTGAGCTAACAAAGAGCTACAACACTATATAGGCACAAGTATTGGGGAAACACGATTATTTGACTGACCAAAAATGAAAGTGGAAGAAAATATAGAGTTGGTCCCCCAGCTTACATTATACCTCTCTTCTCACATGAACACTTTGAGACAGTAATTCATGCCTTTGTCACATCCCGGCTGGATTACTGCAATGCCCTGTACTTTGGAGTCAGCCGTCCTCCATTAAGCGCCTTCAGCTGGTCCAGAATGCCGCTGCTCGCCTCTTGACTGGTACTCGTAAGAGGGAGCATATAACTCCTACTCTGGCATCCCTTCATTGGCTCCCCATTCATTTTAGAGTTATTTTCAAGATCCTCCTCTTTGTTTTCAAATCTCTGAATAATCTCGCGCCACCTTACCTCTCTGAGCTCATCCGCCCCTACACACCTGCCCGGCGCCTCAGGTCTGTGGACCAGACATTATTAGAAGTACCAAGAAGTAAACTGAGGCTCAGAGGGGATAGCCTTTTCTGTTGCTGGTCCCTCTCTCTGGAATGACCTCCCACTGAACATTCGGCAAGCCTCCTCGCTGCCCATCTTCAAAGCCCTCCTCAAAACTCACTTGTATTCTATGGCATTCGACTCAGCATGACTTAGATTTGTTCTTGGTTTTACTGTTTGGTGCTTTCTACCGCCTTTATTACCGATTTGTCTTACTGTTTATTGTGCATGTCAAATTGCTCCATGTACAGCAATTTGTATGCAACGATGGCTGTTTGAAAGTGCTCTATAAATACTGTTGACTTGACTTGGACTAGATGTTTCAGTTTGACAGCAGGTTTTTTTTTTTCGTGTTTCCGTTCATCCAGAAGAAGTTTGTCAGAGGTATCTGATATTCCAGAGTGCATTCCACAGGTATTTGATTTGCTTCTTCTTCACCAGCATCATCAGAGCATAGCTTCAGGGGGGAACTCACTTTGGGCATTTTGGGACCTTAAATGGTTTCACTGATAGCTGATTATGTCTATACATTTTAAATAGTTGAATTAAATCTAAGGGGCGGCCCGGTAGTCCAGTGGTTAGCACGTCGGCGTCACAGTGCAGAGGTACCGGGTTCGATTCCGGCTCCGGCCTCCCTGCGTGGAGTTTGCATGTTCTCCCCGGGCCTGCGTGGGTTTTCTCCGGGTGCTCCGGTTTCCTCCCACAATCCAAAAAACATGCGTGGCAGACTGATTGAACACTCTAAATTGTCCCTAGGTGTGAGTGTGAGCGTGGATGGTTGTACGTCTCTGTGTGCCCTGTGATTGGCTGGCAACCGATTCAGGGTGTCCCCCGCCTACTGCCCGAAGACAGCTGGGATAGGCTCCAGCACCCCCTGCGACCCTAGTGAGGATCAAGCGGCTCGGAAGATGAATGAATGAATGAATGAATGAATTAAATCTAAGTTATATCATCTTTTGAGTCTAGGAAAGAAGGAATTAAACTAAAGGTCCAGTGTGTACCCTCCCCTTACCTTTTAGTAAGATGGGATAGGTTCTAAATCACCCACAACACTAGTCGACACATAAAATGGCTGAATGGAAATTAACTACGCTGATGTTTATTTACTCAATTTTATTTTGTGAATCGGTTCCACAAAATCAAATCATTTTGGTCCAGATATATTACTTTAAAATATATGTAGATCCAAATTATTTTATTCCACCAAAAACTTTTTTCAGTGATATTGAAACTATTCCTCATATGTCCAAGTTATATTTAAGTTAATTAGGTTAATTATATAAACATAAAAATGTGTTTTGCATTGAAAAAAGATGTCTACATGTTTACTGCATCTTGTGCTTGAGAAGACCTGCATGCCGTTTCACGGCTACTTTCATTCTCCTGGATGTTGGATGAGGACAATTGTCAAGGTGTGCCAACAGTCCTTGTTCTCTGAACAACGCACACACACACACACACACACACACACACACACACACACACACACACACACACACACACACACACACACACACACACACACACCACTATCACACAATGAGCATCTTCTTTCTACGTATTTTGACCATTCATTAAGAAAAAGGGCCTCATGTTCACCGAGTCCCCGATGAATACTCAAACTAATGAGTTTTCTCATGAATGGAGAAGATAACTTTATTAGAGCTCACTCACGGGCAGCATTCTAAACTGTCACGCAGTACATTCATTATGCTGTCGTCTTGTGAAAAGTCGTTCAAATTATAGCCGATTGTCAATAGTTGTGTGACGTATTTGGTCTACCTTAGCTGCCTTGATTAGGTTATTTAATGCTGTGTGGCATTTTGAGAACAATAGTGGAAAGGAGGTTGGCGGGGCTACTAGTTGCATGTCCATGTCTCCTTCCGGACATGAGTAGACTTACTGCAGTCATCAAATAGACACTGACAGTACTTGTGAACTTTGCAATTGAACGTGACAGTTGATGTGAAGAAACTCTTACATGAGTGAGTTTTTCTCTCAACCATGCTGCCCAAACTACAACAAACCACCCTTCATGTTTCCATATTCTGGAAAGTTGCTTCTACACTTTAAAGACTCAAATAATTTGAGAGAGTATTTTCTTTCATATTCTAATGTGGAATTTGAATAATTTGCTGAGTTGCATTTAGTTCTCAGACAAACTCACTGTGTGAATTGTCATACCAATGAACAATTTAAGGTAAATGCGTTATTTCTATGAATAAATTAGACTATCAGAAGAAGAAAAAACAGTGAGTGAGATAGACCCAGATAGCAAATTTTCCACTGTCAAAAATGTTGCAATCAGTATTGTCCCGGTGGTCCTCTCCAGACGCGGCTACAAACGTGTGAGGGCGGAGATTTATTGTATGTAAGGGTTTTAGATTTTAGAATTTGAAAACACTAAAATAATCAAACATCTGTGGGAAGGTTACAACCCTGGGAAAAGTTGTTTCCAGTGGTCCCCACAATATACAGCATGTGTGCATATGAAAGAAGACTCTGTAGCATAAAATCAGACTCAGCAAAAATCAGTTCTCCATCTCAAAAGGTTATTTTCACCGATGTGTGTGTGGGTATGTGAGAGAGAGAAAGAGAGAGAGAATGAAACAGGAAGAGAGATAAGTGCAGGTAAATTGCTTGGCAGGGCAAATACACAAAGACTCACGTGTCCATCGACTTAGATTATAATTGCCCTTCAGGAGCAAACATATACAAAAGTGTGTGTGTGTGTTTGTTTGCGCGCCTGTGTGTGTGTGTGTGTGTGTGTGTGTATGCATGCGCATGTGTGCATGCATGTTAGTGTGTATGTACTACTGTGTTCTTCTTGTTGAGACAAATCCTTTATTTTATTAATTTTTCAAAACCGTTTTTTTCCCCATGCCTGTCCTCAGCGCTCCTTAGGGCACACACTTTTATCACGCTTCTATCATGTGCATGGAATAGATGTTGCTGTGTTATCTGAATCCTACTCAAATTTATGGCAATATCCATTTTCTGAAACGGTTTATTTTGAACCGATTATTTTGATGTTATGGTGTCTTGATTTTTATGGTACATAGTCTACGCCAGTGGTCACCAACATGGTGCCCGCGGGCACCAGGTAGCCCGTGAAGACCACTTGAGTAGCCCGCCAGTGCCTGGATATTGTGATTTGCTAGTAGAAATTATGATTTAAAAATGCAAACATTGGCAGTACTGTGAGACATTTCGAAACACGATCAAAGTCTGACAATTTAAATCATCAAGTATTAAAAATAACACATCCTCATATTATTGAAGGTATTTTGGACAAATATGTTATTTCAGACGTGTATCAATTTGGTAGCCCTTCACACAATCGGTACACATGAAGTTGCTCTCACCCTCAAAAATGTTGGTGACACCTGGTCTACGCAGTATCATTTATTCCCATTTCGTTATGTATTGAGGCGGCCCAATGATACACAACGTTTACCTTTATTACAGATTTGCTTTACTGTTTATTGTATATGTTAAATTGCTCCATGTACAGCACTTTGTATGCAGCGATGTCTGTTTGAAAGTGCTCTATAAATACTGTTGACTTGACTTGACAACATGGCCGTTCAACAACTTTCTAGTTGTAGGCCTCCTAGGAACTGAATGTAGCATTAGGCTATACTCGATATTATGTTGCAACCACTAATTGGTGTGTACCACTCATGAAAAAGAATCTTATTTGATTTACTCTGACACATTGCGTGGATCTTTATTGCACTTTATGGTCTGATGTATATCCAAATACAATTTGAGGTTTAAGCTATTTGTGGTTGTGGGTTAGGACCACGAAAAAATGAACATATGCCATTTGCACGTGGATGATTAAAAAAACCCCAATTGTGAGTGAGAACTATTTGCATGGCAAGAGCGTGAAAAGAGCGACGGCTTTTCCACTTCTCTTCTCACGGCGTAGGTGTATCTGCATGAAGATGAAAACATTGCATCGTCACGAATGAATGCACACGCGAATACATGAAAACATGCAAATGCATTCATTTGAACGTTAAATATTTGCATAATATTTGCGGGCACTTGCTGAAAGTGGCTCCTTCACATGCAAAAAGGGCAAGGCAATCAAAACTACCAATCTGCTGAGGTTAAGGGGGGAGATTTAATAGATTGAGTGCGAGTGTTGAAACTGTTGGTTGAGCAGTGCACCAAGATGACCTTCATGTAAAATTCAGTCGGGGCTCTCTGCGTTGTCCCCAGAAATTACACCTTAAGAATCCGGTGTCGTTACCAGAAAGTGATCGGGCCCCTTTCAAATAGTAATCTCAAGAAAACTTCAATGATAAGATAGTAGCTAGTACCTGTCAACGAAAGACGAGGAGAATTAGCAATTAATTTATTGGTAAGAAGTTTCTTGATCGACGTGTAATCATACGATTGCCCAAAATACATACATACGTAGTTTTGAATACAGTACATTGTATTTCTTGAAGCAAGGGAGCTGTCTGCTGCCTAATTGGGAAGTTAGGGCATCCTCAAAATCTCTGGCGAGCTTTCTAACGCAAGTTTTGATACCCATTTATGATTAGAAATGAGTGTTTCTGGTCAATAGTTTTGAGTGAACGTTATGGGCCGAGCAAACAGTCCTTGACAGTGCGACTAATTGACCACTCCCCCACCTAAAAAGGTTTACTCGTGCCTATAAATGCACTTGTGGACCTTCAACTCCTTGTGGAGACAAACAACACATGCACTGTTATCTCATATTATTTTATTCTTGTTCGCCTGACAGCGAGAGCAAGGCATTTTGACAAGGCCAACGAGAACGCAACTCTGAGAACACGTAATGTGACACAAGAGTTCCCTTCAACTCAAATGAGTATTAATTATTTTTTGACAAGCAAACTTACTCCCGACTGGCTGCATTTGACAAGGCAATTCATAAGTACAGTTTACAGCACACATCAGCCAGTGACGCAGTTGCGTTGAGTCATTAGTGGTTAAATAAGAGTGTAAATGTGTGTTTTAAAATGGAAGAAATCAGATGCAGTCAAAGAATATTAAGAAGACTGCCTGCTATGTGCGTGTGCGTGTGCGCGCGTGCGCATATATATATATCTATATATATATATATATAATGTAAACGTATGTCTATCAGATGCATGATGCAAAATTGTATGTTTTAAAAAAAATCAAAATGTAATTTTATTTCTTAACGCGATGCTACCAATTGGTTGGTTATTATATTGTTTTAAATGGATGATATTACAAAGATTTTTGAAGTTGTTTTGATGAAGGCATTTACTGTGGTCACCTGCTTTATGCAAGTGTTATACCCAATTCGGAATTTTGGTATTGTGACAGCTCAAATGAATACATGATAGCAAAAAGCAGCAGTTTGTGTAAACAGGTTCACACTGCTCAAGGAAACAAAAGATAAATGTAGCATTATTTTCTTGGAACTTTGGCATCCTAAATTGTCTCCTCAAGGTTTTGCCTTCTAATTTTTTTTATCCTCCACGTCTTAGGCTGTCGTTCGATACTCCGCCTGCTCAGCGCAGTAGTGACGAGCCGTGCTGCAGGATTTATCCGCATAAAATATGCATGCGCTAGCAGTGGCTATTCTTCACCGTGTTTTACAGCGGCAACAGTGAAAGGCTAAAGGTTGTTATCATTAGGCCATCGATTTCACGGTTGCTGTAATCGCCGCCTGCGGCTGGACCTGACTGAATGTTTTTCTTTCCTTCCTTATGGCGGGTTAAAAGATTTTCTGCAAATTGTATTTGGTTGAATCAAACCTTGGCGCGCTGGTTGGGGTGATGCTTGTTTCAACATCTAACTGTTGCTAAAGCTGTGATTGAGTTAGCGGGTGGACATTTTTTTTCTTAACCTGTTTCTGTCGCTGGTCCTATTGATTTGAAGTGTATTGAGTGGGTAGCTGTGCAGTGGGCAGCTTTTCAACACTTGAAAATTCACCATGTGTTCTAGAAGTTGTGATGTAAGAATGAATGGTCAAAGTTGGATAACTTTCATACCGTCTTGTTTGCCCTGTCATATTGAAAATATGAATCTTACTATTTGAGTGCGTCTATCTTGGAAAACGTCAATGGCTTTTGGTCTTTCATTACCCTCCCACTGTTGCTCGGGTCTTGCCGCTTGAATATAAATGAAGGATGATCACAAAGAGAGAAAAGAATAGCTTGGGGGCGGGGGGCAATCTAGCAAAGCTTATTAAATGGCTTACATTGCACTGCCCTCTCCAGGTGTGTGACTACATTGCTGTCATATGGGTCGGGAGGGGGGAATAAAATTAAACTGATGTGTCCTGATAATAAATACCAATTAAATGCACCATTTTGAACACAAAAGGACATAAAAGCAGACTGAAAAAAATTAACCACAGGACAAAGTAACTCGAAAACAGACTTTTGTGTCTTTGTCTTTATGTTCATATGTGATGTGTTTTAGTGAATTTATGAGACAAATACTGTAACTCTTTGTGAATTCCACCAGTATTGATGATACTTCCATCATTCCATTATATTCATACTTACGGTATACTGTATATACACTATTTCCAGTTAATTATTTTCTAATGGATGGAGGGGCAATCAATCAATCAATGTTTGCTCCCCCATGAAAAAAAATGTTCATGACATGTTTGTTGGTTGAATGATTTCCGTGCCGCAATGGCACTACTGTATTAAAAATATCCCCAAAAGCTAATGATCTTTGCAAATGGCGCTTAACTAATTGGAAACACCAGTCAGTTTTTAGCATCATTTGTCAATGACCTCCTCAACGTCTCCTTTGCGTGCTCATACACAGACACAGACACACACACACACACGCGCGCGCATGCCCGCGCTTTCTCTCCGTTGGACGTTTTAATCAGTTTTAAGGGAAATAATTGCTCAGGTAGACGTCTAAATATGGAGGTGTTTCAATTACGTGCCGTGTCTGGCTTGCGGCCAAATTATGCCTCAAAGAGACTAATCAAACCCGACGTATTAACCCAACGTTGTATCATTGTGTGTATTGCGTGCATTCGTGTGTGGGCTTGAAATGACAACAGATCAGGATGTCTCTTGGGGCGTCTTGCAGATGCGCTGTGCCACATCTTAAAGCAGGTCAGGCTCAAGTAGGATCCTGCAGTATGGACTTCACAAAGTCCTTTGAGGTCCACGTGAAGTTCATTTTTATTTAACTCTGGAAGGACTTTTGTATGCTCCTCTCCAGCATCCATTGCTGTTTCGCTAGCAAATGCGAGCATTTTTTAAAAACATTTTATTTTTATCTGTATGGCTCGAAGGGTATTGTTAGTAGATGGTCAACTCAAACTACATTACTGGTCACACGAGTACTATAAAATCTTCAAACCTATCGTACATTTTGTGTCACATCACGTATGATGATGGCAGGAGCTGCAAAAGTTGATAAAAATTCAAACTCCATATTGCAGTAAATTCATCACACTCATATCAAGTGTGAACGGGTTCGACTCAATATTCTTGGAATCACAGATGTTTCAAGCCGAAGCAAAGTCATTGGAAAGAAGAGAATGACATTGAAGAAGAGCGTTTCTTTGTAATATATTGATCTTCCATTGTCTCAATACATGACAACTATTCTCTGACTTTCTGCTTGAGACAGTAGCAGACATACAAGCAGCCTTCATGTGTCGCTCTTCTTTCATCGCTGATTGAATCCTCCGACTACAAAAGGTGTCTGGCCCGAATATGTCATTGTTTTCCGGAAAGCTGCGCAGCCTGTCTAATTAAATATGGTCGTAGGTGTATGCAAAATATATGTTGAGTGAGTTTCATCAATCAACTGCCCTTTGCTCATGACAGTACACACAGTGAAGCGCCTGTCTTGTCATGTCGCGCATTAATAATCTTAATAGGGCACCATTACTGTTTTTAAACAACAGCAGCTGACAACTGTGGGCGACCATGCATGACGCTGTTTTATGACTATAATCGTAAAATCAAACCTCAGTCTCATTTTCGGTACCACTGCAGTCTGGTTGCAAATAATGACTTGCAGGTTGATGAGTCTCTCAAGGTTGCTTTTTAAGTGGGAGGCAAAGCAGCTTCAGGTCTCATTTCAACTCAGACACGCATAAACTTTGCCACCGGGCAATTCAAACCTTCCTTTCGTTTTTTTTTTTTTTCCTTCCATCCCCAGCGTCCCCTATACCATCGCCTCCTCCTCTTCATTTCTTCCTTCCTGCTTTCAGACAAAGCGAATGAGACACAAAATTGACATGAGCTCCAAGACAAACCAAAGCATTTCAGGCATATAAATTCCTCCTTTTGTTTACCTTTAAGGTAGAAATTTCCGACAATGTATCATTATTCACCAACACTGATGAAGACGCCAAGACGATTGGCCTGCCATCATTGTTTGTCGATTTCTTGTTGAGCGATTGTTCAATTTTCACTCAATGCCAAAAATCTCACCCTGTCATTTCTTGGCATGGAGTTCATCTGTTTGCTACACCGACTACGCCGTTCAGGCTCACACAGCTCACTGAGCGAGACGCAAGGTACGCCCTGGACTGATTTCCCGTCAACCACATTCACATCAATGGCACAATTGGCAATTTTGAGTTTTCAGTTACTCTCACCTCTGTGATTTTTGACTGTGGGTGGAAGCCGGAATCCCCGGGGAGAACCCACACAACCACGTGATGAACATAGCGTGCATTCTATCCATCAAAGAAAGGTCTGAGCTGGCAGGGCGCATAAGTAGAACAAGTTAAGCTCAAAACCGTTGCAGTGATTGACACTGTAACTTTGCTGAATGAACATCCGTCCGTTAACTTTTGTTCAAGATGCGAGGATCTGTGGTATTTGTAGATCTTGATGTCTTCATCAAAATGTTAACTTTGGAGCAAATTTTGCTGAAATTGGTTGGCAGCCGAAGCAGCACGGTAAATAAATAAATGGCTGTAGTCTAAATCTGATCCTAGAGGTCAGATGTTTGCGGTTTGAATCTCATACTTCCTTGAGCGGACTCTACATGTTCCCCACATACTTGTGTGAGTTGCCTCATTCCACAAACATGCTTTTTAAATTTATGCAGACTGAATGATGTGAATTAGGTATGCTGTGTATTTGATATTTTATATTTGATTTCCTATTTAGAGGCGGGGGTGAGGGGGGGTCGATATATGTCGTTCAGCTGACTAACGACTAGTCCAGAATGTATCCACCCCAAAGTCACCTGAGATCATTTTCATCAGCGATGCAGAGGACAAAATGATTTAATTGATGGCCCTTTTCTTTTACGATGAAACAAAACGGCGAGGTGCAAAACAGGGCTGATGACTAAGTCATGATGTAACCTGTTTTTGATGAGTTTTTGTTGGCGAGTTGTTCTAGACTTGTGAGTGCACTGGAGTGAGTACCCATTAGCGTAGTTTTGTTAACGTCATATTTTTCTGTTACTCGAATTAGGTGACGCATGTGTGAATGGAGTGCTGCTAATTTTAGTAGCGATTGTGTGTTTGCTTGAGCAAAGGCCGATCTCAAGTGGTGAAGTTAATGTATTTTACTGTTTTGTTTACGATTGATGTTTGTATTAGTGCATTGCATTGCCAAGGTGTTGAAAGATCATAGCCAAAGGTGTTGTCATTTTTCATTTCCACCCACACCTGTGGTCACCATTTCTGGGTAGTGACTGAAAGATCGAGGTCAAGCTTTAAAGTGGCTGCAACAAATTTCCTTTGAATGTGTCTGAACACAGCAATTTGGGGGGAAAAAAACACTTCCAGCTGTGTCTAGTCTATATTTAGAAGTGCCCGTTGAGGTGGCTGGGGCATCTATTTCGGACGCCCTCCAGATGCCACCCTGCTATGGTGTTCCGGGCAACAGGGAGGAAACCCTGCAGCAAATGTTGGAAACGCTGGAGGGACTGTGCCTTACAGCTGGCCTGGGAAAGCCTCTGGGTCATACCTGTCAAAGTAGAACAGATGGCCTGAGACTGGGAAGTCCTGGCACCTCTACTTAGACTGCTGCCCCTGCGACCCAGTAGCAGAGAAGCAAAAAAATTAAATAAAATAAAATAAAAGGATAAATGGCATTTGTTTTTCACCATGTTTGGAAGGGGAGAAATATTCCCCAAGGAGTAATTAAGATGCGCTTTCTTTGCCCTGCAATGTCATTGCAATTGCCAATGTCATTGTTGTCAGGCAAGTCTTTAGCCTGTCAAGAACAGCATTCTTCTGACTTCACAATAAAGCCTCATTAATACGAACAGAGTCGATACAACTGTTAACTTTCTTACATGCAACTTTTTGCATTTCCTCAAGTCGAAAAGTGCTGTTCCGAGTCTGAAGTTGTGAAGCCCGATCTTGCTTCTCTTTCCTCCATGGGATGTGTAAGCAGGTTCGCGATAGCTGCAGCGACAAGGTAAAGCGTAACCATAGCAACATGTAACCTGGCAGTGATTCAAACAAGTAATACGTTTCTGTCACAATCTACAAAACTGTGATGTGTATTGTTTACTTCCAATCAAAATCCTGTTGGCGCACAAGGGTTGATTGTCTGTTTACCACCCAATGGACTCCAATGTGTTAATGCACCATACCACCGTGAATCGGCAAAATCAGAGATTAACTGACGATGAGTAATTCTGTTGAATGGGTGGAATTGATTCTTGATTCATCACATGTTGAGGCTATTGAAACAAAATGTGTGCTAGATGGCCAAACCCAGCGGCGGCCGTGATGCTTCCTTCTCAATTATTTTGCTGTCCAAAGAAGACAACATGACGTCGGCAAGGGAAAGTTGAGCTCAGACTTGGACGATGGGAGCACGATTCTGTTAATACGACACTCGCATGGAAATAAGAGTTGTGGACATTCAGAGAGATACTTGCTTCGCTTTAAAAATGAAATATAAAACGGACGGATATATAAAACAAACAACAATTTAGAAAAAAAAATTAAATTTAGTGGTAACAAAGCCTTCCTTTACCGTGTGCGAACATAGTCTTAGGCTGCTGCGCAAATTAACTCATTCACTCCCAAAGACGTTTTTAAACGTCTTTTCAGACTTGGTCTAGAACTGGCTTCTACTGAATGAGTTAAACTATTCTTATCTTCAAAACGTGATATTTCGGGAATATTGTAAACCCACGACTCCCTGTACATCCCTGAAATATTTAAAATGGTGATTTTTGATTAATTTTATCTATAATATCATGCAACACAAATTGCAACTGCAAGTCTGTAGCGATATACAATGAAGTACTGTGACAAGACGTGTCAGTGTGACAGATGCCACGGTAGCATCCCCGCTGTACAAAATTCCAAATACAAAGCACAAGCTTAGCCAAATTGCAGCTCTAGGCTGTGTTTGCTTGTGCATGTATGTTGTTGTTACGCTCGGCTAGAGACGAAGGCCACATCTGTGACTTTGTTTGCCGTGGCTGACTTTGCCGACTGAAGTCGCTCGGCCGCTTCTCCTAATTTTGTCCTTCCCTATTTCACCGCACTCCCTCAGATTTATCATTTGTTTTTCCGATTTGGCCCCTTGTCCTCTCTGTTGCGGTTATTTTTCTCCTCAAACCCCAGCCCTCCCCGTCCCGTCGCAATTCATTACTCTCCTCCTTTTGGGTTCCCCCTCCCAAAGTAGTGTGTGTAGTACCCCTCCTCAATGCCTCCCCCACCTCCATCTTTCCCTTCACTCAATGCCATGACTGGCCCAGTTAAACGTGGGGAGGGACGTAGCGGGCGGAGAGCCTGAGAGGTGAAGCGAGAAAGACAGACAAAAGAGTGGAGCCAGTGTGAGAGTCAGCATCTGGGAAGAACAAACAAGTGCCACTGCCACCCCGCGAGGACACGCACACAAGCGCACAATGAATTGTCCGAACTTCACCTGGAACTTAAACAACATTTGACAGCCTCTGAAGTGGCAGCGGCGGGGGCGGAACACCAAGTAGACAGCCCCTGCTCCCTCACGTTTACCGTTCCCGATGAGGGAACGCGGGGAATAACAATCCAGCCACTGTGAAGAAGAAGCAGTAGACGGATGCTGCCCGCTCTCAGGATGGCGGAATACCGGCATATGGAGCGAAACTGAAGCAAGGAGTTAAAGCGGGGGGGTGGGGAGGGTGGCGGACGTGCAAGATTTTTGCCTGTCAGAATCAGAGAGAGGGGGGAAGGCGGACGATGCATCTGTTCTTCCGAGAAAAATGGGAGGTGGAGGGGCTGCAGACGGTGGGCATCCTCCTGGTGGTGTGCAGCTCTCTCAAACTGATGCACTTTTTGGGGCTTATCGACCTGACCACGGCAGGTAAGATGAATGGTAAGCTAAACAATTGAGGGAGCGGTGTACGCCCACAGGCTACAATGATGACAAATAATCCTTGTGACAAAGTGGGACAAGGAACAAGTAAAAAACGCAACTTTGATGGAATTTCATTCCTCTAGAGCACTTCTTTGGGTGCAGTTTTAAAGATGGGAGGCTCAAAACAGTTCAGCAGTTCATCACCACTGCAAACCACAATCATAAACAGGATGGTCAATGAAACCAATTACCGGTAAGCCTTTCATGCACCCTGATAACATGATAAGCCGGCCACTGTAGTAACCGCTGTCGCTGAAAATAGTAACTCAAGTATCTTCTGTATCTCTTGAATATACCGCATCTCCGTTTTAAATCCTCATATGATTTTATGGCACACTGCGATTGGCTGGCAACCGGTTCACGGTTCTCCTACTGCCCGAAGACAGCTGGGAAAGCACGCCCGCGATCCTTGTGAGGAGAAGCCGATTAGAAAATTGATGGATGGTGTTTGCACAAAACTTCTCACCAGCGGTTTTCTCTCTACTAAACTGCGCCAAAGCGAGCCACTTTGCCGTTTGACGATCACGTTCATTTTGATTGACCATTTTTGAGCGCATATGCAATCATCACGTGTGATGGCATAAGTGTTGCGACACATGGTTGTTTCATCATTAGACCAGAAAAAGAGAAATGAAAATATGGAGCCCTCTTTTCCCTTGTGGCTGGGTCAGCTTCCGCTTTCCTGGGAATACTTTCTACAAGATATTATAGTATGCACGTGGCAATTTTTGGTCTACCTGACCGACAATGTGGCTCACTGTCTCTGTTGTAGTTGATCCAAATGGCAGTTTTTATTTTGTTTGTAAGTTGTTCTTTCACAACAAACACCGTCATGCACACCTTTATGGATCTTGTTTTATGCACAAGCTTCCCAGCAGGTTAGAAGCATAAAATTCATTGAAGTGATAAAGAAAAAATAATGGTTATATGGCACCTCTATTTTGATTTACGTATCTACTTAAGTACGTTTTGTGTGCTCTCAAAGGTAAGTTAAGAGGACAGAAGCAATAAAAGACAGGGAAGGACATGTCACTAAATTTTTGCGGAGACTGGTGGGGAAATCATCCCTCCATCCACCCATCCATTGTGCAGCGCTTGTCCTCATCAGGGTCGTGAGCGAGTTGGAGCCACACTGGACCAGTCACCAATCAATTGCATGGCACATGGAGACAAACAACCACTCACACTCAAATTTACACTCATCCAAGACCTTTGTAGCCTTAAGACATAGGCTACAAAGGAAAAAAAAGAGAGATCGCACAAGTCCTTATTTGGGGGTTAAGAGTACTTCCAGGTTTAAAAACAACAACTTGAAAATAATATATTTCTCCAAATTCCGCTCCTTGTCTCCTCGTGTCATCCTTCTCCATTGAAATCTATCTTCTGCATCTTCCTCTCAAACACCAACTGCCCTCATTTCTTCCCTCACGACACCCATCAACCTTCTCTTTGGTCTCCCTCTCACTCTCTTTCCTGGAAGCTCTATACTCATCACCATCTCCCGATATACTCACTGTCTTCCTTTCGATTCCAAACCATCTAAGTTGTCCCTCTTTAACTTCCCCCAAAACATCTAACCTTGCCTGTCCCTCTCATTTTTAATCCTATCCAACCTGGTGACTCCAAAAGAAGATAACACTGTCATCTTAGATCAACCACTGTCACTGTCTGTTTGACCTCTTCTTTACAACAGTGTTCACTTGATTTTCTTGTCGCAGATTGGCAGTCTCAAGTGTTGTCTGTTTCTCCCTGCCACATTTTTGCAAAACAAGGACGCATACCGTTGAACAAACTTGGTGTTGTGGTTTGTAGAAGTGACAACGCTGCAGATATGAAGTGAAAGATTTAGTGGACTGTCGTGGCCACAGCTGGAGTTGAGAACCAATCGAACCGTAACAACGGCAACCATGTAGCTGTCCATGCAAATAGATTCAACCAGGACGGCCATGCCACAGAATGTTTTCAGGTGAAAGTGTACGCCTGTATTAAGCTTCCAGTAATGAACAACTACATACAAGACTCTAATTCTCTTCCTGTAAATACCTGTTTGCTTTCATGGGCTTCGAAATTTTAACCTGGAAGCACATAAACATGAACTAGACTGGTGATTCCCAACGGGTGGGTTAGCAATCAAACTTGGTCACATCCCCATTTTGGGTGGGTTGTGGACAGCTAGTAAATCAAATACTTTATTGTATTGTGATTTTTCTGGTACAATGCAGAGACGTACCGGGTTCCCACACAAAACATTTTATGTAGGCAACAGGAAGTATAACTGTCTCGTGGTCAAGCCGCTTGTTTTCTCCGTAAATAAACAATCGTGCAGCTCAGTCTACGGTTTGGCGGACGTCATGGCTGGCGATATGATTTTGGCAATAAGTCAATAGGTGTTTAAAAATACCATTTACTTTTAGAGATTAATTTTGAAAACAAATCTTTGTTCGTATTTATGTAAAAGTGGGTCACAACAAAAAATGCAGAGGTAAGATTGAGAACTTGTGAATTGGACAATGCAGTTTGTGTATAATTTGCGTGTGAAAGCTGAAAAGCTGAAGCTTTATTAAATTCATTGAAATTCATTGTTAAAATAAAATGTGAGAACCAGATTGGTTTGAACTATGGAGGTAGCAACGGCCCGAACTGAACTACTTTTGCTGTGATTTTAAATTTGAATTCACACAACAAAACAAAACTTTTCTGGGTACAAAATATGATCCAGCCAGCTGCTGCCATTACACTATATCCAGTATATATTGTTTTACAACAATACTTGACTAGATTTATAAATTGACATGGACCTGCAGCGAACAAGAAAAAAATGAAGGGCGGATCATCTTTGTTACAGTCAATGAATGGAGCTAAGAGAACAACAGCCTCTCAAATATCCACACCCTCTCATTCAATGTTGCTAGTTTCCCTTTTGTATTATTGTAACACAGTTACAGTGGCAAGGGCAGTCTGCTTCTTCCTTCACAATTTTCCCATGCTGTTTGTGGAGCTTCATTGATTTTTTTTCCCCTGATAAGAACGCCAGAGGTAGCCGTTTTTCTATTGTAGTGAGTTGATGTATGTGCAAATGTCAATTACCCGGTGTGCAAAAAGAAATTGTTACTGGAATTAGTTCAGTTTTGTTCGGTCATGTTGCTCAATGCATTCAGAGCAACCTGTAATCACTGATGGTGTAGTACTGTAGTGTTTCACTTGCCTGGTTGACTGTGCAGGCAGCGTGGGTTCGGTTCCCCCTCAGTGGCGCGAATGTGAGCATGAATGGTGGTCTTTCTGTCTCAGTATGTGCCCTGGGATTTACTGGCCACCAATCGAGAGTGTGGTCAGTCTTTTTGTCCATTCGGCAGGGATAAACTCTAGCTCACCCATGACTGTGAACATGTTTAGCGGAATACAAGATGGATGGATGGATGGAAATAGACACAGGGTGAAGTCAGGACTTCTGCAATACTTGAATTTGCTGTGCTACTTTTATCACCAAGTGTGAGGCTGGTTTAAGAAGCGATACACTCAATGTTTGGTCCCACTCATCCGGTCTTAATCTTCAGCAGTGCGCTGTATCAACACCCTTGCTGCATTCTCTTTGCCTTGAGAAACTCCTCTTATCTCTGGGGTTTATGAATTGAGAGGCTCCCTCAAAATGAACAGAGAAGAAATGTTTGCCAAGGAGCTATAAATAGGGCTGATGATTTTATTTTCTGAAGTGGAGTGAAGTTGTGATGGCCCGTCAGTGTGTACCAAGGGAAACTGTGAGACCAAATACACCACTGAGCATTAGAAGCGTCATGAGGCTGAAGAATGTTGTCTTTCTTCTGGTTGTTTTAATAATGATAAGTTGGCGTGATGGCAGAAAGCCAGGAGGAATGAGAGAGTAACAGACAAAGAATGTCCAAGAAGTTAACAAGTGTCGACTGCAAAGCAGGATTGGTTTATACAACAGCGCCTCTATGGTTGCGGACACAAATAATGTAAACATTGCTAATTTTATATCGCCTGTAGGGGTGCACCTATTGAATATTTTGGTATGTGGATGTCCTGTCAAAAATTATTTTTGAATAATAATATATTGGGACCTTATAAAAATAGACAAATGTCAAAAACCAACACAAAAGAAAATAACACCTTTGACTTAATAACGAGCAACATATTGGTTTTCATTTTTAGATAATCAATTTAGTTTTCTCTGAAATTTAACTGTACAAAGCAGCGAACTGTATTGTCTTTTGTAGAAACATCACTGAGTACTGGACAAAATGACATCAGAACAAGAATACAGATTTTGTCAACTAAAACAAGCTTGGCCCTTCCACTAAATGATGCTCTACTGCAGGGGTGCAACAAATAAATGGCTAACTAGTTTTGACATCAGTAGTAAAAAAGAATGGATTGTTTAAACGTTGTAATTATTACATTATACGGTATATGAAAATTGAAATTTTGTTTCAGACTTTAGCAAGCATCATGGAAGTTGACATGCTTGAATTGCTTACACGGGCCACATAAAATGATGTGGCGGGCCAGATCTGGCCCCCGGGCCTTGAATTTCACACCTGTGCTCTACTGGCTGGACAGTTCACCAGCCAAGTGCAGCAGAAAAAGCGCCAATAATATCAGGCCCTGGTGTTTTGTTGCTTAAATGATACCACTGTTCTTTTCCCAGCTAGTCAAGTAGGCACAGATTTAGTGAAAAATCAGTAATCGAGCCTGAAAGCTAATCACGGCACGGTGCTTTACCCGGAAAAATTCATCAATGGAATATATTTGTTATTTTCTTTGAGGCTCGCTCGGCTAAATGTCTTAAAGCAGTTGTACAAGAGAAATGACAAGCGCAGCCTGCTTTCTTTGATTACACACACAAACACACACAAACACACACACACACACTTCTAAAGGGATCATGTGATTGCATCCATATGTTTATTAAAAGGAGGTTAATCCCTCAGAGAGGCCTCTTTTTCCTAGAAACACTGATTTGTGCCATCGTATATTACAACACGCAGCGTAATTCATGATTCCCGGAGGTGGGAAATCCAGAGAGGCGAGAGGAAGGGTTGCTTCCGAGCAAATTTATCACCATTTTATGATATTTGATTGTCCTAACAAGTGAGCGTAGAGACACGGTGACATTTTTCCACACTGTATTTGCTTCTCGCTTGAATTTGTGTGCTCATAAAAATGTGTAATGAATCGTATAATCCGACTCAATGACATGTAAAATATAATTGTATGGAAAACGGTAATCAATACAGAGCCTCGCTGCTTTGTGTAATTTAGGCACACATCATGCTCTGTGGAATGCATTTTGAATCAAGATGGCTCAGTGAAAGTTTGTTGTTTTTGTTGGACAGATGGAGCAGGTTCTCACGAGAATTTAGTACCAAAATGTAATTAGCTGAAAACAGACATACAGAAATCTATTTAAATCACAATCATGTTCAATGTTTTTTTTTTCTTTTTCAAAACTGAATTCAACTTTATATCCGCTCTGAAAATAACAATTATTCATCAGAATCGGCAATATGGGTGCATTCTAGTATGTAATCCAGTCACAATCTCAAACACGCAGACCATTGCAGTTGCAAAGTTTATAGCGGAGTGTGTTGCCCTAATACACCTCAATTCAGTCAGGTAAACATTACTTAAAGATCACACTGTCTAAAATAATAACAACAGCCACGTTTATAATATCAAACCTGTTTAAGGCTGGACCTTTAAAACATATTGCGTGAGGTGTATGCTTATATGGCAAAGGTGATTATTTACATTTGCATCTTTTTTTGTCTCTTACTGGCCCCTGTAGTCAGGCGGATGGGTCACTGGCGAATTACCTTCAACCAAAAAAAAAACATTCAAGATATACAAAGCTGTATGTGATTGAAACCCACACGCTAGACGACTGACTTGTTTCATACAATTCGATATTCCAACCCCAGACGTGACGACTGTGAGGCAGATTTGCTAACCACGAATCCACCGTGTTACCCGTGCCAGTCCAATAAACCATGTTGAACATTTTTTCCATTTTTTTTCCCACATCCTGAAATGTTCTTGCCTTTGTCCAATATGTAATTAAACGTACTGGTTGTCATCACTGGAGCCTAAGGATACGGTGATGTAGCCTTAAGAGTCTAGTGGAAAAACTCGAGTACACCCCCTCAGTTCTTTGACGTCTTAATGGATCCCCACTGGACCTCATCAGTTCCTCCTTGCTTCCTCAATCAAATCTGACTTCATTTTTGTTGTCACTTCTGTTATCTTGGTTGATATATTGACCATTATCGCTCAAATGCATGTATCCCAGTAATATTGTCAAAACTCAATCGACTGGCTGTCGCCAGACGTATGCTCTCAGTATTTCCAGTATAGGGAGCAAGCTTTTAGGGTGGAATGCAGATTGCACAATGCAGGCAAGGAGTGTGGTCTCGGTAGCCCTGCAGTCAGCAGCGTGCAGTGTGCATATGGCACCGCGCAAAGGGTAGAAATTCACCAGAATCCATTCATCAGTATCCGTTTGGATCATTATGCTGCAAGTTGTTTCCTCACTTTTACACCAATCTTGTGTGATTAAAAAAAAATAGCAAGACTCGATGCTGCTTACTAGCAACTGGAAGTGTTTTTGTTGTTGTTTTTCAGAATAGCAACACCCCCCCCCAAAAAAAATAGTTGCGTGTCAGTGATGAGCTATTTTTAGAACAGGCCCACGGTCACCACATCTTTAACACCTGATTTAAAGTCTAAATGATTTCCGGCAGCGGTCTAAATTTTAGACCTCAAGGCTGGCATGCCCGTTGCCGTGGTAACTAAGGCACATGTGTTCATACACTTTTTGGGCCCATGTCCATTTCCAGTATGCAGTCTGTTTCCGCTGTGTATTTGTCCTGGTATCACATAGTGTTGGACATGGAGGCAGTTAGAATAGTGTTGCAAATGAAATGTCATTCAAAAGTGTAGTGATATTCAGATGAACCGGGATGGGATTGCTTTCTAAGGTTTTATGTGGATCTCATTACTTGGCCGGGTCAGCAGGCAATCAGAGCATGTCGGCGTGTTTTCATGTGTCTCCGGCATGATGTATGTACTAAGGCGCGTGTTGGTGTGTTTTTTTTTTCTCTTCTCGCATGCACTGTATGTAACCAGTGTTTCTAACCTTTGTGCTATGGTTGGTGATTACAGGCAATCCTTCCAACAGCCAAAGCAAAAAAAGTATAAAGCAGCGATTCCTCAAGCTGCTGACGTGCTGCACGCCCTCGGCCGCTCCCTCAATCAGTCAAAGCAAGTCCTCCTTCATTTATCCACGTTTTTTACTTTATCTTATGAGTCCTGCTTCTCTCGGGAATGAACACCAGGCCGCTGCCGACACGTTCTGGCGACAATGGCTCAAACAAACCACTTGAACACCATATTGGATTCTTGGCTGCCTGATGTGTAGTGCAAGGAACACGGAACACCTGTGCTTTTATCGTTTTGGTTTTTGCCAGTGCATTCTGTTTTCCAACTGAAATGTCCCATTTCTCAGATTAGGCAAATTGTGTCCTTTTGTGTGTTCGCAATCGCAATTGGAGAGAAGGCAGGTCTTCTCTTTCGTGGATTTAGATTTTTCACACTCCGCGAAGTGGCACAATTAGGAAAGTTATTGCTATAGCTTGGAATTCATCTTTGGCATTGTTGTACTATTTTTTTGGTAAGCGTTTTGGTTTTCTTTTCAAATTCTGATTGTGTTACAATTGTTTGTTTGAAACAGTCCTTAAGATGTGCAACTCAAATGGTACCACATTAATTTTGAAAAATAAAAATATTTTTTTCTAATTGATACTCAAGTACTCCTCTTCTCGGTGTGTAATCTATATCAAGTACAAAAAGAGTTCATGAGATTCAGTGAGCAGTGGATTTTGGAAAGTCACGTTCTTTTGTTATGTTTCAGAAATGTGCATCAGGCTAGCATTTTAACTGGGAGCATTTGACGTTTTGCAGATGATACGTGACGGACTTGGGTGTGATATTTAGTGAAATGTTGGCCTTTATTAACATGCTCACTTTCATTTTCTGCAGTGTTTTGGTTTAACTCACTTCTAATGCTTTCATATTACTCCTCAGGTTTTATTCAGTGCGAGAAAGTTAACATTTCATTTGAGGCCCCATTTATTGTGTATTTTAATATTTAAGTTGACTTTAATTCACAATTTCTTAATTTATTGTATTTTTCTAATTAATGTAGTTCCACAAATACAGTATAACTGCAGGCAGTTTATGGACTCAACTGCAGAAGAGTGGGACCTACATTTGCACCGCACATAATATTGCCATTGCCAATGTCTATTAACTGGACTTCAAAGCTAAATAAAATGACGATTCGCAATAAGTGCAGCACCATGGACTCACACAATGTTGTTTAGAGTCCAGATCTGACTCTGCTGGAATTTCCAATAAATATGACATCTCCACGTACCGTATTTTATGCACTATAAGGCGCTTCGGAGTATAAGGCGCACCTTCAATAAATGGCCTAATTTAAAACTGTTTTCATATATAGGGCGCACCGCATTATATTATGCGGTTGCGTTATGCAACCACTATATGGAGTTACGCTCAAGGGAATACAATACAATACAATACAACTTTATCTAAATAGAGCTTTCACAACCGCTGCAGCTGTAACAAAGTGCTTTACAGAACATTTAAAATACTACGTCCAAGAAATCAGAATATTGATCCATATATAAGGCGCATCGTTGGCGTTTGAGAAACTCAAATGCTTTTAGGTGCGCCTTATAGTGCGGAAAATACGGTACTAAAATATTCTCTTCAAAACTGCACAGGGAACTTTTTTTTTTTTTAACATGCCCTACGTCTCCATTCTTAAACTTAACCTTAGAGACTCTATGCTGCTGATTTGGTTAGCAACAGAGTCCAAAGGGAATTTAGCTTTTTAACGTGCGTGTGTTCAACCGTGTTCAATGGGACTCGGCAAATGTAAGGGTAGGAGACACAATTTGATGGAAAACTGTGTTTGGAAACGTGTGTGTGCGTGTTTATTTGTTAGAGAGGGAGAGAGAGAGGAAAAGAGTTTTATGCACAATGACGGAGCTTTTATTGTTCATTTGAATGGGTTATAAAGGTAATAGCTTCTCGAGGTCGAGCTTGGGGTCGAGTGAGAATAAAATATGAAATGCGTGCTGGTTATGGTCTCTGCAAATGTTTATATCGCACCATCGTTTTCTCCTCAACTCACTTTAAAACTTGGTTTCAGCTTGTATTTTTTTCTCCCTCTTTTTCAAATTGCTCTTTTCTTGATTGCTCCGTTTGTTGTGGTTGTCATCATACTGTGCCAAGAGTATGGGATGAGACACACACTGACGTGCTTGTTCTAAGGCTTACCCAAGTGTGTCTGTGTGTGTCTCGCGCAGACAGTGTAGAAGATGACTTTGAGCTCTCCACCGTGTGCCACCGGCCGGAAAGCATGGATAAATTGCAGGAGCAGACCAAGTTCACCAAAAAGGAGCTGCAGGTTCTCTACAGGGGCTTCAAAAACGTAGGCCGACCGGAAGGAAAGACCACGCATGCATATGGCACGGTTATTTATCCTTCCATCTTGTTTCTTTGCCATTTTTTTGTTTGCCAGGAGTGTCCGAGCGGTGTGGTGAATGAGGAGAACTTTAAGAACATCTACTCGCAGTTCTTTCCCCAGGGAGGTGAGTCCCAACTGATTTATAGTCATCCCCCACTATTCAGAGAGGTTTTTGGGGTGTTGGGAGCGTTTGCATTTCCTTTACGTTTGTGCTGCTTCTTTACAGATTCGAGTACGTATGCGCACTTCTTGTTTGAAGCCTTCGACACCGACAAGAACGGTTCAGTTAGCTTTGAGGTGATCTTTTTGTTCTTTCTATATCAGAGACCCCTGGGCACACGAGTATGTTGCCGCTGTTGTAAGATCCATGCTAATTTATTTAATCCTGTGTCAGGATTTTGTATTTGGCCTGTCTATCATCCTGAGAGGGACCATCAACGACCGCTTAAACTGGGCCTTTAACCTCTACGACCTGAACAAGGATGGCTGCATCACCAAAGACGTCAGTGTGCTTCTTCTTTTTGCTATTATTTTTATCGCAATTGTTCAGGTCATTAACCTTCGGTCTCGATTATGCAAAACAGTCCGCTACATTTAATCTGATTATGGATTTGAAAAATCGTGCAGTATATATTCATTTATTTATTGACAGGATTAAAAATACAAATATTTAAAAATGATTTTTCATATCATTGATCGATTAATCCTACTTTTATGTATTTAAATCGCTTCATGCTTGTTGGGCCTGATTTCAGCGCTTCCGCCATTTTGTTTCGATGCGCTACTTTTGCATTGTAACAAGATCTCGCATGACGCGAGAAATCACTTGGGGAGGGGGGGCGGAGACATTGAAACAACCGATTTATGGTTTAATGAATCAATATCGTGCTATGTAAAGGAAAATCGATTTGATAAATTGATATTTTTTTAAACCCAGCCCTATTACAGATTGTCATTTTGCAGGACAAGTAGACTCTTAATTTAAGAACTGATAATATGGATTCAAATTGGTGTACAGCTTGAAAAAAAAATTGCAATAGAGCTCCACTGCCATCTCTTGATAAGTGCTGTTGAGTGATTCCATACTGCTAGTGTTTATTTGTATGTGTTGTTTGAAAGATTTATTTTGCAATACTGCGACTGTTGGAATTTCTCACGTTGCCTCATACGCTCACGACTAATTATTTCCATTTTATCTCTGAGATCTCCACTAATGTATTCTCCATCACTCCACGGTACTTTGTCTTTGCAGGAGATGCTGGACATCATGAAGTCCATCTACGACATGATGGGAAAGTACACGTATCCTACGATGCAGGATGATGCCCCCAGAGAGCATGTCGAGAACTTTTTCCAGGTCAACAAACAAACAAATAGGAATGATTGGAACTGTGCACTTTTACTTTTTGTAGTTATTAAATCTCTGGCTGATGGGGTTTTTTTTTGTTTCCCTTTCAGAAAATGGACCGAAATAAAGATGGAGTGGTTACAATAGAGGAATTCATTGAGTCGTGTAAAAAGGTAAAGCACTTGTAGATAGATAGCGAAATAGACTGTCTGGGAATCACAAATGGAATGAGATAGTTGGATAAATAGAAGGTTCGATCGATAACGCTGTCCCCCCTCAAAAATGTACTTTGTCCCCAGGATGAGAACATCATGCAGTCCATGCAGCTGTTTGACAATGTCATCTAAGTACCAAGAAGGGTGCTGGTTTTCAGTGTGGAGGAACACCGGGGGGTAGAAGGCAAGCAGCGGGCTGACAGACACGAGCACAAAGCCAAACACCTCGACCCCCACCACCCGCGCCAACCTCTTTTCTTGCCACTTCTTCAATTCCTGCCAGAATGGTAGCGCTCCAAGTGAGGATGCTGCCGCCCCCAAAACCTCATCACTGACTTTGTGCATGTGCCCCTGTGACACAAAAAAAGGAATCTGACGCACTCACGCCGGGCGAGAGCAATTGCGACATTCCTGGGAGATTCCAAGGGCGTCAGGCTTAAACTCGGAACTGATTTCAAAAATCGCATGATGATGTCACTTATATCCGACGATGACGCTATTTATCGCGACGCTCCGAAATCCGCTTGTCCGTCTGCTGTTTCCCGGTCATCCACAGGTGCCTCAACGCTTGTGCAAAGTGCATGTGCAACAGGATGACCGTGACTTCTCCATCTTGCCTCTACTGGAGGAATCGACTGGGAACAACACCCTTCTCCACGAGTCTTGGCCTTCCAAACCATTTCCGTCTTAGCTGTAGGTGTCTACTGACGATCATGCACCATAGCTGACAGACCACCGCAGTGGTTCTAGCCTTTAATGAAACATTTGTGGGGAGTGTCATAGACTGCAGACCGTGTTTGTGAACTTGTGATCAGATGAATCATGTGATTAGAGCGGGTCTTTAAAACAAAAAGAAATTAGCAGGTTTTCAGAGTGTGAGGCAGACAAAAAGGACTTCAGGGGCGGCGCAGCAGCTTGAGGGGGAAAATAAAATTAAAGGACAATGCAGTGGAACCTCCAGAGTGAAACACTACAAAAGAGTTATGAATTCAAGGGAAAAATAAAATTAGGACTAATATGGCTCAAAAATCATTTTTGCTTTACCTTTTGTTTTTGACATGCACTTCAATACAGAAATCTATTTAAAATGTCACTGACCGCATCACTCTGTAAACCCATTCCTGTTTTCTCTTCGCAGGGGTCTACAAAAGGTGAGTACGATTCCCGTATGTTTTGGTTTTGTTTCACAGAATTTTAACTTTATATTTTTATGGTACTAGAAGAGTATTAAAATGTGAGTCAATGTTGTAGTTAAAAATCACAATTAAAAAGTTTACTTAATATCCTTCGCAGAATGAAGTACATGCTATGTTCTTAATGGGGATGTTTTTTTTTTTTTTTTAATGGAGGTTCCATTGTATGTTTCATAAACTTGCATAAGTATGTTTAAAGGGGAAGTCTACCGTAAAATGTTCTTTAGAATAATAACTTCTATTCAGCCTCACTCGTTCAAACACAGCATTTCATTAATATTGCGTTAGTGGAACATGAGTTCAGCGGTAAAATTCACTTGGTCCCCCCCGTCTCAGGGTGCAGCCCTATTGCCACTTGCTGTTGACTGAAAATGACATAACAATTGCTCAGGGCTCTGTGAACAACCAACCGTGGCTCAGTTTCAGAATATACAGGTGAGCCGTGATTGGTCAGAACCTGAGACCTGATATGTCATTTTCAGTTGACAGAACATGGCAAAATGGCCACCCCCTGAAATGGGTAAATAATGGGTGGATTTTGCTGTTTAACTCATGACACAACTCAACTGTATTTATAGCGCACTTTAAAACAACCACCACTGTATACAAAGTGCTGTACATAGAGCAAAGACAATATTAATCAGAATGCCATGTTTAGACAAGTGGAGGTGTATAGAACATATTGTAAAGAAAATTTGGGGGTTGACTTTCACGTTTGAAGGCAAGTTAGATGAAGTACACCGTCTCACACTTTGAAACCCCCAAAATTATAGGCCACATTGTGAATTTAAAAATGCGTGTTAGTGAATGAGAGAAAAACCTCAAACTTGTTTTACCACCACCAACCCCCTTTGCCATCTTGCCCCAATTTTCTCTGGAACACCAAAGAAAAAAAATCATAAGAGAGGAGACCCATTTTGCATACATCTGCACAGGAGGAAAGACGCTGTTGGTAATTGGCAAGGATCAGTCAGAGACATAAGAGGTTATGTGATCTACTGTGATCTTTTGGGTGTGTGTGTGTGTCTTTACTACTCATAATAAAAAAATATTCCAAGGTCTACAAATGGACAACAATAATGAGCGAGAGAACTTTAATCACAGTAAAATCCCAAATCCGAATAAACACTTCCAACCTTTTGGCATTAATTTTAATGTTTTTTTCCAGCCAGTGGTTTGGCTCTGATTGGCCCTTGCCACTCATCAGCTCTCACGAGTCAAAGCTGCTCATTTTCCGCATGTAGTTTGTCTAGAATTTAAAAAAGAAAAAAAATCTACTAGTCTGTTGTAACCATTTTTGTTAGCGCGCCTCTAAATAGTTAATTATTCTAAATATGTATATTTTGTACAGACAATAAAATTCACAGTTACTATGCAAACAGGACTCCAGTTTTTTTTCCAACTGTATATTTTATTTAAATAATACAAGAAAGAAAACTACTTGTACATCTTTAATTTCTCATCACTATCATCACAAACAAATTCATGATTTAAATATACATTTTATACAGTAATAATTTCAAGAGCCACATCTTGCTCAGCTAACTGGCGGCAGTTGAGTGATGGAAACACAAATAACTTGTTTTACAATTGCATTCTGAATGTGGCTTCATAAACAGAAATGCATTCTTAAATGCATCCTTTCCAGCTGAAAACCAGCATGAAATTGTGCAGCTTGGATACTACTGGTTAATGTGGTTGTTTTGACACCTAATTTCCTCAAATAGTGGCCAAGGATGCCCATTTCCCACTTTGTGAATTTCATTTTACTACATTATTTGTAAATTCAAAGTTTTTCCGAGTTTAGAACAAATTAATATAACCATTACAAAGAAATGAACCAGGGCAGAACAAATACGTTTTTTAGTGTCATGCGAACACGAACATGGTTGTGCACAATGAAGAGCATCGTTATGTCAGTGTGTATTGGAACACTAATTGCCATTTAAAATGATGTCTCATTACCAAAATGATCTTTAAAAGTGCACAGGGGACTCGTTTGCAAAACGTAAGATTCCACACCAGAATATTTACATGATTTGTTCGCAACACTTCAAACACCTTCAGCCACTAACTCTTGTGAACACATTGTCAATGTGTAAATGGTGTATATGAACTGAGAAGATAAACTTGGTTCCCTCTTTTTCCTGATAAGAAAACAGATGTTTATATTTGAGTGAGGCATTGATTTGTGGATGACACACCAGGCGCAGATGAAAATGGACATTCGCTATTTGAGGAAATACGATCCAAACCAACTTCTCAGGCGCATAAAGAAATGGCTGTCGGTCGTGTGCATCGAGGTTTCCATCTTATTTGTCTGCTTGAGTGCCTTATTTTAAAAAAAGCAAATCATGGCTCATCCAGGATGTGTCCATCATTATTTGGGCATCTTTCGGAGCTCAGCCAGAACCCAAATGGCCAGCGAGAGCAGCGCCACGGATCCAGACTGGTGAGTCGCTGCCAGTGGGGTGGGCACATACAGTAACAGGGTACTAATCCCCAGTGCAACCTGAGGAACGAGGGAACAGATGAAAGCTGTTCTGAGTCCCCGTGCGATCGACTTGCTATGTGCGAGCCTACCTGCCCGTATGCCATCGCTGTGAGGAGGCGGATGGCTATCTTGGCTCTCCTGGGCAGCACCATCCTTCTGGAGAACAGATACAGTCCAGTGATGGCCGTCAAAGAGGATATTCCCTGGACAAAAAGAAAAATCAACATTTTATGTGGTAAGAAAGCGAACTTGAGATTCTCCCTGTGAATTGTGTGTCATACTAAGATCCGGTGATCAAACTGCACTGTCGTGGGGTTCTCAAAAAGGTTCTTGAGGGTGGGAGAGAAGGCCAGCAGGTCATCAGGGACCCAGCGTTCTCCCATCTTAGGGAAGGAGTTATACACCAGGCCAGCGTCCAAACCGGCCACAAAAGCACCTGTAAACATTATTAGTGGTTTATTAAGTACAGTGTTACTTTATTCTTTTCAGGTCATTACAAAGTAAATGCAAAAACAAACTAGGTGCAATGCCCCCCAAAAATCTAGTTTAAGGATGCAGGAGCTAAAACTAATTTGTTGGCATTTTTTAATTTTCTGCTCTTTTTAAGATACTCTCTTTGCTTTTATTTTTAAATGCAAACAAGTTTTACTTGATTTTAAGAGGTTTTTTGGGGGGGGGTCAAAAGACATCAATAAAGATTGCTGAAATCCTAATTATTATTTATTTTTTGTCAAATAGTTACGACAAAATATTTGGTGCCGAATTACCATTTATAATGCAATATGCACCCTGATTAGGAAAGGACAGAGCCGACTCTTCCTACTCAGGAAACTGAGGTCTTTTGGGGTTCAGGGGTCACTCCTTAAGACGTTCTATAACTCGGTGGTGGCCTCGGCCATCCATTATGGCATTGTCTGCTGGTCAGGCAGCATCTCAGCCCGGGACAGAAAGAGACTGGAGCGACTGGTCAGGAAGGCCAGTTCTGTCCTGGGTTGCTCCCTTGACACTCTGGAGGAGGTGGGCAACAGAAGGATGCTAACTAAGCTAAAAGCTAGGCCAGTCCCTCCCACGCCCTCCAGCCCGCCCTAACAGCACTTGGTAGCTCCTTCAGCCAGAGACTGTTACACCCGCGCTGCAAGATGAGAGATACCGACGCTCGTTCCTACCGACTGCTGTCAGGCTGATGAATAAAAAATATCATAATAATAATAATAATCAAATGATGTGAAGGAAAATTGTAAATAGGACTGCGATTTATCCATTTGTGTTCATATTGTATTTAATTGAAAGATGTTTGGTTTTTTTTTCTTTCTCCTTTCTTCTTTCTACATACATTCTTGCTGCTGGAGGCTGTAAATTTCCCCAGTGTGGGACGAATAAAGGATATATTATGAGGTTCCACACCTAAGCTTGATGACATTTCCCTTAACTGGACATTTAACACCCCACCCCATTAAAAAAAAAAGCTGACAGCAGTAAATACTGTTCATAGAGGTAGGTTATATCATTCAAATGATAAGCTGGAACAAATAGCACTTCTCTCCAAAGCTGACCTGAAAGCGCTGTGAGGAAGACCAGTCCACCTGTTCCTTTGGCAAATCTCCGAAGCTGCATGAGGCGTTTGGTTTCTGCCAACTTGTGAAGAAGGCCGAAAAAAAAACTGATTATTATTATTATGAACCAATATATAAATGTGAAGTCGTGGATGTACATAAGATGGTACCTTGTGAGCAGGCAGCAGTAGGGTAAGGCCAGTCCACAGACTGGCACAGTAAAGGAGTAAGGCAGAGCCAAGGTGAGCGCTTAGTCGATACTGGCTAACTCTTGGGATGTCGTGTGACTCTGGCTTCTCCTCCAGGCCACTTTTGACCATGTACCAACCCAACAGGCCCTGACAAGATAGAGACAGGCACACACACAACTTCTGTGAACACATCTGTCATTGTAATTAATAGCCTGACATGCAACTCACCTGAAAGAAGACAAATCCACAAAGCCCAAGCACTTTGCCTTTCATGGAGCGGGTGAAGTAGCCTCTCCTCCAGAAGTACACAGTGGGGAGGATGTAGGCCAGTCCCACCAACCTGCCCCACATTCGATGACCCCACTCCATGTAGAAGATGAACTTAAACTCCGGCAGAGTCATGTTATGGTTCATTCTGAAAGGACAAAAAGATGCCATACCTCCAGAAGAAGAACCTCCAAAAGTTGAACAATCTGAAGTTCAAGCCACATTTTCAAGGAAAATCTACCTCAACAGTCAAACAACCACCCTCCTGAATATCTCAAGAAATGACACTTTTTGTGTTTGTGTGATGATAATCTTAAAACCGGATATCAATCTTACAATATCCTGGCAGTTTAGAACAACGTGAGCAGAATAATTTGATATTTATGGATTGCATACATTTTCCATACAGATATTCTCTTCAATAGCACATAGTTGTACTCATAATGGTAAATGTATAAATGAAATGGCTGGTTACGTGTGCTTGTATTAATTTGTGTTTGCTATTTTTGCCATGTTTTGTGTGTGTGTTTCATACATCATAGCACTGTTTATTGTATTTTTACTTTTTAGAAGGGTGTTAAAGAACAGAAGACAGAATCTTACATCTTGAATTCAGGAAATTGCTGGTATTTGGAAAACTCTGCTTCCCATTCTTCCTGAGATTGTGGGGGTTTCATTTCTCGCACCAGATGCCAGTCAACCATGGACAGGCCGGATTCGGTTAATCTGATTGATACAACAGATACATTAATCATCAAATGAAAGAAGGCATAGAGATGACAACCATTAACTTCGTTTTTTTTACCGTGTGACGCCACCAAGTGCAACAGCACCAACAACAAGACCGCTGCAGCCAAGTAACCAGCGACCGACTATCCTGTTTGTGGCTGCATTGGGAACACTGACGGCTGCAGAGGGGGAGGACGAAGCCCCTGCCTCGGCTGCAATTGTGCTGTGACTCCTTCTCGCAAGCCACTGTCGTAACTGTGCACCCTGTCCATGACACATTATGTATAGAGAAATTTTGCGTTATTCTGAGCTGTATATGGTTTACAAGTAAATACCCCCCCACCCTCACACACACTGTGACACACATGGTTTAGCATCCCTTCAAAAATCGTATAACGTTAACTGAAAATTTGCCAGTGAGAAAAAAACGTAGTTGAATACGTTTGATGAGGTCTAATGTCAAGTACACTTAAACTAATATTTCTTGCACAGAATTTGACCTTTTCCATACTTCCGAGCTAACTAGACTAGCAGTTAGCTCAAAGATATGATACAGTACTCACTTTACTGAGTTGAATTCCTCCCCCAGCTCGTTTGCATCCATTTAATAACGTTGTCCTTACTGGAGCTAGTAACATGATTTTCCTCCTAACGTCTACCAAAGTAAAACAAGCTTGCCACAGTTGAAATGTTACGACAGCATTTAAACAAGCATGTTACAAAACGTCATGTTCAACTTTCAACTCTGAACTCGTGATGTCACCACATGGCTAGTGATTTTTTTAACTTAATTTAAATAAAAGCTATGTCAAAAATATCCAAAGTGTTACCATTTTAAAAATAGTGAAGGTTTCCTTTTTTCTTTTGCAAACCCCCTCGCGGTTGTGTGTCTTTGTTTTGCGATAGAGCGTACCCCGCAGGAGCGGTTCCACTCTCGCCGTAGACATTAACATGTTCCCTCACTCTACTAGACTCTAGCCACCCCGGAAGAGCTAGCGATCGTTGGCTACACACACCCGAACTGTCTGAACTATCAGCCACAGTATTAGAATGTTCGCTTGACAGGTAGCTGTAAAAAATGAAATCCCTTATTAGAGGTAAGAAATTAACGATAGTGTCTTTGTGTCCCTGTCCGTGTATCTGTCCAGACAGTCATTATGGGAGAGAGCTTTCTAATGGAGGTGTGTGTGGACTCCGTGGAGTCTGCCGTCAATGCGGAGCGAGGAGGTTGGTAGTAGTAGTTCGTGCAGTGCTTCAATCTCGTTTCGAAACAATCACATGACATTCTTACAAATCGTAGTACATTACTAAGAGTAGTTCCACTTGAACGTAGAGATTGAAATAAAGAAGAGAACATACAAAATTATAGTACTGTATCTATTTGTATGCAAACACACTTTGATGCACTAAATATAAATTAAACAATCAAATGTAAAACTGAAGCGTGGCCTTGTTTCACTCTGCTGTGCAAATTACTTCCATTGCGTGTAGTTTTCATCTGAGGAAAAGTGGTACACATAATCGATAGATGGATTGCATGTTGGTACCTGCCTAATTGTGTCGTCTTCTGTCAGGTGCTGGTCGGCTTGAGCTGTGTTGTAGTCTTGTGGAAGGAGGGCTCACTCCCAGTCTTGGTGAGCACATTCTGGTGGGACAAAGAATCGTCAATTGTCTAGTAAATGTACTTTTAAATCTACTCACAGGCCTGCTGCAGATTGTTAAAAGATGTGTCAAAATCCCGGTCTATGTGATGATTCGTCCCCGTGGCGGTGACTTCCTTTACTCTGACCATGAAGTGGAGGTGATGATGAAAGACATGGAGGTGATGAAAAACCATGGGGCTGATGGATTTGTGCTGGGAGCCTTGACGGAAGATGGACAGGTCGATGCAGAGCTCTGTATGGAGTTTCTGGGTAGTGTAAGCCTGTGTAATTTACTGTATAATTTATTATACATTGTATAACTAGCACCCATCCTCGAGATGATGGTGAGCCGTGTTTGACACTCATGTTTGTATCTATGGACAGTTTAGAGTCTTCACCTAAAGAGAGAAAATATGCTGACTTGACATAGGAATGTGAACACTGACATTTGAACCCCAAACCTCTGAACAGTCCAGCAGATGTTTTAACCACTATTCCAGTGGTTCTTAAACTTTTTTAATAAATGTTAATAGTCCCGTTTTCTCTTTTTCTCTCTAGCTGCTGCTCGTCCTTTACCTGTCACCTTCCACCGAGGTACTCTACTCAAATGCATATTTCGCCTGCCAATATTTTTGACCACATGAAAAAAAAAAAATTCAGACAGAAACCAAATATTGATTCACTGTATTTTGCGATCTCCAGCTTTTGACATGGTCCGTGATGCAGCGGTTGCCCTGGAAACGCTGGTGTCGATCGGTTTCCAGCGTGTGCTGACCAGTGGCTGTGACAGCTCTGCACTGGAGGGTCTCCCACTCATTAAGCGCCTCATAGAGCAAGTATGTATGAATTCATCTGCAGTGGAGCCTAGAGGGCTGACTCACTTGGTAGACCTCTATCAGAAGAATAATGGTAATAGAATGAATCTGTTACTAATTTAAACTGTCACACTCAGCCCTCTTTCCATGAATTTTCTTTTGCGCTTGACCTTTAAAAACTTGGATGTTACCCTTCCTTTGTTTCTGCGCAAACCTTTCTCCACGGTGTTGAAAACATTTTCAAAACTGGACAGAGTCTGCCTGTATTGCTCTTGTTTGGTCTTCCTAAAAGACATACTTGCTTAATGTTGATGAAATTCTGAATTGTATGCACGCAACTTTTGAGGATCCACTGCACAATACCTGCATTTTAACTTGTGACTCTGCTTCTCCAGGCTAAAGGTAGAATTACCATCATGCCAGGTTGGTGTTTGGTTTTTGCTAGTGTGAATAGTTTCTATGACTTAAAAAAAAAGAAATAAAGTTTGGTCTTTAATCTTTGTAATACAGGTGGTGGCATCACAGAGAGAAATCTGCAAAGAATTTTAGAAGGGTCCGGCGCTCAAGAGTTCCACTGCTCTGCTCGCTCCAGCAGAGATTCTGCAATGAAATTCAGGTTTGTTTATATGGACTGTCAGTTAAAGGGGAAGTTTGCAGTTCTAAAAGCGCTTTATTTTAGCCTCACTTGAATGAATATACACGCTCCCAACTGAATCTCAGACCAAAGCCGCACCCCTCACTGGCATGCATGTGTGATTCTCAAAAATGGCTACTCCTAATGGCATGAGCTTATAAACGTGTGTAGTATTGATTAACAGTCAAAGAGGACACAGCCCAACTCAATAAAACTGCTAGCATAACTGATATTAGCTGCTACATTGGGAGTGTGACTTATTAGGAACACTATTAGAATAACACTGAATGTTATTTGTGTCAAGGTTTAGTTTTTGGAATGTATAATCAAGTTTCTAAAACATCATTAAAAGACATGTTTAGTAGCAGTTTAGCCAATTTTGCGTACCGGTAATTTTCTGACTATTCAGCAGCCCGAGGTCCCTTCAGTTTGCAAGAGAGATAAATGTTATTAGTTTTCCCCCCCCCCCCCCCAACTTATCATTTTACTACTACTGCTACTGTTTGGTTTATACTGACAAAATAAAAAAAATGACTGGAGTTTCTTTTACCCGGCAGGAACAGCTGCGTGACAATGGGAGCTTCTCTCACGGCTCCAGAGTACAGCCTGAAGGTGGCAGATGTGAGCAAAGTACGCACTTTTAATGCTATCGCCAAAAATACTCTATGAATTGAAAGTGAAAAGTTATGGCTGATAACTAAATCAATACGTCCAAAGTTATTTATTCAAATTATTAAGTCCAATATAATCTTTCCCAAATGTTAAGAAATATTTGTTTATCGTCAGACACATCGAAAAAATAATAATTTACACACTCATGACATACAATTATTTATACCCTTGCCAAATATGCAATTATAGTGGCTCTGTTTGTGGGTTTTTTTGTGAATTTTGTGTGGCAGAGAACTGTAAGACTGGTTTAAGGGAAAAAGTGGTGCTTTCAATTTTGTCAAAACTTGGCATGTTAAAAACTCCAAATTTATTCTTTCTCCAGACAGGCATAGCACGCACCATTGATTAGATGTACTGTAAGTGAATAATAAAAAATAAATTCTGCATGTATTTGTTTACATGTCTATGTATGCACCCATATCATGCTCCGCCCCCTGAGTTTTTGCTACTTATGTCATTTTCATCTAAAAGTTGGATTTGCTAAATGAAAATTCTTTCTCACAATTTGGGAGTTTTGGGGCTGTAGTGTATGTTTTATTTGTGTGTTTATGTATGAGAAACCCCAGCTATTTACAGAAGCTTGCTCTTGTTGGAAGATGAGCTGAAACTGATCTTTTTATTGTGTTTTTCCTGACAAAAGTCACAGGACTGTGTATTTTTTTTCTGATGTCAATTAAAGTTGCTGTGTTTTAGACATTTGTCATGTATCTGTCAGACCATCCATCCATCCATCTTAGACCAAAAAAACAAAATAAAATCAATGTAAGATAAAGACATACTGTATATAAATACAATGCTACTTAAAGGCCATTGTAAATTTCTTACTCTCTCGTGATAGCAAAAAAATACCTCAGCATACAGGTATGGGAGATTGACGGCCCATTTTGATGTTATGTTTTTGTAAGTGTAATCATTCACAGTACACATTATATTAGGGCTGCACAACACATGAATAAGTGGGCGATGACACACTCAACCTGATCACACTCTTACATGCAAGGCAAGATGGCATGAAAAGTGGCAAACGGTGCCGCGACTCTTGAGTGAGGCGGTGAGGCTCAAGGACACCTGGACAGTCAAGCCCAAGGCCTTATAGATGAGCTCCTCAGCTTTTATGTCAAAGACAGTTCATTTTAAAAGTTGATGGAATCATGAACTGTAAACACTGAACTTTGGATCCTATCCTGAGCATTACAGTCCAATGCCACGCTGTAGGCACTTGTGAGTCTTTATAGATTTTAATATGGACTTGTTTTACACAGAGATGTTAATGATTTGTTCAAGTGAAATAACTCAAAGTTAGCAGAAGAACTACAATTACTGTATAGGTGTTTTAGTTTGGTATTGTCCATGTAAGCATTAAGTGGCTTTCAGGACTCGATTAGAGAACATCTGGTTCTCGCAGCCCAACATTCTTCTGCATTTTCGTCATGCTGTGGCCTACTTACGTATTTGCATAAGTATACACAGTGAGTACAAATAATCTCAATTTGCCACCATTTTAAAAATGCATTGTTAGGCCTGTGTGATTTTTTTTTTAAATACCAAATTACGCTATTACTACAAATTCTTATTCTTTGCCATTAACCAAATATCTTGTTGTTTTTACCGTGCTCTTTGTGTGGTCAATATCAGGGGATGTTGTTAATATTTGTCAAGTGGCATGTGAAGTCCTTCGACAGTCAGCCATTGATGTAAGCCCATAGTCATACCGGTAATTTAGAGGACATGTTTATTACCGTTTTATTATGCGCGGTTATGTCATTGTGGACTTTGTTGGGGTTTTTTTTACGTCACATGTCCATTGAGTCTGCACGTGCATTCTGAGTCTGCGTTGTGGGCCATGTTGTGTTGTCAAGTACAGTATATAATCATTAACTTCAGGTCCATCCCCGGTTCATTCCTGTGCTGTTTCTCCACAGCTCAGTTCACATTGATGATGGCATGCACGTGTGTGTCAAATAGTCGCGAGAATTTGTTTGAGGTTGTCCTCTCCTAAATAGAGTGACGCAGCAAAGCATCTGTGTTCCATTAACATGAAAATAACCACATGGAAGAACATGGCTACAACAGAAAAGAATGTGTACACCACCGCAACATTTTGTTTCACTCATTCTTGAAAAAAACAAAAAAAATAATCTTAGCCTGCGACATGGATTTTGAAAACAGAAAAAGTGTTTGGGCCAAACAGTCGACACTGCTCTCTTTCTCTCATTTTTTTCTTTTCTTTGTTTGTATTTACAGACTTTCCGTGGCCGTGAAGAAGTGAGTTGGATTGCATGGCTTCTCGAGTTTAATCTGATGACAGTTCCTAAAATATTTATGTCGTGCAGGGAGGTGGGGAAGACAACAGGAAAAGGGGGGCTTTAATGAGCTCATTCCCCACCCTTTCTCTGAAACATTTTCCGTTTTGGGGAGAATGCTTTCCAGGGATACATGTCTCTCTCTTTCTTTCTCTGCCCCCCTTTCATTCGCTTTCTGTATTTCCCTTTCATGCAGCTGTCTCTTTGAACAGTTGAACTTTAGACACGTTTGTGAGTGGAGCAGTGTCTGTGGACTCTGGTGCTAGCTGGATTCTCTCAACAATGACTGCAGTGATTTAGTGTTGTCCTTCACCCCAAAAGAGACTGATGCTTGTGTGTATGTCTTTGAAGACAACCAGGAGGATAATCATCTGACCGAATCGTTATTCTTGTGAATCTTTTCTTGTCGCTTTTCACGATCACAAGTTTTGCCTTCAGTTTCAAAAGACTCATGGCTCAAAGTCCCTCCTTCGTCATATCCTGCCATTGTCATCCTGTGGGCGGACAGGCAAGAGTGAGGAGCTCTTGAAGGGAGCCAGAGGGACCGAGGCATCAAAAGTTGACCGGTCCGCTAAGATTTGCCCGAGGGCATCCCTGAGGACCATGTGTGCCGCCGTCCTGGACGAGTACTGTGGTTCTGTCTTCTGGGTGAGTGTGACTGGCTTCATATCACCGCACAACAGCTTTTAGTTTACCTACGATGGAGTAATTGTCATGTTCGGTTGTCATACATGGAAAAATAGATCTGAGTTGGATCACCACCTGGGAACGTTTTTGTGATGTCATTGGTGGAAAGACAAACAAAGATGATGATAACCATAGGACTTTGCTATAGCCTTTTTATCAATTGCATACACAAATTGTTTTTACTCCACCTATCAGATGCTAATGTAAATAAACATTACACACTCATCTCCAGGCCACAGTATCACACAAAACATTTTTTGTCTTGTCAGTGTGGAGTCAGTCGCTGTGCTTTATTTTATTATATGGTGGTTCACTTGTACAATTCAGAATTACATTACATGTATGATCTATGATAATGGCAGTTTGAGCCCATTTAAAATGAAATACAGTATTTTGTTTATATTATCTACTTTTAATCATTAGTATTATTCGGTGTTTTTCCTTTTGCTGACTTGAAGTTTTTGTTACAATATCAATAAAACTACCCATATTTGTTCTAAAAATATATTTTCTTGGTTTGTCTTTCCAAAGTATTTTATTTTCAAAAAATGACTTAGCAATTACACTATGTGTCATACAAAATGAATCGATTATATTTCTAACCATTTTTGTAATTTGAACATTCGGCAAGCCCCCTCGCTGCCCGTCTTTAGAGCCCGCCTCAAAACTCACTTGTATTCTTTGGCGTTTGACTCAGCATGACTCAGATCTGATCTGAGTTTTACTGTTTCGTGCCCTCTACCATCTTTGTTACTGATTTATTGCTTTGTTGTTGTATATATGTTAGTTGCTCCATGCATAGCACTTTGTATGCAGCGATGGCTGTTTGAAAGTGCTCTATAATTACGCCTTGAGTTGAGTTGGTTTTATCTGCGAAGCATTGCATTAATTACAACAAATTATCGAATCAGGCAGTTCCTAATCAAATTTTATGAAATAATGTGGACACAAAAGAAAAAAAAACTATGTAGTGAATATTAGTTTTTTTTCATGCAACTTTGGGATTTGATATTAATTTCAGTAAGCATATGAGAGGACAATAAATGCTGTTAGGTAAGCAATGACTCAGCATGTTTGATAACTTGTGGCAAGTTTGTAGTAGAACATGGAGAGCTTTAGTAGGATGATTAATCAACTCTTCATTTATATTTGTTTTTTAGTGTAATTAAGTAAGTCAGAACAACTTTTTATTGATAAAATATACTTCATCAAAATTACTTAATCCCTGTAAAACTATGACATTTATCGCAAGTGAAAATGTTGGGGTTTTTTTTTGCAAAAGCATACAACGTAATTCTCATAGGAGTCTGACTACTTTTCCGATGGTCGTTTTTCTTAGACACCCATGATTTTCCACAAAATATATGTAAACATAAAATACTTTTCCAAAAATACAGTACATAATTTTATCCTTGAAAATATGAAAAAAAGTTACAAAATGCACAACCAAAAAGCCTTTATCTATCTATATATATATTGCGCGTCGTCCCGCACGCGGTCTGTCCTTCCGTCTGTCCCTTTTCAAAACGTACCTACTTCACCGCGCCGCCACTGCGCCGCTCAGGCAGTGGCTCACTACGATCGCGCGGGCATCTTAGCGAAAAAATGTTGTCTACCCACAAGCATTGCAATGAAATTTTTAGTTATTTAGTAGAGCTAAACATCTCTTTATTTTCGCGATAAGCAATGAAGATGAACAAAAAGTTGAACCAAGCAACAACACTTTTGTGGGCCGAAGGCCCACCTTACCAGCCTTCCGCAGAACTAGCTGATGAGCCGCCCGGAGGGCGGCGAACCAGCTAGTTCTTTCATATTTGTTTTCATTTTCTTTAAACTTCTCACGTGATTATGTTTCATGACATTGAAGCTTGCCTGTATGCTTATCCAAAATGCGTGCAGAACCGAATCTGGAAGAATATTGTTAGCATTTTGAGACAAAACACAGTATGAATTTGTAATTGCGAACAATGCACAGTTACAGATTTCACAGAAAATGCTGAAGAATCTCAAAAATCGCAGTACACTCTTTGTTAACTGATAAATAATAATAATATTTTGCCGACCTTAATTTATCCAGGGATGGCAGTTGAGAACAGATTGTCATTTGCAATGCTGACTGCGGTGATATGATTGATGACTTAACTGGAACCATCTTATTATTTGTTTCATTTTAGTTTTTTTCTTTTAAACAACACCTAATATCCAGAGTTTTGGCCTTCCATTGAAGAAGTAGCTCATTTTTATTCATGTCATGCTGCAGAATTCTTCATATGTGGAGAGAGAAGATCCAGATCTGCCAGTATGTTTGGAGCAGACAGTGCTGGTGTGGATCCCATTGGGCTTCCTGTGGCTGTGTGCCCCGTGGCACCTGCTGACTCTCTGCAGGAGAACAAAAGACACAGGATGCCTGTCCAGACTCTATACCTGCAAACAGGTCATATCACACTCATCTGTATTTTTCAAATAAAAACTTGCACCTCCAGTCCAGGTGTGATGAAGATGGATTGCAGCAAGTGAAAATCCCAAAAAAATATCACTATACATGAATTGCAGTTTATCTTTAAGATTTGTATGAATAGCATTGTTGGTTTCATTCTGGGTTTGCATCATGCCTTTTATGCCCTCAGGTTGTCGCTTCCCTGCTGTTCCTGACTGCCATAGCAGGCCTGGCCATCACATTAGCGGAGGACTTTGGTCCGAACCAAGACGTGCCTAAAGCAGAAAGGAGTCCTACTGTGTACTATACAAACCCCATCATTTATGCTGTGTCATGGGTATGTGTAGTAATTTAGCCCAACTCTGGCTTTTGTCTTGGAGAGATGATGTGTGCTTACATTCTGTCCTCCCTTTGTTATTTTATTTTTTAGGTCTTGGTCCTGCTGTGCCAAGAAGGGTTAAGACGAAGTGGAGCAATAGATTCTGCCACTCTTTTCATTTTTTGGCTCCTCACGGCTTTCTGTGATGTTTTCCCTCTGCAGACCGTCATACGAGCGGCACTCAGACAGGTAAGAATTGACAGCGCAACCAACCGGTCATCACTCAGCCCTGTCGTTGTTGTTCAAACCCTGTTTTTAAATTCCATATTGGCCACCAGGGAGAAATTGTTGACCTCCCCCGATTCTGCCTTGTGTGTATTTCATTTGGCCTGGAAGTGATAGCCCTCATCCTCTCAGGTTTGGCAGACATCTCTCCAGATGCCAGGGAGGTTGTGAAAAAGGTATATGATTGGTGAAGTGTTTATATTTCCCATCTGTTTTTCTTTTTTTTTTGTCCTACACATTCCCAACTTTTATCTTTCCTTGACAGAATCCAGAGGCAGGTGCACCATTTTTGAACAGAATCACTTTCAACTGGTTTAATAGGTAATCCTGCATAACCAAGAACAAATATTATACTTTAATGTGCAAACGTCCAAAGGGTACCATGATGTGTTTTTAACACTTCTCTATTGATCACATATGTTGGTAATTATTTCTCTATTTATCAGATTACAGTAATAAAACACACTAAAAAATACAGTTAAGAAAGGCATGAGACTGCATGATAACCACTCTGTGCCTTAATAAATTGCGGAATGTGGCCCACGTAAAAAATAAATGTCTCAAATCGACGCCACACTTTCCTCTTCTTTGATCTAATAATACCATTCCTCAATAAGTTGCCAGGTGGACAATGTCACACCTCAAATAAACGCATCCTTTTTACCCTTTTAACTCTAATAGACCCGTGCCTCAATTAATCTTTGTCATCCACATGAAGAAATAAGTGTCAAACCTCACACAGGTGGCATATTTTACACTTGTCGCTCAACTACTAAGTGCCTCGGTTAATCGCCAGCTGCATTATTCCACATGAAAAAATATTGCCTGAACTCAAAAAGACACCAGTCCCCTCGCCCCTTCACTCTAATTCACAGGCGACAAAAGAACCTGTGTCCTGCATGTTTTACATTTTTCCCTCTTCCAACACACCTGATTCAAATTGAAAGCCTATTCAAACACGAAAGCTGATGACCCAAGACCTTTGCACTTTACTGTCCTTAATGAACACAAATTCATCCTGCCTTGCACTCCTCAGTATGGCGATAAAAGGGTACCGGCAACCCCTGGTTCAAGAGGACATGTGGGCCTTGAATGAGGAGGACACTACGGGTTACATCAGCCAGCACTTCCAGCACTTCATGCAGACAGAGTTTGCCGCAGCTCGGCAGCGCTACCAGAAAAAGCTGGCCAAAAAACAAAACAAGCAACCCCATAGTGAAACATTTCAAAATGGACTCTCCAGCGGCCTTGGGAAAGGCATTAGTCAGGACGTGTTGATGATGGTGAGAAAAATCATACACTGTACCCCAACGCTGTCGATGTTTCTTGCTCTGCAAACTGATTTCATGTATTGATTCTGTGCATGCAGCCGTATTCATTATTTTATGAGTCTGTGCTCCCATTCTTTTTCTTCAGGAGGATAGAGTCAAGAAAGAAGATGAAAAAGCAAAGAAAAGCAAGAAAAAGAAGGAAGAAGAAAACTATCCCACCTCATGGCTCATACCCACCATCTACAAGACATTTAAAGGGATTTTGCTTGAGTCGGCCTTCTTCAAACTTCTACAGGACCTTCTCTCTTTTGCCAGTCCTCAGCTGCTAAAGTAAGTCAAATTTGAGCAGAATGATTATGAGCATTTCGGAATGACCGTTACTGATCACATGCCTCAAGATTTTTTGTTAATTGTTATTTTGGAAGTAACTTTGACCATATTGTTGATAACCGGGATTTTGGGTCAGTGTGAATCAACGTCACCTTGCCTCTGTGTCTTCCCAGGTTGATGATCACTTTCACTCAAGACAAAAGTAGTTATACATGGGAAGGTTATCTATACGCGGTGTTGCTTCTGGCGGTGGCCCTACTGCAGTCTCTCTTCCTGCAGCAGTATTTCCAGCGCTGCTTCGTGCTGGGAATGAAGGTCCGGACTGCTATCATGGCTGCCGTTTACAAAAAGGTAAAAAACAAAATAGAGTCCATGAGAAAGCATGCTGTTACACAATTTACAAAGCTCGGGGTCCTTGGCTTTCAGATACAATTTCAGAATGAAAACAAAATACCAGGGAATGAAAATCTCACAATAAACTCAAAATTTTGCCGAACCAGTGATGTGACATTCCCTCTCTTATCTATTTCTTCTTGTGCAGTCACACTCCCGCCCCCCTCCACCCATTTAATTGGACGTTCTGGGTCATAGTGGCATATCAATAAATCACTACTGTACATGTTACTCAGCAGGATATTTGTAGGTTACACAGGAGCGAGTGGGTTTGATGCAAAAAGCGAATATAGCTGGGTCGTGATAGGTCGAGAGCCAAAGGGTGGATTTCAAGACAGCAACTCAGCTAAAAGAAAATAGCTGAGCCATAAAAAGCCTAAGTAGCCTCGTGTAAAATACCAGAGATTAGGTTTTCAAGTTGACAGCAGAGGGCAGTGTTTACCTTCTTGGTTGGGCTGGCCACTCATTGTGGAGTGTTGGCCCACTGGCAGCATCTGACACGTGACTTTCTGCAGCGGTTGCTTCCAGATCCTGTTTGACACCTCCCAATAGCAGGATGTCAATATCAGTTATTAGGTATCATCTGGGTCTTATGATTTCAAAATCTGAACCGCATTATCATAAGGAGAGTTGGAATTTATTCTTCCAGTCATGATGCCTCTTGCCACATTTCAGCTCATACTGAAACACTGAACAGTTGGACATGCACATTCAAAAGTCCAATTTAATTCACTTGTAAAGGTTGTTGTACATTTTCTGTGTGTTCTAAAGTTTCTGAAAATCGAATAGCTCTAATTTATTTTGGAGTTATGTACCGGTACATTTCGTGCTGTGTTACAGCCATGATATGATTATGTGCATGATTTCTTCAAGGCACTGGTGGTGTCTAATGACACTCGTAAAGAGTCCACGGTCGGCGAAACGGTGAACCTGATGTCTGCCGATGCCCAGCGCTTCAATGACGTGACGAACTTCATCCACCTGCTATGGTCCTGCCCCCTGCAGATCGCCCTGTCCATTGTGTTCCTTTGGCAGGAGCTTGGACCTTCAGTGTTGGCTGGACTTTTGGTCATGATTCTTATGGTGCCAATTAATGGACTGCTGGCCACCAAGGCTAGAAAATTCCAGGTCATAAACACATGCAGAAATGTCATAATGTGGCACATTTTTACAGACATACTTCATATTTTGCTCAGGTGTTTTTCTACCTTCACTACCGGTACATACTTTCCTCTCTGATTTCCATCATCTCCTTTCAGATTGAGAACATGAAATTCAAAGACAAGAGACTGAAAATCATGAATGAAATACTCAACGGGATGAAGGTGAGCTTCTTCTGTCTCCACAGAATTCATGAATTTACAATGAGTGGCAGAACTTTTATCATCACTACCTCTCAGCTACGGCACTCAATGAGGTGATCATTGACGAGCAAAAAACCGTCAGAGTAGTGAGGTAAAGACATTTTTGTACACGAGGGACGTAAGTACACACTCGGCATACTCTATGTCTTATAAGAGACAGAAAAACCACAAAGTTAAGGAAGCTGGCCAACGGCAGGAAGACATTCTAGTAAGGAAAAATAAGCACCCAAAATAAAACAGGAAATCGAAAAACAATAGGTACATCCTTAGATCAAAACCTTCTGAGCTTGAGAGACTTAACCCGGAGGACCTTCTTTTGTGCGACCACAACTTTTTCTGTGTACTTAAGCTGGTAGGAAACCTTTCTTCACTCAAGGCCAATTAGATTGTTAGATTTTTGGAAAACAAATTGCCGTGCCACAAACAAACATTGATGATTGTAAATATATCCTGAGATCGTCTCCACATCTAGAGACTTGTTAATTTCCTCATTGTTCTTCTGTTAGATTCTGAAGCTGTATGCATGGGAGCCATCCTTCCAAGCGCAGGTTCAAGGAATCAGAGGCCAAGAACTCAACGTCATGAAGAAGTTTGCTTACCTCACCTCTGTCTCCACATTCATTTTCAGCTGTGCTCCAGCTCTGGTCAGTCCCCTCGATGTGCCACGTATGAGCAGAGGGACAAAAGAATATTGTTTGTGTCAGCTTTTCACACACTGTCTGTGTTCCAGGTGTCTTTGGCCACCTTTGCTGTGTTTGTAGTCGCCAGCTCAGACAACGTGTTGACCGCTGAGAAGGCGTTCACTGCCATCTCTCTCTTCAACATCCTTCGATTCCCTCTGGCCATGCTGCCCATGCTCATCGCTGCTATTGTGCAAGTAAGGACACAAAGTCATATGACGTATTCAGACATAACGCGTCTGTCCTGAAAGGCTCATTTTGTCTTTTTGCAATGTAGACAACGGTGTCCAGAAAGCGTCTTGAAAAGTTTTTGGGAGGTGAAGACCTTGAAAGTGATGTCGTGCGCCATGACCCCAGCTTCGGTATGTTTATGCTTTTCTGAGAATCAGTATCGCTTTCTTCTTGGCATAGGTACAATGAATCTATCCCATGTGTCTTTTAGGTTCTGCTGTTAATGTTTGCAATGGTTCCTTTTCATGGGAAAAAGATGGCGAGCCCCAACTTAAAAAGTATAAGTTTTGCGATAAACACATCCACAACACACCCATAATGCCTCACTACTGTAATTTTGAATGAACGTTCTCGTCTCGTGTTCAAATATCAGTGTCAATTTGGACATCAAACCGGGTCGGCTGGTCGCAGTCGTGGGAGCTGTTGGCTCGGGCAAGTCCTCTCTGATGTCATCCATTCTGGGAGAAATGCATAGTATCAAAGGCTTCATTAACATTCAGGTGACATCTTCTGTTTTTTGTTTGTAAAATTGGTTATTATTGTAGTTCCGCTAAATTTAGTTCATCTTTTTTTATTTTTTGATCTGAAACACCAAATGAAGAAACAATTGATGGTATAACTAAGATGCACACTGTATCGCTAACATTTCCAGCTACCCGGAGATAAACTCCAAAATATCATTGATTTCAGTAATGGAACCAAAATTCGGACTCAGGAAAATGAGTCGCCGGGCAGGGTGGCTGATTGCAGTATTCTTATTCTGTCTTTAAAATGTTGCACTGCACGTACAATAAATGTGAAATATGAGTGTAAAAGGTGACGCTATTATGTAATAGAACGTGCAGGTTTCCGTTTTGATTAATTATTATTTGAATCAACCTTATTGAATTATTTTTGAATGACCATATTATTTTCAAGTCGCATCTAAAGTCTGCAGACCTAGTTGAATGTTTTTATCCTTGTGTGCCATTTTGATCAAATTCTTAAAGCACTGCTACCTGTTGCGTTGCATGGCAATACTGTACTGTGTACTTCCGTACAGGCTGACTTTTAAGTTCTTTCATATTTAACATGAAATTGTGAGGAAAAAAAAACTTTGAGAGGAGGACATAAACAATAGATTCAGATATTTTTAAGTAAACCGAACCATTCATTCTTTTCCAGGGTTCACTTGCCTTTGTACCACAGCAAGCATGGATCCAAAATGCCACTCTGAGGGATAACATCATGTTTGGCTCTCCCCTTGAGGAGAAGCGATATCAAGAAGTCATCCAGGCCTGTGCCCTGGCTCCGGATCTGGAGCTTCTCCCTGGGAGTGACATGACTGAGATTGGAGAGAAAGTAAGAACAGCGCTCGAGTCACGAAGAAAAAAAATATATGCTGTATATTTATTGTGGTTTTTGCTCTGTGTTCGGGCATGTCATGTGGACACATTTGATGTGTGTGTTGTTTATGGAGCTTTTTAGATTGACAAAGCACACCAAAACGCAGTATGGACTATTCAAAATGTGTTTGATCGTGCATTGGTTTGTTCTATTGTTCTTTCTTTGTTTTGTAATAGGGCATCAACCTGTCAGGTGGTCAGAAACAGCGCGTGAGCTTGGCCAGGGCAGCGTACAGTCAGGCTGACATTTATCTGCTGGATGACCCTTTGTCTGCTGTGGACTCTCACGTGGGGAAGCACCTTTTTGAAAAAGTGATTGGACCTAAGGGAATCCTTAGAGACAAGGTCTGTGCATGCATCTTTTGCCAAAACAACTGTCATTTGTCATCTGTGTGGAATGACGTAATCACTTTGCTTTATTAATGGGAACAAAAAGTGTTATACTGTTATGTTCAACCAGAGATAGTGGATTGAAAGCCATTCCAATTTTTTATACTCTATAGGTATTGTTCTAGTTTTTACGATTAATCAACTCCTGAAACCCTGTGTGTGTTTTTGTTTATGTAGACACGTGTTCTAGTGACTCATGGAGTGAGCTTCCTGCCTCATGTGGATGAAATTGTAGTCCTGGTCGACGGAGTGGTTTCTGAGGTTGGATCTTACAGCAGTCTGCGTGCTAGCAAAGGCGCCTTTTCCGAATTTCTGGACACGTACGCCAAAGAGCAGAATAATAAAAATACAGACAAGTCTGAGTCAGGTAATGCAATCTTTCTGTCACAATGTAAAGTATAGTTTGCCTGACTGTTTTAGTTACATCATTGTCTCTCCATATGAAAAAAATCAATTCACTTAATGTTTTACCAATTTGAATAATTAAATGTCATGAAAGTCTTAAAAGTGAAAGGATTTTTAACAGATATGCATTGTTAAAGGCCAAAAAGAACAATAAATGACCATTTTATGCACTGTAAAATAACGCGTGCTTCTTCCACAGAGCATGGCCACGGTGTTGCTGATGAGGACCTGGTCCCAGAGGGAGATGACACCCAACCTGACTCCCCATTAGAAGACACTGTCACTGCAACTCTAAAAAGGGGGAACAGCATCCGCCGCAGCCAGCGCAACAGCAGGTATAGGATGACAATGGAGAAGGGGATGACAAAATATATGATTGGGTGAGTGAGACTGCTTTGTTCCATTGTAGTTTCCGAGCAAGAAACGACTCCAAGAGGAAATCTGGAAATGTCGAAGAAATAAACAAAGGCCAAAGGCTAATCGAAAAGGAAGCTATGGAAACAGGACAGGTAGTCTCAATTCTTTTTCAAATCAATTCAGTCACCCAAATACAGCAAGAAATGGCATTAGGTATATCTAAATGCCTCGCTTTCATGTCCAGGTAAAATTTTCAGTCTACCTCCAGTACCTGCGGTCCATGGGCTGGGGATATACTGCCGCAGTCTTCCTGGTGTACTTCATCCAGAACATTGCATTCATTGGCCAGAATATCTGGCTCAGTGACTGGACAAATGATGCAGCGGAGTACTACAACATGACGTACCCTGCAGAAAAGAGAGACACCAGGGTGGGAGTCTTTGGCGCTCTTGGAGTGATTCAGGGTAACCGTTACAAGTACAATGGATTGTTTTGAATTGGATGTTTCATGATGCAGTATTTTACAAATATATAAAATTCTATTCTTGACAGGCTTATTTGTGTTCCTTGGTACTCTTCTTCTCGCCAATGCCTCCGTTGAAGCATCTCGAATCCTGCATTCAAGGCTGCTCGACAACATACTGCGCGCGCCAATGCTTTTCTTTGACACCACGCCCATTGGGAGGGTTGTCAACCGCTTTGCAAAGGTCAGGCCGATTCTAAAGTTGTAGGATCCACCTAGTTAAAAACGGTGGTCTTAATAATGTTTCTTCTCTTAGAGTATATCCACATTTCCTCTATGTTTGTCCAATAGGATATATTTACAATAGATGAGGCCATCCCACAATCCTTCCGCTCTTGGATCTTGTGTCTGTTGGGGGTTCTGGGGACCCTTTTTGTTATCTGCCTGGCCACTCCCTTCTTCACCATTGTCATCATTCCCCTGGCGGTGATTTACTTCTTTGTCCAGGTGAGAAGAGCAAATGTGCAGAAACAGGTTACTGTAATAATTCAAACTTCAACAAAGACTTTAACTGCATCCTTTTAAGCATCACGAGCATGCTTTCATGCCATGATTTGTATTTTATTTTAGTGAAAGATACACAGTAATATGGTTTCTGAAATAATGTCAAATTTGGATTTGTGTTTCCTGTTTTTTTTAATGTTTTTTTTAAAATAAATCTCTTGACACCTTCATACAGCGCTTCTATGTTGCGACATCAAGGCAGCTACGCCGGCTCGACTCAGTGTCTCGCTCTCCCATTTATTCCCACTTTGGCGAGACTGTGTCAGGCCTGTCTGTGATAAGAGCGTACGGCCATCAAGAAAGGTTCCTCCAGCACAATGAAGCCACCATGGATGAAAACCTAAAGACCGTCTACCCGTGGATAGTGTCAAACAGGTCAGAGAGCGAAATGACTCATTTTTCCACTGATGGGTGTCATTAAATGGAGAGGTCCTTTTTCATGTTTGTTCCCTGGACAGATGGTTGGCAATTCGTTTGGAGTTTGTAGGGAATCTGGTGGTGTTTTTTGCTGCCCTGCTTGCGGTTATTTCCAGAGATAGTCTGGACAGCGGCATGGTTGGCCTTTCCATATCCTACTCCCTTAACGTAAGTCACGCTCTGATGATGGTGTCGGTGGTGGTGATGGGACCAAGCAGTTATGATGTGAGTTTTGTTTCTCATGCGGGAATTGTAGGTAACCCAAACCTTAAACTGGCTTGTTCGGATGACGTCCGAGCTGGAGACCAATATTGTCGCTGTGGAGAGAGTGAGTGAATACAGCATCATTGAAAATGAGGTATGTCAACATAAAAGCACTTTAGCAGACACTGACAATATCCCACACTTTATTGATTGAAACTGTTGTTGCCGGAAATGTAGGTTTTGCTTATTTGAAAAAAAAAGTGAGTCTGCAGTGTATAATGTAACATAATCTGATCCCTATATTTTTCTACTCCATCATGTAGTGTAGTACACAGTGGCATTCATTGTCTGGACACTCAGTGTGGACTTAGCAACTTAACCCTTCACCTTTTTTTTTTTTTTTTAATTTACAGTACATTTTACGGGTTTTGCTGATGAATAAAAGTGTGGACAGCAAGTAGTACACAAGAATTAATAAAGAGTATTAAGATGGATTTTTTTAAACACTCATTTTAATTTCACTTGCCTTCAGTTGTAATAAACCAGGAGCATTGTTTGATATTATTAGAAAATGCATACAAATAAATCCCTCCACCCTGTACACATATCATTTAATGTGATATTTCTGTAACCATAGGCCCAGTGGGTAACTGACACTCGGCCAGCAAAGGAGTGGCCTGATGCAGGAAGACTGCAGTTTGAAAACTACAAGGTCCGTTATCGACCCGGTTTGGATCTGGTGCTGCACGGCATCTCCTGTGATATTAGCTCCACTGAGAAGGTTTGCTCATGGATTTAATTTTGAACATAATCTACATCTGGATTTACTTATTTGATCACACTGTATTTACTCAAAGCTTTCTTCGTATACAGATTGGAATTGTAGGCCGCACAGGAGCTGGGAAATCCAGCTTGACCAACTGTTTGTTCCGAATCATCGAAGCTGCTGATGGTCGTATCCTCATAGACGGTGTTGATATTTCCAAAATAGGTCTACATGACCTAAGAAACAACCTCACTATCATACCACAGGTACACACAATCCCAAGATGACACTATAAAATGGCTCCAGATACTGATTCCTTCGACTCTGTGCAGGATCCAGTGTTGTTTTCCGGAACCTTGAGAATGAACCTGGATCCCTTTGATAGATCCAGTGATGAGGACCTCTGGAAAGTCCTGGAGCTCTCCCATCTTAAGGAGTATGTGGCAGGGCTGCCGGAGGGATTGCAGCATGAGGTTGCAGAAGGAGGAGAGAACCTGAGGTGGGTATTGGCTAAGAGCATATCTTTTTGAATACACATTCTAGCAGAGTTAAACTCTGTACTATTTGCTCAGGGGGCACACAATTTTAGTTGTGTTTTGCACACAAAAAAATAAAAATAATAATCGGGTGTGGTTGACTTTCCAATTTCAGAGGCTTTACCGTATGAATGAATGAATGTCTGAATTAATTGATTCATTAATCTTAGTTTGGGCAACACCTTCTAGTTATCCTTGGATTCCAATGCTACAAGTGTGCCTACAAGCTCGACTTTGACGATACTTTGTTTGTGTGCCACACCTCAACACACTTAGTGTTGGACAACGGCAGCTGCTGTGTCTGGCCCGCGCACTACTCAGGAAGTCACGCATATTAATCCTGGATGAGGCCACGGCGGCTGTGGACCTGGAGACGGACAACCTGATCCAAACGACCATCAGGAAAGAGTTTGCACACTGTACCGTTCTCACCATCGCACACCGCCTGCACAGCATCATGGACAGTTCGAGGTTGGTTGGTTCCTTTCAACTTTGCTTATGCTGTATGTGGCCTAGAAGTATGTAGCTCATTACTGTTTCCTTGTCCACAGGGTGATGGTGCTCGATGCTGGTAGGATAGTGGAGTTTGATTCGCCAAATAATCTCCTTGAAAAACAAGGTCATTTCTATGCAATGGCAAAGGATGCTGGGATAACACAAGCGGAAATTACAAGTCTTTGATGTGAATGTATTTTAAAACAAGATTGCTTAAATTGGCTTTGAAGTTTCTTTTTTTATTGTACTGTTGTACTGTGCATTGACACTTTTGTATTCATCATAAACACAATCATACATGTAAATAATTCTATATACACTGTATACAGAAAACAAATATGAATAAATGTGTTTTCTCAACTCCTGCTTGGTTGTTTTACAATTAAAATCTTGCCAGAGATAAAATTTTCCCTCTAACTTGTTAGCCTACGAGTACAGTATTTGGAATACGTTTAATGGTTTGGTAAATGTTGTTCTTGTAACTGTATTTGCGATTGCGATCACTAGTTTACTAGTTCGGTTTGTTATTCCAAAACTAGTCCAGCTCATACGACCCGAGACAAATTAGTTTTTTTGTTTTGTTTTTTAAATATACTTGGCCAAGAAATACGATTTTGTTCTGTACTCTGCGATTTGACGGTTTACCCCGCCCTTTTGCCTAAAACTCAGCCTATCCAATGAACTGCTCCGTATGTGACGTCATTATATTGTTTCCTATCAGAAAACAAGGGGCAGAACTAAAACAAAACAGCGGAAGATTCAAAATGAAAATGGCGTCTGTTGATCGTACTCAAAGTACACACGAGCTAAAAAGAAGGTACCGGCTCTAAAACGAACGTTTCTCAAAAAGACAAAGGCTCAAGTTTTACGTATTTTTGCTTAAGCGGGGATATAATTACGTCGTATCCGACCGTTTTGAATTCTCGGTACTCGGTGGCGTGAGCTAGCAATGCTGCTTGACGCAAAATACTGTAACTGCGTGAACAAAACTTGAGCAACTTACTGCGAGTTTGCACAATTTCACTTGAATGTGTTTGTTTTTTTAACATAGGGAGACAAGAGCCTGTGTGTTTACAAGCATGGAAACATCGAACATATGCCAGCCGGTCATCTTCAACCCGGACTTCTTTGTCGAGAGGCTGAAACATGAACATCCACAGACCTTCACAGATCTGGTCCTGGCACATCTCACACGACTCATCGATCTCCCAGGAGAAGAGTTTGCTGAGCTCACAGGGGACTGTGAGCCCAGGGTGCCATCCTCGACTGGCTTCCTCCGCTCCTTTAACTTCCTGAGACGAAAAGGTGATTTAAAAAAAGACGAAATCCATATGCTAATTTCATGTTGTTTAAATTTCACTCTTCTTGTTGTCCAGCCCATGTAAGTGCAGTTTTGCAATGCAAAAGTACCTCCCCAGTCCGAAACTAATTTGTTTTCTTTTTTATATCTATAGTCTTGTGCGGCATGGACAAAATTTCACAGACCGAAAATATAATAAGGCATCGTTGTTTCCTTAAAATGTAATGACACGAATGGCAATTTATTTAGAAATCACATTAACATGAAAAGAAAGTGATAAAAATGGAACCAACAACAACAAAAAATATGCGGACCATTTAACCAGTAAAAGTGCTTATCATATTTCTGCCACAGACTATGGCCTAATACAGCTGGCTTTCTTTTGTTGTGTCTCTCCATACAAAATGACAGCATTTATGACAAGATCAGTGAAAGATCATGATAGCAAATTCATTAATTTGCAACAATACTTGAGTTCAATATGGGCTGATAGTCCAATGTGTGTACCTGTTAATACAATACATGCTGATTTATATAATCTTAGGCCACGCTCAACTGTCAGTTGCACTGCCCCCCCCCCCCCCCCCCGCCCTCCCCTGGGCCCCTTTTCATGGTGACCTCAAGTAGCGAGACACATAATTAGACATTGTGAGAAGGACCCTCAACCCATCTTGGCATCACTGTGGCTTTGCACACTAAACATACCGACAGCTTATATCTTGTATTTGAAAGCGGGTTTGCACTTTGTCAGAGGACGAGGCAAAACAAATGCACTGTATTACTTAAGTGCAGGGAATAAATTGATTACGCCAATAATTTGTGGGACGCGAGCGACCACATTAAAACGGCTCATCCTTTGTAACTTGATGAGAGTTAGGAATCTTAGAATGTTGAAACCTTTTGTGTATGTTGATGACATTTTGCCTCCCCCCTCCCCCCTCCAGAGAAAGGTGTAATTTTTGGTGCACCCTTGACTGAAGAAGGAATAGCGCAGATCTATCAGCTGATTGAATACCTGAGCAAAAGTGAGTGTTGTTTCATATACTCAATCACTTCATATAAGGGCACTTTTCCTTGAGGCTTTTTATGAACGCGATGTGACAATATTTGCATGTATCCCCATTAAGAAGGAACACATTGGGTTAGAGGGTGTTTATTTATGGTACAGACTGATCGTATGACTTTTCAGTTGAGTCTTTGACAACAAATTCCCTGGGAGACTGGGGAGAATGTATTGGATTTTACAACTCTTTTTTTACATACAGTATATCAGTGACCTGAGTTAAATAAGTGAGCTCTGAGAGACCAATTTCACTTAATAGGTCAGAAAATGCTAAGCGTCTTCAAATAACAAAGTTTATCTATCCATTCCATAGATGTATTACAGGTAGGTTGACCAATGCTTCCCCATTCTATGACAGAATGTATGATTGTGGATCCCCGTGTACATATTCGCCTTTTGTAATTTATAAGACACCTCATGTCCTGGGTTATCAAATATATGACACTGTGGCACTTATACTGATGTAGATGCATTCTTTTCGTGAAAATGCCAAGAACGCTCAAATTGCTTAGTCATCCTGTGCCTTTCAAATTTTGTGAGAACCTTCCTGCTGCCTGCTAGCCTTGAATTAGCATGACGTCTTCTCGATTTATTTCTGGAAAGCCAATGACGTATTTGCACAAAAAGTGGACACTGCGTCCAAATGCTGGAGTCAATTATTCATTACAAAGCACTTCGCCTTGGCGCACCCACTCTCTTTCTTTCCGTTTCGTTCGCTCTGTCTGTCACTGTGTCTACCCGCTGACATCATGTTTTCTCCTCCATCTGGGCTTTCTCTCAGATCTTCACATTGAGGGGCTGTTCCGCGTGCCGGGCCACAGCCTCCGACAGGCCGCGCTGAGGGAGATGCTAAATGCCGGGGCAGAAATAGATCTCGAGACGGGAGACTTCCACCCCAACGATGCCGCCTCGCTGCTCAAAGCCTACCTGGGGGAGTTGCCTGAGCCTCTGCTAATGCACAAACACTATCATGCGCACCTCAAAATTGGAGGTGCCCATTTCACGTCTCAAAACAAAATAGTACCGGTACTTTTTTTTTTTTTGAGCTTCTATATCACACACCATTTTTAACATCCACAGAGCTGACTCTCTTCAATGAGAAAGGAGATAAAACTAAAACTCCAGACAAGGATCGGCAGGTGGAAGCCTATCAGTTGATTTTCATGCTGCTGCCACCAGCCAACCGCAGTCTGCTGAAGCTCCTGTTGGACCTCCTCTATCACACCGCGCGCAACCAACGTGTCAACAAGATGTCCGCTATCAATCTTGCAACCATGTTTGCGCCACAGATTATCTGGCCCAAAAATGTGCGGATCACTTACTTTTCTTTCAGATTTCCTGAAACACAGTATTTCCAGAATAGTTTGTCTTCTTTTGTAGGTGATGGCATGCGATCTTCAGGAAGACATTGAGAAGCTAAACAATGGCATAGCATTTCTCATTCGTCACTCTCAAAAGCTGTTCAAGGTAAACTAGCACATAAAAAGCTTTGACTATATTAAGTGGGACATTGGGGCTGTAAACTTGAACTACAATCATTCTACTGTATTTACATTTGCTGTTCTTTCATTGAAGGCCCCGCCATCTATCAAAGAATATGCGCGTATATATTTCACTGGATCCAAAACTCTTCAATCAAAGGTATTTTTATTTTATTTTATTTTTTAAAGTTTTTTAACTGCAACACATATTTTCTTTGAGTTGAATTCAATTTATTTTCCGCACGTGTTCCATCTAGTTGTGATTGAAGGGTTTCATTGTGTAGTTGAGCTCTAGATAGACACTGTGATTTTATTTAAATGACTGCAATTGAAATAGTCTGAAATGTACCTGCTTATTCTAGGATGACCTGATGTTAGTCTCGGGGACCAAAGAGCCGCCGGCTGTGCCACATCCTGCATCCATTTTTTCCCCTTGCACAAGAAAGATAAGTGGCAACAGCTCGAAAAAATTGACGGATACTGGGACATACACCGAATCAGCTCTGCGAGAACTTTACCACCAAGTCAACAACATGCCCGAGTCTGCCAAGAAGAAGAAACTCATCAGGCAGGTCAGTGTGAAATACTTTATCGATGTGATAAGGCGCCTTTTTCAACTGAACAGGCTAATGTGCCGTGTTGGTGTGTGTTTAGTTTGAGAAGCAACCTTTGGTGACACCCTCACCGGATCCCAGCTCACCATTCAGCAGGAAGCACTGGCGATCCCGCTCTTTGGGTGGAATTATTAAGGTGTGTTGACATTAATTGTACACAGTGCCAGCTCTGTTAACCATGGAGAAGAAGAAAAAAGATCTCTTAATTTCTGAAAAAAAAATTTTTCAAAACATTGAAGCGCCCGCTACTTGCTGTGACAGACTGTACAGTACTATTATTTTTAAAAAGATAATACTATTTCGACTATACAGTTTACATATTCATTTGTATGTAAAAAAAAATATTTTTTTAAAGTGTTTTTCAGTTTGTGCAATGTAACTGTAACTGACCGTCTGTGCATGGCTAAAAAATCCACAAACAAACAAATAATAGTGAAATCGAGATAACCACTGGGTTAATATACTCTAGGGCTGCAGCAAACAATTATTTCAATAATCAATTCATCTGTTGATTATTAATTAGCGAACCAAGCAAAATGTGTGAATTTCCATCCATTTATTCAAAAACGTGGTATTGTTTCAAATTGACTGTGCAGAAAATATAAACTGTGATTCAGTTACTGGTTTGGTCTCAAAATAGGCAAAATGTTCATTGTTTTTCAAAGTAAAAGCAATTTTTTTTCAACACAGATAATCAATCAATTTTCATGAAAGACGAAAGAAATATGACACTTAATATTGAGAGTTGAATCTCGGAGCATTGGGACAATTTTACATTTCAAAAGGTATCGAAACAATTCATCAATTTTCAAAAGTAGTTATCTATTGGTTTGATAATCCATCAATTCCTTAACAAGACAGTGCCAATGACTAAATCAAAAGTTTTTAGTTTGGTGACGAGCACGTTTTTTAAGCACTCGAACACGATCATTTTTAGTTTCTTATTGCATCGCTTCGAGTAATGGTTTTGTTTGTCGAAACAGAAGAAAGTCTTGGGAAGCCAAATATCTACAGAAAAGGCAAATGGCAAAGTGCAGGGGGCAGCAGACAGCTGCTCAGGTGATAACAGCAGTGGAGGGGTGAGTCCCTACTATGATCTGTATCTCCAGAATGACTGTTATTTGGTTCAGCTGACAAAGATAAAGCCAACACCAACATGATTTCTTTTTCTTCTTATCTCAGTAATACATTATGGAGGTCAAAATCGTGTCTTCCCTTTCTCTCTTAATTCTTTTTAGGCTGTACTCCAAGTGAAGAAACTTCCCATCTAGCTGTGAAGGTGGATGCCTTTCCAGCCAATATTTTATTCCTGCGTATTTTTCGGAGAGAATGCAGTTTGTTGATTATCTGAGCAGTGAGGGTGCTATGCTCTGTTTCAGTCAGCCGCATAACAATTTTCTTCAGGAAATGTTAAAAAAAAACAACAACACATGAATGCATGGCAATTGATGTTTAATGTTGTTGTTATTGTTGTTTATTTTGTTTGTTTGTGTTTTTTTAACCAAAACATATTTTTTATTCATTGACTGGGACCATTTCACAGAAATGTTGAGTTTAGAAGACCAGAGACGTGCCTTAAAGTGAATTTCTTTTGCAATTTCTATTCAACACAAAATGTGTGCAATTTACTTTTTTTAGGTCTCCCAAACATCATAATGTGTTATAATTTATTTTAAGCGGAGTATGTTTAAATGATGTTAATTTAGGATCTGATGTCCAAAGGACACTTTCTAGAGATGATATATTTCTCTCTTTGGGAATTCATTGCTGTTATGTTTTTGTTGTATATATTTTTTCCAGGTATACTACTATCCCTCAAATGTGTGTTTGTGCTCTTTTGAGTACATTTGACCTTTTCAGGTCAGTTTTGCTTTCTTTGCAGCTCTGCATAGTTTTTGTCTTTCTGCGTACCGTATTAGCTGTGAAAGAATTTTTACCCTTTTTGTGTTGCTGGTTGAGGGCAAATGAAGTCGTTTACTTTTTTAGTGGGGTGCTTTCTGTGAGGGTTTTGAGCCACTCTTGTGTAAAGTTCTCATCAGTTGTGGTTTCTTCCAGTTCCACAGCCTCTCTGCCAAGTTGTTACAATACAAGCCTGATGTGGCAAAGTCAACTAAATGGACTGTGTTGATTGGTGGTATTTATGCTACTGTGAACCCCAAAAAGGCCCTTTTAAAAGACTTCAAACCATATTCTGTTTCTTAGTTGTTTTTTCCATTTCAAGCAAGCGCTTGCAATTATTACCATGACCAACAGATGGCGCTACTTAGTTGCAAATGGATAGATTAAGATTAAGAAAACCTTTATTAGTCTCGCAATGGAGAAATTCCAGATTCACAGCAGCAAAGTTATGAAAGGAAGAAAGTAGAACAACAAAAAAATGGGAGCTCCTGTAAAGGCAGCCACTCTCGCGGCGCCATTTTGAAGTCAAAATAACAAAGCTTGCATTCAATATACGGTAATTTTGAATTTTGTATTGGTTTTAGAACTAAACAGAATATTATTTTTTTTAAATAGAAGTCCCAACATATCTTAAAAACCTTCCATGTATCATCTTAGACAAAAAAGCAAGTAGTACAGTATACTCATTTAAATGTGTCCAACAATTGTCTTTCCACTGATCTCTTTTCTAGGAAGAATCCATAGAATATATTTGTGAACTGGTGCATCCCCTGCAGTCAATAAGACTCACGAGGAGACGCTGATGACTTAATACGGCACAGAGAACGTCAAATAAAATCCAAAGAAATTGAAATAAATGCCAACCTCCAACCCATGAGCAGCAAATAGAAATAATGATAGGGGTGCAAAAAAAGCTTGACCTTTAACTGTTACCAAAGGCTTTTTCAGTTTGTAATAAATTAGTTGAAGGTGTGTGGGTGGATGCAGTAGGAATGTCTAAGTGTGTCATTATGGGATCCATGTCAATGCATGTTTGGTATTGTAAGTATATGTTGTAAATACTGGTGAGAATGGCACGACTTTCTCAAGCTGTGTAAATATATAAGGGGTCGTGTCCATTATGGCAACACTTTTCTATTGTTTTGCCGTAATCAGGTTTCAGTGAGCAATCTTTCAAAATCAGTTTGTAAATGAGTCGAACAAACTGATATATGTCAGTGTCAAGTGTGTGTCTCTGCTGTGTATTCAGAACCATCCCGTTTAGGTTTGTGTCAATACAACCTTGAACAGGGCCACAAGGTAAATAGTGAGATGATATGATTGCATCGTTTTGGAATCCTGGTTAAAACACAGGCTTTTTGTGTTTTTATCGGTACCCTAAAATAAAAAAATCAGCTACTAAATTCAACTTACTTTAAAGTAAGAAAGGCAGAAATGTGTTTTCTGCAACTGCACTAATGTTCTCATTGTTCTGTACTATGAATTGTTTCATCCATTTGTCCTGCAAGTTAATTAAGACAGGCCTCCTGTTTTGTGCACAGTATTATCTCGTTTCTAGTCTAATTATAAATAACAGACATGTCCCCCCATTGCTTTGAAAGCACCAGAATAATTCCTGTTGTGTTTTGTGTGCATTCCCGAAGTGGAGCGACATATCCCGACCCCCCCCACCCCACCCAAGATCTACACCGTGCCGACACTTTTAATGAGACAGATGGACCACCCTTCTCCCAAAGTATCCATAAGTACACCTGAATGTGCACATGTGCTTTTCTCCCAGTGTTTCTTCTTCTTTTTTTTTCTCTTCATGTTTCAACCAATGAATGAGATTCTTTGGGCCGTGTTTATGTTAGGAAGGATACACCCTGCAGCAAAATCCCTCTGTGGAATCTAAGTGTCCCGAGGTGAACTATAAGCACAGCACTGAATAAAAAACAGCTGTGTTATTTGTTTACTGGTTAGTATAAGTTAAACAGAGGTTATTTAAGTCAATAAAGACTGAACAATTGTTAGAAAGCAAAGTTTGTTGCCCAAAGTTGACTGGCAGCAGTCAGACTCATGTCTGGTCATGTTCAAAATGGCATGATGCCAATATTCTATGACTCAACTTGATATGCCAAATAAACAGCCGTCGTCTGCGCAAAGCCCTTATTGGAAGTGGCTGCAAAATTGTCGTGAAAGAGTTTCCAAGTGTGCTTTCACTTACATTTTGGCCGCACAGACGAAACAGAGACATTAGTGTACAGAGTGTCCTACACAAGCCTCAAACAAAGTTGTTTTGGAATTGTTTCCTCTTACTTTCTCTCCCAAATGTTCTTTTTTTTGTTTTTCATGGTAGGAATTTGACACACAGACATTACTGTGAAGCGTGAGCATTTCTGTGTGAGCGTCTGTCAACAGCTCTCAGTAATGAGACATTCCCAGCCCAAATCCACATGTAGCGTTCCTCGAAATGCAAATCGATATAAAGATAGAAGCGTCGTAATGAGCCGTTCAAAGTAAATGTCACTCTTTTGCTTGAAAGAAATGTAAATTGCAATGTATGGCCAATGATGGTTGACAAATGCTGCTTATCTGAAATAATATTCTCTATCCACTTTAGGAACTGTTACTGCAGTTGAGAGACGAGTGTCATACCAATTTACATCCATAAATCCCATTGGCCGAGCAGGTATGACTTTTTCATAATGTGTCGGTACCACTCATGTGTTTAAATGACGTTGTCGCTCATATGACTATTTGCACATATGGCTCCACTTGATGTGTACACGTCTTTTTTTTTTTTGCCTCTGTGGGGCCGAGGTGTTGATTCCGCTCATCCCTGCTGGATTAATCTTTGTTCCATGTACCGGTACACATTTACCGCCACACACAAAGCTCAAGCTCCCCTCCCCAGCGCCTCAGGCAGGGGCTCTGCAGGTTAGGTGCCGCTCTCTTGGGGGTACGCCTGGAGGCAACCTGGGAGAAAGGAAGGAGTGGAGTGGGTGGGAATTAAAAGATAAAGATATGTGGATGGTGAATAGAATCCGGGGAATGAAAGAGGGATCTTGAGAATGAGAGGGAGTTCAGGCAGGGTTCTGATTGAGGGGGTGTATACTGTGTGAGGGAGGGGTAGGGGTGGAGTCGTGGGGGTCTGCTATTTGTAGATCCTTGTGATGGATGACTGGTGTGAGTGTGTGTGTCGGGGAGAGAGAGAGAGAGAGAGAGACTTTTTTTTCATTCTGCTCTTTCCTCCTGTTTCCTCTCTCTTTAGGCAAGCAGAGCGGAGTGGGACTGAGTGAGGAGGAGACGTGCGCACACCACAGCCACTCCACAGAGCCAAGGCAGGAGAAGAGTTTGCAAGGAGACAATAAGAGCAAGAGAACTGCTTTTTGAGGGGGATACCAAACTCAAAACGAGAAGTACAAGACCCAAACAAACAAAAAGGGATTTGTCTATCTAAACTTCTCACAGGAAATTATATTGTTTTTTTTTTTATATTGGCTGAAAATACATACATTTTTTTTTTCTCCAAATTTTAAGCAGGATTCCTTAGAAGGCGGACAGGAAGAAATAAGTCAGGCTGGGACGGTGTTGATAAAGCTAGGCAAAAGGATGTTTTTTGGCACGCTGGAGATGTGCGTCTGGGCCGGGATGCTCTGCGCCCTGCTGACAGCCGGCGCGGGTGCCTGCCCTGCCCTGTGTACCTGCAGCGGCACCACAGTTGACTGCCACGGACTGGGGCTCAGGACCATGCCGAGGAATATCCCACGCAACACCGAGAGGCTGTGAGTACCACCTGCCCGCTTTGACTATTCCCTGCTGTGGTAGCATGCTTGATGTCACTCCAAAGATTGAGAACAATAGCCGTGCTTGTCAAGCTGCGTGTCAGACACTGGCATTCCATTCAGGTGTAAATAGGCGAGAGGGACTGAGCGGATGTGTGCTTTTTGTGTGGCAACTATTGACTCAAACGTAATTTCCTACCACAAATCCAACTTTTAAAGTTGAAGAAATAGAGTTCAAGATTTGGAGTTTATATTTTGATTCCCCACTTAGCTCCTTTTCACTTCATCCCCCACTCTGGGTCTCCGCTCGACTAACCCCCCCACCCGCCCGCCTTTCTCCCAGGCATGGCGCTGAACACTCACTCCACAAATTGTTAAATCATCTAGAAAATTAAGCTAATCTGCTCCTTAAGTGAGTCTTCCACCAGGATCTTGTAGCTGTCTTGTAAAACTGATGGAGGATGGGGGGAGAGGAGATGAAGCAGACATGCACCGGCTGCCAGAGTGGGGTTCCGTCGTGTTCTTCATGACGCACTCCCCTGAAATATTCATCACTAAATCAGAAGTGAAGAGTGTGAGGGCAAATAGATTGTTCTATTTCAGCTTTTAGAATATCAGTCTTGAATTAAAGATGCTCTGCCAAGAACGGAGGAGAGAGAGTCTGTGTCAGAGCCAGCACTGGCACAGTGGGAAATGGCTGCATATTTAATGCTTTTCATCTTTAATTTCTAAGAACACCCTTTTTGTTTGTTTGTTTGTTGCCTGACAGTCTGAATGTGTCCGTGCTGGTAGCACGCAGGATGAGGCGGCAAGGAAACATGGTCGTTTTGTGGTTTTCCTCTCAGATGAATGGTTGTAAATATTCATTGCCCCTATTACTCAAGAGGGTTTTTTTTAAGTTGTCTGTGTATTGATGTTTCTCTCCTTAACTGTACACATCATATGTATTTCTATTTATTTATCTGTGGGTGAGTAATGTTTACCCCCACAATACAGCTGACCTACAGTGGCTACTATTTTAGAATGAGGCACCATCCTTTTCTGCGGGCTTTTACAGTGTATGAGGTGATAAATCAACGTTCAATGTGCAGGTCAACACAGTTGACCTGAAACCACACGATTGTCCTGTACGTATGCCTAAATTTAACATGCCATGTGTGTAATCCTTGTTTTGCACTCCTGCTTCAAATACTTAGCAGTTAGTTCGACAAAATGTCAGCCTCAACTTGTTTTAAACGTATTAGGTGTTAAATAGCAAAAACGTAACTCGCCTCACTTCAGGGACTATGCTGAATTTAGTCTTGGAAAGTCGAGCAGAGATGACTAAAAAGCTTTGTGGATTGTGTTCGCGATCGTGTATACAGACTGATGCGTTTGGGAAATGGTGCGGGTGTGTTCAAGAAGGGGGAGGGTTTTGGTGAGAAGTGTGTGTGTGTGTGTGTTTAGGCGGTGGGATGTGTGCGCTGAGGGTGTCGCCACAGACAGCAGAATCCCATTTGCACTTGTCAGTGTGGCTTTGGATCAGTTCTGACCCCTGAGCTCCTCAGCCGGGAGACACAGTAATGACACTGTGAGGCTCCCCATGCTAAAACCACAACAGGACCGCTCCCCCTTATTCCCTCTCCTCATCTTTTTTAATGCTGCCGCTTCTTCATTCTTTGCCTCTCATCCAGGCAAGCCCACCTTCTTTGAAATCATCCTTAAAAATATCTCATGTTCAATCCTTTCCCGCCTGATTATTTCGGCAGATATTGATCCAAACACGGCCCATTTCTCTCTTGCAGCTTTTCCTCTAGCTCATCCCGTCTGTCAAACGCGTGTGCCTCATCTGCGTGAATGAGTTGATTTGCAGAGGGGGAGGAATGTGGCTATTATCCACGGTGTGCCCTTCTTTTAATTGCAAACGCCAGCCTTTGACAAATGTCTCTAGCATCTCCGCTGTGCTCCATGTGTGTTCTTTTTTTATTTGCAAACCTTCTGCATATGTGCATAAGGTAAATGAGTAACTTCTTTTTTTTAGTGACGCTGTAGCTGGAAAATGTGTGTATGTGCCAGCGAATGCCTGCAGTGTTTTTGGCATGGCTGCTTCAACTGACAGCTCGCCAGCCACCTGATCCATAATTTACCCCTACAAGACTGAAAACAACTGCCTCGCTACGTGGCAACGGCGAAAGTTGAAAGAGCATGATGTGAAAGGATCAAGAGATAGCGCATGATGAGAGGATGCTTGAGATGCACTCACTCCAGCTGGTAATCACTGAGAAGGTGACTGCGGAGTCACAACAAGAGAAAGTGCATAACCCAAAATACGCTCAACGGCGGTCATTGACGGACCCATTCAGTTTTTTATTAGAAGGGGCGAGTCATCGGTAGTGTAGTGGGTCACACTTTGGTGTGACGCCAATGCCAGTCCAGGTTATCAGACTTTCGCCCTCTGGTAGCTGAGATAGACTTCAGCTTTTCCATCACCCTGAACAGGAAAAAGTAGTCCCTGCACCTAAAGAGTTTAAGAACCACTGCATATGCTCCCGCATAGGGGATGGGGGTGGGGGGCATTTCGGCTCAAGCCATTTACTCCCAACATGATGGTTCCGGGTTCGCTCCTCAGCAGCAGCATGTGAGCGATCACATCAGAAAGAAAGCTCATTCAGACTTTGTTTCAGTTCACTGGCGGATGAACCAACAAATGTCAGTTCAACTCATCTCTGTCTAATTTGAGTCTAGTATTTCAAGGAGATGTTCTCTACTATTTCTTGAAGATGTCGATGTTAAGACATCACCCAGTTGTTATCTTCTCTTTTTTTCCCCCCCCCGAGCGACATACTTCTACAATAAGCATGTTACATGTTCAAATGCACTGCCAAACATCAAAGGCGGCTGCTGTGCTTCTAAACTCACCCTCGACCCACTAGCCTGCTCTCCTGACACAGCCACACTATATTTCTGATGGCACGCTTGAGAGGAATTATCCCATCAAAGGCATTTATGTGTGTCATAGCCATAAATCAGTTTTAAAAGTCACATTGTGTGGACTTTCAGGGACAAAAAATGTGAGGTCTCACAAGCGGTTATAAATTCTGGATGGGAATCATTTGTAGTGTTCGGCCTACCGAAACATGCACACGTTTGTCAATGTAATTCAATTTCAAGGTGTGCGCATGATCACTATATATGCAAGTCCAAATCTTAGCCGACCATGAAATCTGATTTAGTGCATCCACTCATGTCATCTTTCATCTTGCAGAAATTCTGTCTTTCTTGTTAACCTTGCCGGCTGAGCGGTCGCATCCTGGCGGCGGTGCTTGTGAGTGACGAGGGATCTACGGCGGAATTCAACTGCACTTTGTTGAAGGCTCTCCTGCCGTCCTTGATACTCCTGCGTAATCCGCATTTCACGCTCATCGAGATGCTTTTTGATGTGATCGAGTTTCAGAGAGGCAATTACACAGCGTTCCATATACAAAGGAAGATCCGAACTCAGTTACTGTAAAGATGCCACGCAACAGACGACAGCTGTCTTGTGCTCTTTATTCCTGCATGTGGGAATTTATTATCAGAGAGCCGTTACTGCATTTACCCAGAAATTGTCATTAAAATGAAAGTATCTATTCACTAATTCATTTTCTATAGCTCTGATCCTGTTCAGGTTATCCAGGGGAACTGGAGCCAGTGGAATTGGGGCTGTGTACCCTCCTTGCATGATTGCCAGTCAATCATGTTTTATTGTGAAAGAGTCAGTGAGTTAAACAAGTCAAACTTTATTCAACTTGAAGTCGCCATCCATACATAAGGCGCACTGTCAATTTTTGAGAAAATTAAAGCATATTAAGTCAGAAAAATACGGCAATCACCTTCAACAAAAACACCTTGGTGGAGATCTAAAATCTATTGGCCATGGCAGTCACCTGTAAAAGGTTGCTGCATTTTCATTTTTATTTTAATTCTGCAAAAATGACATCTGTGAAAGTTTGCCAGTGGGCCAAGTATTAACTATTATATTTACCCTTTCTTTTACACTCTTGGCATCTGAATTGTCATCTTTTCCCCCTAATTGCACAATGTGCACTGAAGTCGTTTTCAATGGGAAATTACGTTCATTGGGGTGCCTATGAGGTGTTGATCCAAATTAGCATTGTTCAGACTTGTCCTAGGCCTGAGCTCTACAAAGTGCCATCCTAGTTTAGAAGTTTCTGTTTGGTTGCAGGAGTATGCGAAACCAAAAAAAAAAAAAAAAGCAAATATTTTCATGAGACTTTGCCAGTGAGCACTGCATGGGCCAAGGACAAACTGCTTACATTATAAAATTGCAATTTTCGGTTTGTTTGTTTATTTATTGAACATATCAACAGATAATAGACATTTTGGCATGAAGTAAAGGGATCAGAAAGTAAATGGTCAGAGCCGTGCTTAAGTTTCGTTTTACAAACCCTTGTCTTGATTGCTGTTCGTCAATACGACAGAACTCGATTTTAACATTGCGTTGCTGATGAGTGTAGCGCCTTTCAGCCCATTACAAATTGATGTCAACATTTTCCTTGACTTCTTTAGGAGCACTTCTCAATAAACAGATAATCCAGGCTAAGGGTACCAATGAGGGAAAACACATTGGCTCTGATCCAAATTGGGACTGTTCAGCCTTGGTGGAGGCCTGTGCACCGCTGAGTGCCGTTAAGACTTCATGTTTCTACTCATTAGTTAGTGGCGGGAACATAATGTGACAGATGTGACTGAGCAGATGTTTTCAACACGCACACGCGCACAAGACACACGATGCATTTCAGAGCGCACATTCATACATGGTCAGCGCACAACAGCAGCAGATACAGTATAAAGCATGAAAGACCTCTCAGTCTGGAGCGCACTGTGTGTTCCTGTCCCAGTCTGTTGCGGCGGCGGCGACATGCACTCGAACAGATGTTTGATTTGCGTTGGCCTGACAGTGTCATAAGTTATCTCTGTTTGAGCAAAACGTTTCTGTGCTCTACTTTTCCATCCTGCGCTTCCTGTCCTCAATCCCTCTGTTATTTTTGCTTGGAGAAGTGTCTCATACATGAAGCTGTCTTCATTTTGCCCAGTGTTTGAGCTGGCGTGTCGGCGGCCCAGTCAAATAAATGCTTGGATGGCAACACCTGACTTGTGAACTGTGTGTGCGTGTGTGTGTGTGTGCTTAGTGTTTACGTCTAAGTGAGCTCTCCCTCCTGAGGCCTGACTACGCAGAATGAACACTGTAAATAGCCCTTGAGGAGCCCAGGAGGCGGGAAACACGCTCTCAGACATAGTCTTTAGCCACTGCGCTGCACACTCATTGACGCACACGCTAAAAATGTGCAATTGAGGGCCTGCATGTCTGAAAGCCACATTTCAATTCAAAGGAGTAATCTGACCTCTGAGTGTGGACAGAAGTGTTCCAGTTCACTCGAAGTGTGTTATTTTGGCCACGCTGGTCTGCGTTCTCTCGCCCCATCTCAGACTTTCACTCATTGAGGTTTTTGTGAGCTCGCATGGCGCAGCCGTGTTAGTGTTGGAGCAACTAATATGTAGGTCGCTTTCTGCCAGACAGCAACGCAGTTCCCAAACTGTCATTTTTCAGCATCGAGTGACAATTCCTGCGCAGCCTATCCCGTCTTCTCCTGTGTTCTTCACTGCTGTCACTCCTTTATGCTCCAGAGTCTGCTCACTGCTTCTCAGCCGCTGTCGTTCATTCAAAAACTGTCAGCTCATGCGGTTGAATAGTATTATCAGCATGTGATTGCGGGTAATGATCCGCCGCACTTTGGCCACAGCACTTTGAGTTTTCTGTCGCCAGCTTGTAGACGCAGTGAGGAGTTTGGAAAGCGTGCGGTCACGGAGCTTCAATCCGCCGGCTTCTGGCTTCCCTGCCAGGCAAAACCTGCTCTAGACAAATGGTCCTGTGACGCTTGCAACCGTGACACCGCGGCAAAATGTGCACACATTAATAAGTCATTTCAATTGAGGCGGGTGTTGATGTGCGGTGTTGGGCAAGTTACTACCAAAATGTCATTTATCATATATTATTTCTAGATGATTATTATATAACGACTTACTGAAAAAAAAACATGATTGCATGCAACATTTGGCCCACCCAAAAAAAAAACAAAAAAAAAATCCATCCATCCATTTTCTATACCGCTTATTCTCAACTTGGTAATGGGTGAGCTATAGCCTGGACAGAGTACGTTTGGGGCAAGAGGTGGGGAACACCCTGGTATAGTCGCCAGCCCTGAAAGGAATAGTCACAGGAAAAAAATGATATTGGAGTTGCATGTAAACTATGTTGGAGGGTCGCCTATGATACTTCATATGATGAGTGACATGCACGTACACACTGAGTACAGCCCATCATTGATTGGTGTGCAGCGGTTACATGTACAGCGACTAAAATGCTAGACAATTAGTGCACCTTTAAACCACACAGGAAGAAGCGATTTGAACTTAAACCTAACAAAAAAAAAAAGAATACATATAGTATATATGTACTTCTAGCTTTATTTTTAACAGTGTACACTATGTAGAGAAAAAACAAAACACTTGCAAAATGTAAACACTTTAACGTCTTTCATGTTTAAAATGAATAACTGTTTAATAAATGCAAGTTAGCCCTTGTATTATGAATGCGTTTCAAATATGTCTGCTCACGACAGCGTCAACGCAACCGGCACTCTTCTCTCAATCAATGACTCTTAATTCATTTTGTCAAGTCGTAAAAGCTGAATCGCAGCCCATATAAAGGGACATTCATAAAACTTGTTGTAAAGTTATAAAATCGTTCTATAGCTTAATACTGATTTATGTTATGGCCTCGGTGTTGTACATTGCCGGCGAGTCTGTACTTTTCCACGGCGTTCATTTGTTTAAGTTCTGCGGTATTTCTGCATAAATGCTTCACGTCAGTCAAAAAACACGACAACCAACAATAGTTTGTCTTTCCCTCCATCCAGCTAGGAAAGCTGAACCAGATTGCTTGCTCCTCTGGGCATTTTTTCTTCTACATGTCAGTCGGTGTACTTACTGATAAAGTGTATTTCTCCGGCCCCTTTTTCCTTGTGCAAGCCGCGTGGATATTTGTATCTGTGTGTTAGCTAGCCGCTGCGTTTGCTTATTCTCCCTCTGGTCTCCAGGCTCCATTTCATGTAAAGTTGCTCAATTCAAACCATGTCCCCGTCTGCTGAGAGACCCCATGCAGCTGGCGGAAATAAACGGAATGACTTTTTCAGTGTCTCAGCAGCACTCGGAGCCATTTGAATTACAGAGATGTGAGCAAAAGGCATTCGACTTGGACTATTTTTAAGCAAGAGAAGAGCGTCTGCTTCTCCTCACCTTCAGACTACACACATCCATCACAATTCCACAATAACGCAACTTTAGGAGTCTCTAATAATTACACCGAGACCTACACATAAGAATCGATGCATTCATTTACTGACCAGTGAGTCAGCATGAGCTAGCGATGTGGCAAATCTGACTGTCCGGGAAGCGTGTCGGTACTGGGAATCCTTACAGAAGTTTCTAGGGAATAGACGGATCGAGGTGGAAATCCTTCGCCGCGTGAACTGGGTATCATACCTAATAATTTTCTGCCATGAGAGTAATACCGCAGCGCTGTAATGCAAAAACCGGCAGAGCAAGTCCGAACCGCAAAGCATCTGTCTGTGAAACGAGAGAAGTCGCGTTTGCTGTCCTGCCAACAGCTATTGATAGGATTCCTTTTCCTGTAATACCAATGACTGATTTTATTTTCACTAATAAAAAGCAGCATTCTCACTTCACAAGAGCAAAACAATGCGTAGGAGTCCGGCGACTGCTATTACCTCATCGGTGGTTAACGCATGCCCGTGGCTTGTTCATTCACAGATTGGCCATGTCTACATATGACGTTCTTTGTAATTATGCACTTTACATCGAGTAAAGCGTGATCACACATCGGGAAATAGATTTGTCAAAACGTTCTGCACCAGTCCTGTGACGATACAATGCTTAACACTCATAGCTTATCAGGCTTCCGTTGCATTTTGTTAGTATGAAACTCGTAAGGTTGCTTCAGACGGCGGATGAATAATGTAGAAGGAACACTATTGAATAAAAAGTGTTATTTAAAACCTAATAAATGCTTTCAAACCCTCGCATGGTTTCGAAGGTCAGAAAATGTCAAAGTGTGGATCTGTGGCTTCTCCAGTGCTAGTTCACACATCACGGGTGTTGGCTGATATTTCAGCACGACCTAAATGTCACAACTCTGAAACAATCTTGCATTCCAAGATGAGCAAAAGCAGCTTTATTGGTGGTCTTTTTCCCGAAACTACTCAAGCGATTGCATAGTTGCATCAATGAGTCAATTCCGGGGTGGAGATAGTCAGGATTAAGCGAGAACTCGCCGCCAGAGGAGGAACTGTGGTCTAATTTGTTTATGGGGAACATCAGCTTTCGACAAAATCCTCCTGCTACCTCTCAACACTTTTCTCATTGTGTCCCCTCTCGTTTGTGTCCGATCCCTTTTCTTGTCCTTAGAGTTTCATCCGGAATGACCACCCGAGAAATGAGACTTTCGCACTTGTGCGCAGGTTGACATGCATGCAAGCACCTTTCTGCGTAAGCACCTGGAATGAACACCACATGTGCACGAGTCACAGCGCAGGCTAATGAAGGCCGGTCCAGTATTTATTTCCTGCGGTTCTGTCGCTTGGCCCGTCAATGCACCTGTGTACACACACATACGCAGATACACACATACACACCATCTGTCTATAATGGCCATTCTTTTTAGTACTGCATAGCACTGTAGTCCCTCGAGTGGTCATTAGACAAGTGAAGGAAAGAGACCCTTGCTTTCTGCGTAGATTTGGAACACGTTTTTTCTTTCTTTCTTTTTTGGGGGGGGCGTGCTCCGGGACGAGCAGTTGAGTAGGCGGGTCAGGGCAGGGTGGACCAATAATGCTTCGCGATTGCAGTAGCTCACAAACATGCCAAATATTTACTTCCCCAGCTGCCATGTGAATACAAACGTTGGACAGCACTTTCTTGGATTAGCAAAAGCCATTCCAAAACATCTCTTTTAGCTACAGTGCTCTGTCTCACTCATTTTGCAGTGACGGTCAACGTTCGGTTGGGCATCTGCTCCCATTATATCCACAACACTTAGCTTTTTGGCCTTGCGGCCTTTCCCAAATCCCCTCCGTTGGCTCCCACTAATCCCTGACAATGGCGGAAGGACATGGCCAAGAAGAGGTGCGGTTGAGGGTGTAGGTTGGCAGTTCCCAGAATAAAGAGAAAGACGGCTCAAATGTCTTGTACTCACATTGCACTTCTAGAATAGACCACGGGGAAGAAATGCCAACATCCCCAAAAAGACTGCTCTTATGAGAATCCAGTAGGATTATGATGTATGTTTGAATGTTATCACAACAACCACTTTGAAACTTTACCCGAGTACAGTGGAACCCGCAAGGTCAAACACATTGGAGTCGTTGATTATCTTTCAATTTGTTCTTATTTGGAACAACCTTTCCTGAAGGATAAGGAGCAAATAAACATAAGCCATTCTAGTTTCAATGTATCACCAGAATGAACAGTACAAGAGATTTGGAGTGATATTCTTTATTGCCATTCAATTTACAATTGACTGTAAAATCTAAAATACAAAAACATTCAAGTCAAGTCAAGTCAGCAGTATTTATAGAGCACTTTCAAACAGCCATCGCTGCATACAAAGTGCTGTACATGGAGTGATTTAACATACACAATGAACAGTAACACGAATCCGTAATAAAGGTGGTAGAAAGCACCAAGCAGTAAAATCAAGAACAAATCTAAGTCATGCATTGACAAAAAAACAATTAAAAACCATGTTCAAGATGTGAATACTAGTATCGTGAGTCATGCTGCTTTGAATGTGTTTTCTCCCCCCTAATTTTTGGTGCACGTATTCACTTTTTTGCATATGTGTCTTCTTCTCTCACACACGCACACGCACACACACACACACACACAGACACACACACACACACACACACACACACACACACACCGTGATGCGCTATAAGCCAAAAATGTCTAGCATGATTTGTGAACAACTCATGTGTTGTCATGATGGTACCCACCCTGAACAGCTGGAATCTGTGGTGCATGGGACCACCTATTTAGCTGGAAAATAAGCCGTTACATTTCCTTCTCACGATTTGTGAAAAAATATTACCCCTAAAACTAATCAGGAACTGCGATTGGCTGGCAACCAATTCAGGGTGTCCCCCGCCTACTGCCCGAAGACAGCTGGAATAGGCTCCAGCGACCCTTGTGAGGATAAAGCGCTTCGGAAAATGAATGAATGAACTAATCAGGAAATAAATCTACACTCTTAAGACTATTTTCTCCACAGTTGTTCCCAGGTGTATAGTCAAACTATAAGTACAGAATGCGCAAAACGTTTTAGTCATTTATTTTTTTGGGCACGGTTCCAAATTGAAGGGAGAACAGTTAGAAAATAAAGATGAAATATTCATGCTTGTTTTTTTGTGTGTGTGTGTTCTCTTCTTTGCAGGGAGCTGAATGGGAACAATCTCACACGCATCACCAAGAGTGACTTTGCTGGTCTCAAATACATCCGAGTTCTGTAAGTTTTGCTTCTGTCCTCCACACTCTCTGACATCACACGCCACCCTATCAGGCTGCGCCTCTTAAAGGCGCCTGCATGTGCACCGTACGTGCTATAAAATTATTTTCCTGTAGGGTTTTTTTTTTGTATGTGTTCAATAATACAATTGGTTTATCTTTTAATTCATTTAAATGTGTTGAAAGTATGTGGGAGTGGTAAAACCATTTTTTTTCTCATTGTCTCTTTATATTTCGGATTTTCACTTATTGTGCAATTTACAGTATCCTCTGTGATAAACAGGGGCTCACTTTATACCTTATGGTGAAGCTCACATTACTATGGCATAAATGGAATCATCCACCCGTCTGAATCAGAATGCCTCTACCTGTCCGTCATTGTTCAAATCTACAGGAAGTGTCTTTGCTTTTGACTTTGGTGGAGGTTGATATTTTTGTTAATATGCGACGTTTAGCATTGTAAAAACAGATTGATTGGCAGCCTATAACTTTAGAACAGTATCGTTTGTCTCTATCTGAATGTACTCATGATAGACAAACACAATTGTAGGCATAGTAGCAAAGCTCACATTAGTATAAGCTCAGTGAAGTGGTTTTATGGAGAAGTACTCCACAGTACATTAAGCAGCCAAGCAATTGTTGCAGGTCAGGTAATGGACTTCTCTCTCTCTTACTGAAAACTGTGTGTTGTAGCATCATTTTATTGTGCACTCTGTTCCTATAATCACCATGTGCAGTTTTGAAATTAAAACAGCCCTTGTAACTTCAGGAATTCAAACTTCTTTTTTTTAAAGCGGCAAGAGAAGCCGTGTAGACAGTTAACATGTTTTAAGTGTAATGTGAGCCGCACACAATTCTTTCTGGCCCCTTGGAGTCCTATTTTCCAACATTTTTGTTATTCCCCCTCGCCACCCCATCCCTCTTGCCTTGTCTACTGACTCTATTCTGTGCCTTGTTCACACTGCTGCTTGTCCCCTCTCGTCGTCTGCCCTTGTGTTCCGTCTGCACCATCACCTACTCCTCCACTTTGAATGTCAGCACAACGTCAGAGAGGTCAGGAAAGACAATAAAATCTCATGTTTCTGTACGTGATGCATGACACACACATACGTGCACACACATACACTATGTGTGCATGCTTGACATCTACCAAAAAGTTGTCCTTTCTTTTAAAATGGGGTCGTCGTCGTCATCTAATGCTACTGACCCCTAGCCAACCCTCAGGAGGAACCAAAAAGAAACAGCGGTATATCTTTGCTGTTAACTTTCTGTGTAACGTCAACACCGCCGACTAACATCCTCTTTGTCCGGCGCCACATTTAAATCAATAGTCTGTTCATGCCAGGCGAGACAATTACTGTTACAAACACAAAAAATGTATGTATATATATATATATATATATATATATATATATATATATATATATATATATATATATATATATATATATACTTGTATATATGTGTGTATGTGTTTTAAACTTTAGTAAGTCGAAAGTACTGATATTTTTTCCCTATCTAAAGTCATGAGTAAGGGATCAAAACTGAATTGCACTTTTTCCTCAATGTTTATGGAGTGCAAACAGTGATTAGCATTTATATTTGATGGCGAGGAAGTACAGACGGCTGAGTTGTGGGAGACGGGAGAGGTGGCCTTCAACATGGAACAGTTGTATAGGTAATGAAGGAACACTCTTGTTTCTTCCATAAAGTCTCCTTCTCAAATTTGTGTTATTATAACACTTCAAAATCATCCAAACCCCATTTTTGGGAAACTAGCTTTGGCAGTGGGCAGGTGAGTAGTGTGCCTCCATGTTTATGAAGACGTTTTTTATATTTTTTTCTTTTTTTTTTTTTTGCTTTGACTTGTCAGCATAAATTTAAGAGTGTGTGTGGTATGGCAGCAAAACACTCAACTCAAATCACTTCACAACAAGCAGTAGTTTTGTAGATACTGAGCAATCCCCTCCTCCCCCACCCCCCCAAAAAAAGAAAGAAAAAACACTTCAGTTTCTTGCCACTCCCAGTTGAAGTTTACTGTCAACCTAAACATGGTACATGTTGTGTATTTGCCCGATGGCTGAATGCTGATAAACAATGCAAGACACCAACAAATGGGCTAAGAAATAGGACCTGATAAAAATGACACTTTCTTTGAATGGGGAAAGTTGATTTGCGTTACACATTTTTTGAGTTGCGAGCATGGTCACAGAAGGAGTGCAATACGTGGTCAAGGCACAGCTGCATTTCCAAAAATATCCCAAAACAATTGTTATTATGCTATCTTGTCCTTGTGGCCCTAATCAGAGGTCAAAAATTAGATCGTAGTGACCTTTTTTTCTAAAGGCTCTGAAAAAGTCTTGGTTTCCTTAAAGCTGACCTTCCACCCCTTCCCTGCATTTGGTCTTGTCTCTAACCAACCGCAAGACAACACCAGTGCCGCGCTCTCTCAGCCACACTGGAAGGCTTACCTTGCCTGCCTGCTCTTTTCTGCCAAGATTGTGTGTGGACACTGCCCTCCCATCCACACCGCTGACCTCTGACCTCCATGTGTTTGTGAGGTGTTCACTTTGCTTCATTCAAGTGTGAATAAAGACCCACGAACAGAAGTCCGCCACGCATACCTCGAATACTTTGACCATCGGGAAAAGTGCCAGTGCATCTTACAGTTTGTAACACTAATACTCCTTTCCCTGCAGGCAGCTGATGGAGAATCAGATTACCGTGATCGAGCGTGGGGCTTTTGATGACATGAAAGAGCTCGAGAGACTGTGAGTACCATCCCGCAGACAGACACTTTTATTATATTTCTAAACCTGAGCTAGTGGGCCCAGGCATTAATTGAGTGTAACGTGACTAACAAGAGGAGCTGTCTATAAAATGTGGACGGAGTACAAGGCAGTTTCCTGTCATGCCGCTGTGGGCAGATGGTGCCGGGAGCATTACCGGTACTTGTTACCCGCCGCTCTCACCGCACGCCAAAGACCCATGTGGACAGAACCATCACTCCTCAGCAGCTTGTAAACTAGCCCTGAAAAGACATGGGCAAATATGGCCAACCACACCTCAACCGGCACATGGGCAAATCAGTAGTGCTAGCCACATGGAATTGGATGTCGGGGATGACTTTATGGGCACGCGCGGTTAGTGCTCAAACCATAAAAGACTTTCCCTTAATCCGAAACCCACATTAATAATCTCAAATGGTTAGATATACAGCGTTTCGTATCCCCGGACAATCGTAAAAATTCACTGGCAGGTTCTTCGATATTTAAATATAGCCACAAACCCACCAGCGGCTAGGCTAGGGGCTGTGAGGTGGGCAGCGGTGCACACTGTTAATTCCCATGATGCACCGAAGCGCCGTCTTGGTCATTCTCCGGAGTGAGTGGCACAGGTACCAACATCTGTGTTGAACTGTGTGCGCTGTGCATGGCAAAAGCCTATCGCTCAGATTTGCAGCCTCTCTGTCACAGCCACTGCATTCACTCCCATGGGCCTCGGGTACTCGGCGGAGAGAGAAAGAGTTGCGGTTTCCAACAAATTAGCAACAGGCTGTTCCTCATTGACTGAAAATGGTCTATTTGCATATAGCCTGCCAGCCTTGGATGTGATGTGTTTGCCAGTCATTGTTCTAGTCAAGAAACATTGCGTATGGATAAAACTCGCTTCACATCCACACATGTTCTCACACGTAATTGATGTGATTCACTTGTTACCAAATGGGAATTTTGGGCAATTGTTACTCCCCGAAAGAGAGCGCTCGATGTAATCCTACCCTAGTGCTGTGTTGCAATGTTACTTTGGAGAGATAATTCACCGTGCTGTCTTTGACTTAGCAGTTTAATTCCCATGAACTGTCACGTGGATATTTATGTGACATTCAGGGGAGACTGAAACACAATAGCCCGTGGCTACTCTGATTCGACTGCATCTTGTAGAAATTATTCACAGCTTCCACACACACACAGACACACACACGCATTCACCGGCTGATCATATCCTCTTGCCTGCCGTAGGCGCCTGAACCGTAATCAACTGCAGCACCTTCCAGAGTTGCTCTTTCAGAAGAACCCTGGCCTGTCTCGTCTGTAAGTAACTGCTGTTTCTTCTTTTTTATTTTTATTTTTATTTGACTTCTACCAACCATGCTCCCCCGCCGCCTGTTCGCATGTCATCTCTCAACACTCTTCTTGCTCTCGTGTGCAGTAACACCGCTCAGCAAGGTTTCATTTACCACTGTGGGCTCTGGTTTAGTGCGCACAATTAAACAGCAGTCAGACATAAATTTTACTCACTGAACGGCCAGTTGAGGTTTCAATGATCCCCAGTGTTCCTTTCTGGCTTTTGGACTCGTGGGCCTGCATTCCTAATCATCGGCACTGTCTACTAAAGAGAGTACACTGCTGACAAGGAAATTATGTGTGGCCCAATTGATCTAGGGATCTGTTCCAATTTAAATAACTGTTGCTGAAATATATCTTTCTATGGACTGCATCTTTATTCCCTGATGTACACACGCATTCATCCCATGTAGATAAAACCTCCCACAGTAATCCAATTTTTTTTTAATTTTTATCCTCATCGGCAAATGTTTTGTTTTGCTATTTTTGTAGATCTCTAACTTTTGGATAATCGGTGCCCCTATTGCTAGCTGATCGTTCCATCTTACATTATTGTAGTTACCTGCAGCATCTGGGAACAATAAAACAGTGGGTCATGGAAAACGGATTTCCATGCCATCTATTCATGCTGTGTGGTTTTTACTAGCTCGTGATCCTCACCTTAGACCCCCCCCCCCTCCCCATCTGCTTACCTTGCGCTTGATGTCTAATACCATCTTGAATCCATTCGATTCTCCCCTTGTAACTGTCTTCACACATCAGCTGTCATTAAGCCAAAGTTGTCCCATCAGGTTTTAGGGCAGAGTGTCATCCGTCAGCTCACTGGCTTGCCTGTCTAGCTAGAATAGACAGAGCGGGCCGAGGCCCCACAGACCGGCGCACGGCCTTGGACAAGCGTGATTAGTCCATCTGGGGCAAGCGACTGTGCCAACAGCCAGCGAATTGTGCTAACACAGTTCCCCCGTTTCATCCAATCTGACTTCACGCTCATTATTCTAAACTCTGCGCCGGCATATCCTGCACAATGAGACCTTGGTCACGTTGGCTAAATCGATTCACAATGTGTACACCGTCATTTGTTCTTGACCCTTGGCTGAATTGAAGCGAGCCATAATGGGGCATGACGCTTTTCAGGTGTGTTGTATGTTCCTAAGCAGTTAAAACAAACGAGCAGTCCAGACGCGCCGACTTGAAACTAAAGCAATCATTGGGACGTCGTTGGTAGATTGGCACAATGATTTGTGCACGACTTCGTGAACAGCGGGAAAAGACAAAGCCTTTTCTTGATGTGTTTCTTAACTCCTGATGTGTCTGGGCCACACTGTGTGTTCTGGTTCTATGTCTGATGCGGTTAGGTTGCGGCCTGTCTCACTCCTGCGCGCAGTTTTTTTAATGGACTTAAAAGGTTCTCCGTTCCCAGGGGAAGGCCTTTTGCTGATTTTTGGTTTTTATCTTTAGTCAGAAACAAGCAGGTTATGCTAATGTACCGTAAGTTAAATGTACACCTTTGCACTTGCTCAAAGTGCTCACCGAGGCTTGTTAAGGTCTGCCTTTCCAATCCTAACAAGGGAGATTATCATAAAAAGTGGTGCGCTCACCCAGATGGTTCTCTTCATTTGAATGCCAAATGTCTTTCTAAACCTTTTTACACTTTTGCTCTTTGTCTCCATGTGACCCTCTGTTGAGCTCAAGCCTGTTTTAAGCGAGGCTTTAGAGGAGAAAATGAGCAACACACACACTCACAAAAACGAGGGTCCTTGGGTTAATGCAGGTATTTGTGCGTGGGATTAATAGGCTAACGGCAGCCAATTTCAGAATGACGCAATCACAAACCGAAAAAGGTTATGTATGAACACTTACTCGATGAAATGTTAACTTTTAACTCCGCTCATTGTTTGCACTTCAAACATTATGCTACTGGTGCATGACGCCAACATTTTGGAAAATGTTAATGGCAGACTTTTGTCAGGTTATTTTTGATGGAGGGATAACAGTTGATATAGAGAAAGCCAAGTGAATAGCTAGCGGATTACGTTTTGAATGTTCGCCTCAAAGAGAAGGAAGGAAAGCGTTCAAGTTTAGTTCGAAGTTGAGAGAGCAACATATCCTGTTTGTCGTAACATCCGGTTCAAGCAGTTGATATTTTAGAACCGTGTTTGAAAACAATCCAAAACAAAAACATTATAGCCATTTCATCATCCAGCCATCCATTGCCTGAAGCACTTATCCTCACTATCGGGTCACGGGCACGCTGGAGCCTATCCCAGCTGCCGTTTGGGCGAGAGCGGGAGCTGGAGTATCTACCCTGAACCCGTCGCCAGCCAATAGCAGCCATCTCATCATGTTTCATTCTAATATGAAACCTGACACCTACAAGAAGTCCAACGGGAACAAAAATACAGACTTTATCCTGCGGTTTGTGTTTGTACAGCTTTAGTTCTTCTGGGAAAACTCTTGAAATGTTGGTGCGTATCTACTTCCCCCTGAACTTCCCCGTTTGATAGAACTGAGGTCAAACTCATCCAAACCAAGCATTCACGGAGAAAGCAAAGCCCTGTTGATACAATTATGCTGCACCTGAAAATGGCCCGAAGACAGCGAGATGACGGATCTTCTCTAACTTCTGATTGATTCGTTCATCAATACGGAGGTGTGTGGTTTGTGATTGCTGCCGTCTCTTCCCAGACCTGAGCGATAGGAGATACTGATGCATGTGGGGCCGAGCTGAGATAATTTAAATTGATTTAAGATGATTAGCGGTAGTTAGGCGTTGTTACAAACCGCCCAGTGATGGATGGCAGTTGAGTTCCAGTGACGGGATGTAATGTGAACGGCCACAAAGAGGTGAGAGGCCTGGCGCGCGGGAACATCGGTGACCAATAACGGTGAAAATAGTATCGCATTCATCAATGTTAACAACCTGTTGGCCCCCTTCGCCTCATCCCACTTCCACTACGCTACACAGCTGTAATCGACTCATCTGTGCCTGTAATTAGCGTCTCCTCGCAGTGGGAGAGCAGCAGGAAGTGAGGACCGTGGGACGGTGGGGGGAAAGGTGAGAGTACTTGGCGTATAGTGGAGAACAGTTAGCCGAGGAGATGCCCCGGAGCGATGCGGCATCTGGTTTAAGGTCAGGACAGGTTTCTGGGGGAAGTGGAGGTGAAGGTTGTTGCTTTTCGTTGCCACAACACAAGCTTGTCGGAAGCGGCATGTTACACGCTGGGTGAGGGTTTGAGAGGTGAGCTTTCACCTTGGATTTCTCCTCGGGAGGTACAAAGGGCGGGCGGGGAGTTGTGTTCTCGTCTACCAAAGGCGGGATTAGAAAATCCGGGAGGGCATGTCTTAATCGTCCTTAAGATCCTTTTTCCATCTTTCGTTTTAATAGTTCAATGCCTGGTGACAGGCATCTTGACATCCACTAAACCCAAACACACGGTAGGAAATACATACATACTGATGCGGGCACATAAAAGAAAGAATAAGGGCAATGCAAATAACACCAATTATACAGAGAACCACCTTGTAATTACATTTCCATGGGTTAATGTGTATTTCGGCGTCGCCCATGAGGGAATTATGTTATTTCTGGCGTTTAAGATAACGGCGTTAACGATGTGTTGTAGAGTTCTATGGGAGAAGTGTTTCTGTTAGTTAATTGCTGAGGGAAGGAAGACTATCCAGAAAAAGTGGTGCACTCTTTCATTAACACTATAAACCATCCAACTGTCACCTGACTGCGGCTTTGCTTTTGCTTTTGCTTTCGGTGTGTTCCTTAGCTGCAAGTTGGCTTGGAGTCAGAAAATCAGCGTTCAGTCTTTGACGACATGAAAAGAATGAAATCGCTGCATCTGGTGCTGTTCCTGGTTTTGAGCCGGGCAGAGTGTCAATGCTCAAAACTTTTCTTGCTGTTTCCTTCTCTTTGTCTCTGCTGATGAATGACCCGCCTCAGTGAGCCCGGGTCCCTCGGAAGACTGTTTGGACCCCGATTTTGCCAGACGTCTCCATGGCAACTTGTCTCCCTCAGTCGCTTTCAGCGTGCACTCTTGATTAAAATGGCCCGCCTCACATCTGTCCGGCATCAAACTTTCACTCCATCGGAACGTTCTTACGCTGAGCCGTTTTAGCGCTGCACACGCTGAAATTAATTGCAACGGACTTATTCAGGTTTTGGTGGCTTCAGTGAAGAGGTTGAGGAGGGTTCCCAGTGAATAAAAGCAGTCATCTCTTGCCCACCCTCCCTCCTTGTCAACCATTGGCTCATACTGTACATATGCAGCTCATGGTGAGTGAAACTGTCAATTTAAGGTGTTTGAGTTTTCGCAGCAGCATGAAATTCCTGACCTGGTGGCTGACCAAACCATCCAAGTCAGATATTAACTTCTGGCTCTTGCACTTCTTCCTGCCCCTGTCCTTGTCAGGTGGTAAAAGTGGCTTTTACGGCTTGTCGCTGTTTGCTTTACGAGTCCAGGGCGTGTGTGTGTGTGTGTGTGTGTGTGTGTGTGTGTGTGTGTGTGTGTGTGTGTGGGTGTGTGTGTGAGCGAGAGGGAAACACAGACTAAACCATTTGAAGTGAGCGGAAGCCAAAAGGGGGTAATTTAAAAACCACTACGCCATTTGAAATCTTCACCAGCAAGAGAGGAGAAAAGAAACGGACAAAGTGAAGGCAAGAACGGTTGAAATATTCAGAGCGAAAAAGTCCGAAACAACAGTGTTGACATTTGCTGACGATTCTGTGTCCGTCCTCATGAATAATTCAAATGGTGGATTGAGGATGATTCAATATTCACACCAAAGCACAAGGCACATCAATGCTGTTTTGGGTGTCCGACTTCTGCAACACGCTGCTATTCATATGCACATGGATGTCCGCCTTGACGGTCTACAAACCAAGACACAGACACAAACGATAAACCACAATGACCGTCAAATCATACGTGTGAGCCGTGTGTGTGTCGTCAGGGGACTGCCCCGGTCATTATGAATTGATATAACATGAATAAGACATCACAGTGTGGTCCAGATCCGTCATGAGTAGACACCCACGGGGATTTCACTCTGCGAAGCTGCCCAAGGAGGGCCTGCTTGTCCTCCTCTCTGCTCCCACTGCTGACAGTTCAGACTGGTTGGCAACGCTCAGTCCAGATTGGAACTGACACTCAGAGGACACAACACACACACGCTCCTTGGTATCTCTCGGCATGTGGAATGTGACTAACTGGCCAGGAATAACAGCTATTTTTGGTGCAAACTAAGTTGCCGTAGTTGTGCGAGTACAGACGAGTTTCCAAGGTTGAATGTAACCACTTTTGGCATGCGAGTCCCAAAAAAATGCTCTCTTACATTTGGAGGCATTCTTACTTGGAAATTGCATTCATCTATTCCACAGTTAAACTGTCGCCGTCATAAAAACTGTAACGTGGGAAATGATGAATGGTCGCATGTGTAAAAATAAATGAATCACTGTAATTTTGAGACTTTAACACTCCGTTTATGACATAAAAATGGGCTGTTGTAAAATTACAGTCAGGCCTAATTTTTAGCATTCTGAGTTTTCACAAGCGTACAAAGAATTTAATCACTAAAATGATGACAATTATTCTGATTTCTCCATATTTTGTTACGGCCAGTTGCTATATGTTCCACTGCTAGGAGTAAGTCCAAAATGTTCTGGAAAGTGTTTTTGTGCTAAGTTGAGTCAAAAGATGTCAAATATATCAACATATATATTTTTGTGTGACAAAATCGTCTACCGTACTATCTATTGTATTTACCGTTATTTTGATGTGGGTGGAGTTGTTTTAGTTCTGTTGCTACACGAATGTAGCATCGGGGCCAGCAACACAACAATAATCACTTTCCTTTTACGTCACCCTTGCGCCTCACTCTCCAGGCATGACTAATTAATTAATGCTCATTCCAACTGTTGCACAAATGTAACGGTTGGTTTGAATGTGGGTTGATTGGCAACACTTGGGTACTGTGAGTTGGGCGCCAGGCATAAGAGATCACCGTTATTTTTAACCGGTCAGTCCTGAACCCATCACGCCAAAAAAAAAAAAAAAAAAAGCACCCTGAATTGAGTCAGCTATGCCGACGTTTCACTTGAGTTGGTAGCCTTAATGGGGTGTAGTCTCATTTGTGATGGGTCACTCCTGGCTGATTGCATCCGTCCAGCTCGTTGCAGCGTCAGTTGAAAAACATGTCATTAAGATCAGCGCCATCGCCGCCGGATTATAACCAAGAGGCGTTGTCGGCGAGGATCTTAGGGCGAGCACTGACTGAACTGTCTGTACGTAATATTTAATTAGGGCTTGAGACTCCCAGGTGCATTGCTGGATGTATTCCAGGTAGACACTAAAAAACAGCTTTTCCTCAACCGGGTGCAAAGGTGCTCCCGTGCAGTATTTGTAATCACCCACAATTACATCACTCCACCTTACCCAAATTTAGGAAAATGGCTGCCGACCCTTGTCCTGTGCTCCCCTCAGAATTTTAAAAAGATGCCTGTGAGAAATGTATTCGGTAGCAATGTGTGGGATTTATAATGATTCATTTTTTCGTACTTGTTCGTTGTGAGCGCATCACACAAAGAAAAACGCTGTAAGGGGAGTGGCTCAAAAGAATGATTTGGTCGCTTGGGGAAAGCCTGGCATTAGGAGAGAGATTTGGAGATTTTTATTCGTATGTGTGTGTAATGAGGGGTTTTAGACACATCTCTTGATCCTCTTCCCTATGGCTATACTCTCTCACTCTCTGTCTGTGGGTCTCGCGTTCATTCTTAAGACTTCAGTCCCTTTGTTCTTCGCACTCCACAGGCCCCGCTGTACCTTTTAGTTCCAAGACAACCTAAATGCAAGCGTTAGATCATGCCGTTGAAAGCTGAGAAGGGGCAAAAGGTTTGCAGGAAATGCTTGAGTCAGGGAAGTCATCTTCACCCTTTTTTACAGGCCAGTGTAAATTGTACGTCTAAATCAGGGGTGGGCAATTATTTTTTGCATAGGGCCACATGAGAACCAGAAAATATTATAGAGGGCCGGATCAAATGGGTGAACTAAATTCGACATAATATTAATTGGATTTCTTTATTTAAAAAGCAGTATTTTGCATTTTTTGGCACGTTTTTCAGACTTTAAGAGTACATAATTCCGTCATATCGAACGGGATTCGCTTGACTTGGCGCTACTGCTTGCTTCCGTATCGTCTCCCCCTTCCTCCCTATGCTCTGTAACTTCAAGTAACTGCCACTTGACGTTGAAATGCCTGTCATTACAAGTCCAAATGAAATGAATGCAGTCGTTGACATTGAACTTTAATTGTGTACCAACCTTCGGCGGGCTGGATTAAAAAGACCAACGGGCCAGATTTGGCCCGCGGGCCGTAGTTTGCCAACCCCTGGTCTAAATCGTACGAAAGAAAAGTTGTCAGCACGACAAACCTTCACGGCACATTTTCTTATTCTGTGCGTGTGTGTGTGTGTGTGTGTGTGTGTGTGTGTGTGTGTGTGTGTGTGTGTGTGCGTGTGTGTGTGCGTGTGCGTGTGCGTGCGTGTGTGTGTGCGCGTGTGTGTGTGTGGAAACATGTTGTCATGTGCAGGGCTTTCCTTTCATACTATACTAATAGAAAAACAGAGAGCAGAGAATATGAGAGAAGCCTTCCGTATTGATAGTGAAGACACTGCTGGCAGTCAGAATGATGAAAAACTAACGGTAAACTCAAATTCAAACAGATGAATCCAGTTACAACTGCATTCAGTCAGATAAGCGTATTTATGCTTGAGTGAAGTGAGGAAAGAGCAAAATGAATCGCCGGATGGATGTGAAGGTGATGGCGTGTGACAGAGGCAGCCAATAAATACTGTGCGGATTTAGCAAATGGACTTGGCAGACAGGGCAAAAGAAGCAGAGCGATGGACATACAGAAGAAGGATTGGTTTCCTCCACAGACTTTGAAAGGCTTCTCATCTGTAGAGGACGAGGGAGCCCGGTCCACCTGCAGAGGAGCATTAACCAAAAAGGTCCATTATCACTTCAAAGGTGGACTCTGCCAAAGGTTGCCTGGGTGACACGATGGCGGCTAGCACAAAAACATGCAGCGTTAAGACTAGAAAGCCTCCCCGTCCCCTCTTTTTAACATACCCCACTTCCTTGCTGTCATCTTCCCTGTCGTACTTTCCTTATCACTTCCCCCGTCCTCGCCTTCCCCGATTCCCTCCCGGTGTCTTATCCGTATCTTCAACACCTGGCTGCCCTGCATGGCTGCCAAGCCTTATATGAGCCTTATTTCATTCATCTTCCCCCTGGCTGGATTTCTCCATCTTTTGGCTTTAAAAAAATGGCCTGGGGACTGAAGTTTCTGACGAGCCCCAGGTTGTGGTAATGAGATTGCAGGCGCTTTCATGTGGAGATCAAGCCGAGGGGGGGGGGGGGGGGGGGGCGTTAAGGTTTTTGGTGCTGGTGTTAGTGGAGTGGATTTTCCCAGCACAGGACTTCAGAGTGGGAAATCGGTCAAGCCGGCTCAGTCCAGCGCGGCGATATGTGGACAGTTCCCATGAAGTCAAGACGACCTCAGCATGACACACAATACCTTTAAAGAATGGAACAAATCATTGTAGCATTCCGCTGTCCAACCCAATATATTTACAGCCTCAGAAGGTCAGACGCTTCAAGCAGGACAACAGCATAAGCCAGAAATCAATGGCAGGCACAGACTAATACACATTTTCTTCTATTTCTCTCGCTTGCTCAGCGGGAAAGTCAACTCATAAATTCAACATGAGAATAAGTAGTACCCAGGGACAAAGGCAGATTGACTCGGGGTATATTTGAACAGGCGGGTGCTCTTTGATTTGACTTTGCCCAGTAGAATCAATGCCACTCCCTAAATCCCCCATACCCAGGCCCATTAAATCCTCCCAAAAGCAAGCTGTATGTATGTGTGTGTGTGTGTTATGGGAAGGGAGGAGTTAATCCGTAATGCCGAGCCACAAAGCATCACTGCTCCCTCCCCCTGACACCTTTATTAAACCCACAGGAAGGGAATTACCTTGAACTTGCATATATTTGGACCCTTCCCTAACCTCAGGATGCAACATGTTAGTTTGAAATTTTTGTTTTCGAACTGCTCGATACGAACTTTCCTGGACCCAAACAAGGTCCACAAACATGCATGACCTCTCCAGTAATTGGCTGCTGGATAATTGTGAGTCCTACCTTGGCATGCAACCCATAAATGCAGTGCAGTATCTTGCCGGAATTCCAAATGTTCCGGTCATAATTGGGAAAGAAAAATTCTTGTCAAAGGGTTTTGTCAACAGTATGTTATGATGAGTGTCTGGGTCTGAACATTTGACAGAAACGTTTTTTTTTCCATAAACTTACCCTGTTTAAGATCATCACAGTCCAGGAAAGGAAACTAGACAGCCTCAGAAATGTTGAAATTTGAAATCAAATGTTCCCATAGGAGAGGATGAAAACAATAACAGTCGCTATTATAAAACCACACACAGGCCATTTTCAAGTCACATTATCTGTATGTATATGCTGACATGTAAAAAGTACAGCCAGTCGGTCTGTGTGTTATTCACAGGAAGTAAAGGGATATGCACAAGTTCCACTTCATCAAGCTGTTGTAAAAGAGAAGGAGGTCATTCATGGCTAACAAAGACTTTTCGCGTGAGCAAGCTAACAGACAGCCCTTCGCTTTCTCAACACACTTTTTTACCCATTTTAGTTCTCCTCTTATCCGTCGGCGCCCCCGTTTTCTCTCAACTCTTTGTCATAGGTTAATTGGTTGAACATCTTTGACTGATCCAGACTAACCCACTGGAGGAATTTTGGCAACGCAAAATGGCAGCTGGCCGCATCAAATTTGGATCCACGATAAATACCTCGGCGAAACGATGACAGCTTGACTTTTCTCATCGTATTTTAATAAAAATCTTTAATCGTTTCTATGGAAACTGGATTGGCAGAGTGCTGTTGTTCTGCCCTTAGGCAATCTCACCCTCATCCAACTTCCTACCTGTGGTTGGGGATATAAAAAGATAGTGTTGCATCGGAGTTAACACATTCACTCTGCTAAGTTTTATCGAAGTGCAACAGTCCAATGAAATCTTCTTGGCGAGATTGTCGGAAAATGGAATACAGTATTCTTTCTGCATATACAGGGTGGAATTTTTTTGTTGTTGGTTGAGTGAGCGCAGCAAAGTTAACCAGTGATGGTCAGTTGGGTTAAGAAAGCACAGCCTGGTTTCCCAAGCAGGTATCCTCATTGTGACATGGTTAAAGACGTGTCCCAACACCATTCCCATCACCCCCCCCCCTCAACCCCTCCACTCCTGTCCCTCCATCCCTGCCTCTATCTCCAGAGAATTGCTTGCCCTTTCGCTCAAGCCATTCCGTCTCCTTGGAGCTCATTGTTCCCGGTTGCTAGGTGATAGCCGGGGCCTCATTTGGTCACCTTGGATACAGGGGGAGGCCTGGGTATTTGGTAAAGGGTCAGGACTGCCAGAGGTGACGTGAAGGTGTGTGTGAGTCGACATTTATGTATATTGTTAGCCATCAAAGTGTGTGTGTGTGTGCGTGTGTGTGTGTGTGTGTGGGTGGAGGGGGGGGGGGTAAGGCGTGACAGAACGGGTGCAAAAATGTCGGGTGTGACCAACCCCTCCTACGCCATTTATTAGCTTATTCAGTCACCCACCACTTCCCTGCTCACAACCAGGCCGGGCCAAGAGGCAGCGAAGCTGTCACGCAACCGTTTTGGGGGAGGAGCAGCAAACATAATTACTGTACACTATATGCTTCCAAAGCGATACTAGAATGGTACTTGATGGAGCAAAGCCCTCAACCAAGCAAAAAGTGTTAAAAAAAAAAGGAAGGGTGGAGCGCTGTATTTGTTTATTATGCCCTCTGTTTGTTGGTAGCAGGCTACTTCCTGGTTGAAAGAAGCCGATGTAAGATAAGTAGCAGTGCCGTTTTTGACTCTTTGTCATTGTGGGTCTGGAACTTCCTGTTGTGTGAGGTACAATGTAACTTAATGGGAATGGACAATTATTAATATTTTTTTTTTTTATTTGAGTGGTCGGAATTGTTCCATCATGGGGAAATGGTGATCAGCCCGATTTCTTTGTCCATCTGGCTACTTTCTTGTTTAATGAGTTCGATGAGTGGTCCTTTCCCCTTAGTTTTTTTTTTTTGTCTTTTTAATTCCGGTGTCAGGCCTTAAATTGTTCATTAAAACAAGACAATGAAATGCTTGAGCAAAAAGATTAGTGGACAATTTGTATGTTTTACAATATTTGTATGGTGCAGTGTTTACATTTGTTTGTTTAAAAAAAAAAGTCCTGGTTTGTGGAGGACCATGCAAGATGTTGGAACGGTTCCATTTTTGATTATTTGGGTGAGGGAGAAATGTTCCAGTGTGTCTCAAATAGCAAATATTGACTGCTAATTCCTCAAACATATTTATTCTTGTCTATCTGAATCCAAAACAATATGTTTCTCTATGTCTGGAAGAACCCAGCGATCACTGTAATGAGTAGACTTCATGCTTTTGGGTGTTCGATGCTGTTTTTGGGAGTCACACCTGCCCTTGTTTTCATCTCTGCCTCTCTCTCCTTCTCTTGTTTCCATCCATGCCGAGCCCCTCTCGCTCTTTTAAACACCCACCAGGGGATAGACTCTTTGTCAAGCAGCCCTTCTGAATTCCCATCCACAACCGTCAAGCCGGTGTCGGTCTTGAAGAGTCCTGGAGTGCCTTTCATGAACCTCCACCACAACAGTGCACATTCTCACACTAACCTACGCTGTTCTTGCCAAGACTGAAGTACACATTGAAAGAGTCCAAGTGGTGCACTGAACGATATAGAAGCATATTTGACCAAATCGATACTTATTCAAAAGTGATGTGTGACCCCCCCCCAAAAAAATCCCTCAAACATCTAAAATAACAGAATGTCTTTAGGGAAGAGAGGAGATTGTTCTGGCTCGAAATCCTTCTTTTATTCCATTTTCATTTCCTGTTGGTGTCATTGCCAGATGTCTTCTGTCTACATTCTTTAATGCTCATTTTTCTTCACTGTTGCATCAGTCAGCCCATGGAGAAAAACCTTTAATGAGCGTGCTTGTCTTCATTCAGTTTCACTGATGATGAGAATAACTCAACTCGTTGTGTGTGTGTTTTTTTGGGGGGGGTGAGTCATCGCTGTGTATTCATGTGTCCTTCATCCAACTTTTTAGCACACATGACGTATGAGCTTTACATCTTTCTTGCGCCCTCTCATTTGTGCGCATTGATCGATCACATTTCTTCTGCGTCTGTCTCGGTGGTTCTCTCCAGAACTTTTATTTGTCCTTAAGCGTTGCCATGTATGAATGGCGCCTCCGTCTTATAAAAGATTGCCTTTCAACTGCTGCCATGTGTTCTCGTACACTTGTAATGAGTCAGGTGGAATGTACAAAGTAGTGTCCTCACCAGAGTTATAGCTGATGACAGATTCCAGAAGCATTCAACCAGCTCGTGCCACAAAGAATAACTGACTCATTTGGAAAGTCAGTTTTTCTGAAATATCTCAACGGTTTTGCTACATGATACAAATCGTTGTGGTCATAACACCATCAGTGGTCGACACGGCAAAGTTATTTGCATTAATTTTCCCTAACAAACTACTGGCAGTGACTCCGTACTAGCCGAGAATCAAACATCTGACATCTGAGTGAAAAGCACGAGCCACTACACTAACCGCTACTGATACCAATATGTAGGTATTTCTTTTTTTACTTATGAACATAATATTAATGTCCTCATATGGTAAATGTAATGCAGATTCATGTCACTGGACAGAGAAGATCTGAATCAAAGTCCTTTTTCTGTGCTAAACATGGATTCACAGAAGCAACGCTCAGTTATCCCCACGAATTCTGGTGATCATCTCCAACTATCTATCCAGTTAAAATGTTTTAAAGTTGTGTCCTATTAAGCCAACAGCAAAAGAAAAAGAGCAGGAAGAAAAAAAAGGTTAGCGGAACTACGAGGCACAATTCCCAACTGCAAATTTTATAACATGTACAACAGATGACGAAACAAGCAATCTTTTTTTCTGCAAGGGGAGATACGCATAGTCGCAGGATTAAGACGAGCAAGTTATTAATAGCGTCCGAAACACAGACTGCAGTTGAGTTGGCATTAATGCGATGTTGACCCCGATTGTGCCGTCTACTGCTGTGACTGCGTCTTTTGTTGGTGGAGGGCTAACCTTTCTTTGTACCCGTCTTCGGTCCGGTAACCTTGCTTTGTGCGACTGTGTGTCTTAGAGTGTAGTGCGACCGCCCCTCTCCATAAATCACTGTCAGATTCCAACTGCACAAAACAAAGCGCTCGCCCAAAGATCGAATATTGTTGACGCACATGTCGGTGCATCTTTTTCCGTTCGGGCATGTGCGTCGAGCCCTTGGCCCTTTATTAACCGGCAGCAAGCAGAGTTTAAAGAAATTCATTTGAGTGTGGGATGGGTGCGTCTTCTTCAGATGAATATTGCAGGAGATGTTGCGCCGGGTGAGACAACAAGCCATCGATTTCAAGGAGACACTTGGGGGGGGGGGGGGCAAAAAAAAAGTTGGAATGAGGTTGATCGCTGGTGCGTGATGGAATAAACTGCTGAATTTCTGTCACTGCATGTGCGTTTGTGTCCCACACGGGGGGCCACGATAAATAAATAATGAGTGAAATGAGAGCAGCTCTCCATGGATCTTCTCTTTTTTCACGGGAAGTGACTGTTTACAACACCACTCAATTTCAGGACACGCTACATTCACACTGTTGGAGTATACAGACATTGTCCTTTCAAGGAACATGTCTGAAATGTAAGGCTAGAGCTCCATATATACACTGACATTGATTGAAACCTTCTTTCACAATGTCCAGTCCCAAAAATATCCATCCATTCAATGGCATCACGTCACGATGAAAACATTCACAGGCTGCTGTAAAGTGTGCATGCCAAAGCAACAGGTGGCGCTATGACACCTCGCTCCCTAAGGCACTTTTAGGCAATTAAAAGCATTTGCAGGAAAAGGGAATCAAGGGCAGCGGTAATTGGGGTTGCTTGGTTTACAATGTTTAAACATTTCTCTTTTTGCTTTTTTAATGAAACACCTTGTATTCAAGGGGAGACTGAGGGCATTTAGAAAATGAGCTGCTGCAGCAATGAGGAGACTCTGGAGTATCTTATAAATCTGATTCACCAATAACGTTTTGGTCACCTGCCTGGTATCCATGGCTGACTCGCTACTTGGGAAAAGTACCAATGCAAAAGCCTCCCTGCAGAATCAGGCCGAGGAGGTACCATCAGTACTTAACTCTGCATTCCATCGACATTGACGATGATCGGAAGGCTGAAATGCGCACACACAAGCATGGATACAAATGTCTTCGTTGTGCCGAGGACGAGGAGCTTTAGTGAGCTCAGCGGGGTAAATACAGTGATAAAAGGAGAATTTGGCGTGACGATTGCAATGGAAGGAAGCGGCGGGGAAGGAAGAGAATTTATTCCTAATATCCCTGCAGGCCCAGACATGACAGACGCCCAGAGGCTTGTAACCAAACAGTGAGAGCGGCGCTGACTCACAGGTTCCTGTTCTCGCTCTGCGGGCTGTCCTAACACATCATCGCTTCCCTTGGGAAAGGCAACCTTCTCCTCTTGAGGAGATGGCGGGCCCACCCTGCAGACAAAAATCTGACCTTTTTCTTGAAGCAATAGTGGCGTACACGATCCATGAATGAAAATGGAAGTGCGAGGGGGCGGAGGTGGTGCTCATGAGACAAAATGAGGGATTTGTAGGTGTCAAGAAGAGACCGTGTGAAGATTTATTCTTTTTTTTTAACTTTGCATTTCTAGGCAACTAAGGTGTCAAGAAGAGACTGTGTGAAGATCCATTCTTCATTTTTTTTAAACTTTGCATTGCAGTACAAATGAGCAGTGTGTGCATGCATGGGTACAGACAGACGTACCTGCGTGTATGGATGTATCTGTTCCTGTGTATAAATTATGAGGAGTTCAACGCTGGTTTTGTCATGATGCCAGCTGGTTGTTATTTAGCTAAAGTCGTCTTTCGTACAAACAAATCTTGCATCGAGCAATAATTTCACATTCAGTTGAACTATATTGGAGTAAAAAGATGTATTTATTTTTTTTAATTTCTAGTCGAGGAAGCTAGTACAAAACAAGTTTTCCAGCCGAAGCAGCCAAATTCGTAAACCTCCACCAAGGCTAAGCACTAACCTTAATCTGGCTCTTCATTAGTCATAGTAAAGCTTCGTAGATGGAAGTGGGCTTCACACACATGTCACAAGTTTTGAAAATCTCAAGAAATCTCAAAATAATGAGTTACAAAGATCAGTATCCAGATGTCCATCCAGAATAATTACACATTCTAATTTAAAAAAAAACAAACAATATAATATAACTACACTTACACATGAAAGTGAATTAAAAAAAAGATTCAAAAAATAAACGTGTTCTCCAACTAGGTCAAAAGCGAAGCAATAAAGCTTTTTTAAGATGATTTTGAAAATACATGAGTAAACATGTAAATATAACATCATATTCCCAATGACTAATGACTTGGGTTTTTTTCATTAATTTTAGACAACACTAATAACTGAGCCAAATACGGAATATATTTTATTCATTAGTAATTAATTAAGTGAATAATTTTGCATGATCTGTTCAACTGGGGATGAAAGCAATTTTAGCACAAAGATAAATTGGCAGACGTAATGAACAGGGTATAAAGAAGACATGGTTTAGATCCTTTTATCAGGAGATCATCGACACTAGTAAAATGTACACAAATGCAATTTAAGATACCCTTTATTTGTCCCACACTGGGGAAATTTACAGTATACAGCGGCTAATTTGGGGGGCAGAAACAAGAAAAACGCAGTGTTTGCAAGCACAAAAATAAATGTAGATAAAGAGAGCTGTACACAGTTCAATATAAGAGCAATATATATATATATATACACGCATATATGCAACTGGTATAAGGTTTAAACCTATAGAATTATTTTATGTACATCACAGGACCTCCCAACTGCTGTTTCATTACTGCCATTCCCTTCCTTTGCTGACTGACTTCTACCTAATAATGAGGCATCTGGTATCCATTTGTACATACAGGTACTGTACGTTACCAAAAATGGTTCCTTGATCTATAAAGTGCTTTGTGCATACTCTTGATATTGTGGATGACGAGGAGAAAAAAGACGATGATTTGCTGCTTCAGTTATATTGTGACTTACTTTGACTTGCTGGCATAAGTTCGATGAGATAACGGGGCCATCATCTATAAAACGTTAACCGTGGAATGAAAGGATGTGCATAAACGGGCAGATGCTGTGACCGTTTGTGCAAAGGAAGTCAGGAGGCTGGGGGTTAAGTGTGGCAATATCCTCCTGGTTTTAGGCCGCATGTGCGAAGGGGCGACTTTCTCACTTGTCAAAAGGGTGGCAAACAATCTCCCGGCAAGGATGCGGCGTGTCATTTTTTTTTCTTTCGGCTGGCCCGCATTGATCTGTCAGTGACAAAGTTAATGAGCGTGGACATGCGGCACAAAGTCTTGCCACAAAGACATCAAAGTGCCGCCGCAGTGACTGACCTGCTGTGAGACTGGCCCCCGGGCAGACCCCCGGGCTGCTTATGAGCCAGCAGTAAGTGTGGGGGGCGGGGTGGGGGACTCTTGGCACCACGTGTAAGAAGTTCCTCCATCCACCGTGTCTGCTGGACAAACGTGAAGTATTCTCACACACTCGTAGTGGATTTAGGATGTGTTTGAGGCCGTAAGCGGGATTCATCGAAGAGCTGCAGCCATTCTGGAGGAGTCAATAGGATTCCTGCTCTATGCTTGTGCTCACTGCCGGCTGCTTGGAAACTTGTGTGTTCACACTCGCGCGCGCACACACACACACACACACCACAGATGCAAATCTCTAGCTTGCTACTTGGTAAACCATCGGCTAGTTGGCTTTTCTTTTCACTCTGTCAACAGTAAATAAGAGAAGAGGGCCCCAAAAGCAAAGTCCGAGCGCAAATATTAGCCTATGCAGACAAAGGCATTCCAGACGGAATTGTCACTCTCACTCGCTCATCCTTGAAGTTCCATCCTCCTGCCTGCCTTTATCTCCATCCAAACCTTCTCAAATGAGAATGAGGAATCTCAGCCCTGTGTGACCTAAGTGGGGTGTGTTGTGTAAATACATTCAAATGGACTCAACTCAGTTGGTGAAATTACTTGTGGACTTCACGCAGCGCAGAAAAGAGTGTGGTTAACCCAGCCAATGCCAAACAATTAAAATTCCGAGTGTACAAATTAAGTCCTCTAAATAGCTAAAAATCAAGCCTTTGTCCCCTCTCTCAAACACATGGACATGTGCCCTGCTGACAATTGGATGCTACTTCATCTAGCATTTTTCTTATGCCTACTCATCGGGCCCCCCCAAAAAAATCCCTCTTAAAATTTCTGGTGATTGGACAAAAGTCCACCGGAAGGCTTTCCAATAACTAAACAACTCGCAATTGCTTGTACTCCAGCTTCCTCATACTCGCCCTCCCCCTGTCTGTCATCTTCTTTAACGTGCAGCCTCTGAAAGTTCAGATGTCATCCTCATCCTTGTCAGGAGACCTCTAATGGATCGGTCACGCTCGGGGCCCTCCCAACCCGACTCCCAGAGCTGGGGTGAAAGGTCACGGCTAGGTTGAGATAGTGAGCCCGGGGATGGAAACATCCGCTCGGCTGCGCCTCCTGCGTGGATTATTTTCTCTGCAAACACCTCGTCGCATCGGCAGAAAGCGCAGCGGTAGAATACAGCAAACAAAATAAATAACAGAGTTCAGCCACGGGATGTAACGTTGTCAGGTAAGCATACAAACGTGCTCCCGCACCCACACATACACACACCACCATGTCTGGCATATCCATCACATCCACTCGGGGGCCTTGAGAGGACACCTATGCAGACCATACAAAAATGTGTGTGCGTGTGCGTGTGCGTGTGCGTGTGCGTGTGCGTGTGCGTGTGCATGTGCTTGTGCATGTGTGTGCCTCAGTTGTGATGAATTCGAAAGCGATCGTGTGATCTATTGCTGTTCAAAGAAACAAAAACCAAATATATGTGCGGGTACAAGGCGAGTCAACACGCATGATGATGTATGAGAGTCAGACAAACTTTCTCTTTGAGCGGCCCATGTTCTTGACTTGTGGTTTTCTGATTCTTGCTCAATTTCAAAGCTGTTTTGTAATGCCTTTCTTTTCATGATATGCTTCTGATATGTAAGTCAGAATCTCATCTGGCAGCAGTTATTCTGCCACTGCAGATTGCGTCTCATTTGACTGTTTTGACCCTCCTGCTTCTTTGTTTGGGCCCAAGTGTGCGGTGCAAAGGCCCTTTGGAAATGGCTTCGGTTTTTTTCCGTTTTTTTTTTTTAATCGTTATTCTTTGGACAAATCATTATTTTGAGGGCTTTTCCGTATTTAAACAAATGTTCATCCGAGAAAAAATGTACACTTGGTTGTGGTTTCAATTGCGTTTCCTTGCGGTTGGCTGACAGAAAAAGAAATTGTTCATCGACGTAATGCCTAAACTGTCAAACGCAAAGCAAAGTAATCATTCTGCCTGTACTGATGTGGTAAGAGGAGGGCATGAAAATGAGATGCAGGTAATTAGGAAGTCTTTATACCGGTAATGTGTCTTTAATTTAACGACACCACAGACATAAATTACATAGTTCTAGATTAAAAACATCCTGTTAATTCTTAACGCTCACTTTAAATTAAAAAAAAAAACACCTTTTACTTCCCAGATGTAAGTACTGTACATCATTCAAAACTGGACTTTAGGTTCCTACTTACTAAAAATGTCAAATACTTTATGACTTTCACACAAGTCATATTCTACAAGCTGGCCATTTCGCTTACCCAAGTTATTTTCTTTTAAGATATTTCTACTTTTTACTCTCGTCATGCATGATTAGACACAAAACAAAAAGTCTGAAGCACCTGTACCAAAAAATACATATGCAGACTGACATTCTAGTTTAAGGGGTCACTTTAGGGTTGTTTTCAATTATTTCCAGGTCTCCTCCAAATTTTGCCTGATCCTTCCTAAATTTGAACTGCATAGAGTGGTTAAGGTCACACCCTGGAGGCCTTCACGTCTTCCTTCCTGGCGTAATTGTTAGAGATGCAATGACTCGGCTCCCTGCAGCTCACCTTCCAACATTCAGGCGTGGGTCTGCAAATCCCCGTTCATCGCTGCTTGCAGCCGTAATTATCACGCCTTTTTTTTTCTATTACTCCAACTAACTCCCCCTTCTCTGTCCCTTGGGTGATGCCTTTTTAATTTCATGCCCCTTGCTCCAGCAGTCGCTCTTTCAGAGTTGGAGACACCCGGCTCCCGAATAAACACAAATATGCACGCATGCTCTCCACTTAGCTTGCACATGAACATGTTTAAGCGGTGATCCAAACCACATTATGGCAAAGGCCTAATATCAGGAAGTTTCTACTGAAAAACAAAACAGATAAACAAAAAAAAAACACACACACAGACTGTTTTCTCATTTATACGTCACATATGTCATTGTTGCAGTCATTCATCCAAAGGCATTGGCCGCATCCGGTTAACTGTGAACGCTAACTGTAGTGGCATGCATACGTTTCTCCACGCAAACAACTCTCAGCCTGCGGGGGAGTAATCGTTTGTGATATTAATACTCGTGGATGATTGATGTTGTTCTTCCGACATTATGTTACGCTCTATGTGTGAACAAAAAGGCCGGTTTTCTTTCGCTCTGGATCATGTTGATATCCTGGCCGACCTGTCAGGCTGAGTTATTATGTTGGAATACAACTTTGATGGGCTGATTTCTGGGGAGGCTTGAATCAAGACAAAGACCTGCTTCATCATAAACCTGTGTGTGTGTGTGTGTGTGTGTTTGTGTTTGTATGAGAGGTGTGTGGGTGTTCTGCCTGTGGTAATAATCTGTGCCTACGGCTGCACATCTGCAAAGGTTCATTAACCCTGAATCAGTGAGTCACATTCGATGCTCCATCGCATCTTGCAGGCTGGCAGCCACTGAATGTGCACACCTCCCTGCCATCATGTGGAACGTTTATGTGGGTCAAAATATTTACGAGCCGCCCCACCTTTATGTAGTTAATTTAACTTTATGAAAGTGTAATATCGTTTTCTGGTGGTTGCCTGTCTTTGACTCATACCTTGCCTTACCTTCAAAAACATCATCACCTCACGCTTAAGTTGTTTGTAGTGTGATGATTATGACCACACATGACAGTGGTGGCCTTAGGCTCGAAATCTATTTGCACAATTTTGGTTGTGTCTTTCATGAGAGACAAACTTGCCCAGCAAATCCAGTCAAACTTCTGAGGTCATACTGTACATTTCAAAAATCATCCAGGACTCGCCAATGCACAATATAATAATAATTATATTGTGTGTATATATACCGGTGCGTGTATATATATATATATATATATATATATGTGTGTGTGTGTGTTTATACCTGCTGTTTTACAATTTACCTGCTGTTTTTATAATTTCATATGTACCTGTGGCGAGAAAGCGAAGCATGGAGAGTCTCCGTTACCAAAATGCATATGTGCTGTCAGTGACTGAGGTGATCAATCATTATCAATTGCATAAATACAGCTCAGTATTCAAAGGGTTGCAGTCTTTCTGATGCAGTGCATCTGTAGCTATGCAGTGCTCAATCCCTTTGTGTCCGGGAAGGCACATCCACTTTCCCCATCCACTTAACTTATTTTTACATGTGTATGCCCGTCAAGAGCATGATTAAGTGCCATGTGCAACTGCAGTGTGACTCACCTTTGTCATTGGCCATTGATATTCTTTATCACGATTGTCTTTTTGTTTTTGCAATTTACAGTCAACGGTGTCTAACTTATTTTCATACTAGTTATACAAATGACACGTGCCTATCTAATTAGGCCTACATCACTGTTCATTTAGTTTTTGTTTTTTTTTTTTACAATCCATAATGAATAATATTTATTTTTGCACCTGTATGACAGTAAAGAATGTTTTAAAATAACATTATTCACATTCACGTTTGTCACTTCACTTAATGTCTTATTTTTACTATTCAATATTAACAGTGGTTATTTTACACAAAAAGTTAATAATGTGAGAAAAAACAAATGACGTGAACAGCATGACTTACCAGCGTATTCGGCCTTTGTCATTAGTTAAGACAGAATGTTGTTCAGTTTTATTGAATGTAATATTTGTCACTTATTTTTACACTTTTACAACACGTAATGTTCAAATGTCATATACAAATTGCATGTGCATTTTGAACTTGTGACGGATAATTTCTATTTCCTATGAGGAAGACTCCAAAACGTGAACAAGCAAAGGGTCATCCGTGGTTTCAGATTCCGAAACAGATTGTGCTGTACTTGGGGTATCAGATTTGATTTGTGCCGGTCCTCCCATGGAAAAGTGTGTTTCTTTTCAGGGACGCTTTGAATGAATAAACCACAGGCATCGCTGTGACCAATTTTCTTTGGAGCCACAGCAATCATTCCTTTGAATATCGTTCACAGTGGGGTCCGGTATAATCTCCTGTAAAAGATCATTTGAAAAGCTTATCTCGCTCACTCGTCTCTCGCATGACGGTTCTTCACTCGCACCCCTGCCCATATTATATGTGGTCTGTCCGAGTGGGAGTATGAGGGTATTCCGCGGCAATGTGGGGGACCAAGTCAACATGCAGAATAATCCCTAATGCCCATTGTTATGCTCAAGGCGACTCCCGCCCACTTGCAGCACAGCTGGGAACCGACTTCATTGTCCTCTTTTCCCTCTGTCTGTCACTTTCTGTCTTTCTCACGAGCAGAACACCCACACGCGTGCACATTTGAGCTCCAATTCCAGTGAGGGAGATTATTGACGTTCCCTCGCCTTCAACTATCACAATTAAACGCCTAACTTCAGTTACTCAGTTCCACCCTAACTCGTAAACATAAGACTGATTTACTCACTGTGCAACGTTGCTTTTTTTTTTTTGCCCTGGAGCATCGCCATCACTGTGTGGGATTTCGAGCGTCTCCGCTGAGTAGTCCCACCACACCGTCTGACTCTTTTGCAGAGACAGTGACGCTCTTCAGGCATCTCTGTTAGGATTTTTTTTTTTTGCCTTTGCCCTTAAACTGTCTGTGGAAGTGTGTGTGAATAAAAAGAGCGAGCAAAAATATAGTCGTATCAAGTCAAACTGGCCCCCATAAAGACACACACTATCTGGGTACCTGCTGTCTCTTAGCAACCAGAACTGGCCTTATTGGCATTGTGTCAGTTTGACCTGACAAGTGACAACCCATTAAGAAAGTAGAACAATTAATCGTAAAAGTTAAGCCAACACCAACGACTTTTTTGCACCAGTTTTGATAAAGAAAACTGCAGATAGTGACAGAAAGTTTCATTTTAATGACAGCATATTGATGTGAAACTCATTGAAACACATCTTGAAATTCAGACTGCTATTGCCCTTGACAACATTTTATTTTCTGCTTTTGTTCTGAACGTAATTATTCGGGCATGTATCATTTTGATCTGTACTCTTTTGGAGAAGTGTTCTTCCAACCTTTTTTTAATGACACAAACGCACATTTTGCCCGGCTGGTATATAATGATAAAAATGATTTTCAAAGAACATCAAATCAATTCCGAATAATGGTAACAGTTTAAAAATGAAACATATTTTAGATTTCAATGATTTGGGACTCAAATGCTGGGTCAGGTGGGCGAATCCTGGGACCTGCGGGTTCACCTCCACTGTGAGAGAGGGTGCGTGCCACATCTGGGACAGCCTCTGCCTCAGCCTCTGCCTCTTCCATGTGCACATGGCACACTCCTCCTCCGCTGAGCAGGGACACTAAGAAGCCACGTCTGACCCGATCGGAGTGTGTCCAAGGCTTTCACTGAGCATGGGCGACCCCTCCATGATCAGCCACCAGGGCATATCCCTGACTCAATGAAGGTGAAGGGCCAGTCTGTAAAGGATTTTGAGATTCTTCCACTCAACAGGAAAAGTCACCAAACGGCCTGTGGCTTGCTACCGGTCTGTGGTTGGGAACCTTTGGTGTTGCGTCCATTTTGACTTAGAATGAAGCTATCAATTTTGGTGACTTGCCCTATAAACAGGCAACAGCTCCCAAACCAATACTGTCAATAAAAATTCATATAGGACCTTACGTAAGAATAAATAGCGTTAAAAAAAATCCCTCCCATGCTTTTCCACACATATGGTTTTATCATTATATTCGACGGTTTCAAGCGTAGAAGTTGGGATCCTGCGTTAAACGGCCCCAACTTTGTCTTTTTGCCAGAGTAAGTGAAGTAGAGCTGTCTGCCTCCCTGACTGCCTCATGTAATATTCATTGCAAGGTTCCCATGGTCTCGGAGACCCTGCAGTTATTTATTCATAGACATGAATGCCTCAAATGACCTCTGACACGTACACACTTGTCACAGAGAGGAAGTGTTGCCTTCTGAATACACACATACACACATACACACACACACACACACACACTCACACACACACAAGAAATACACAAATGTTTAGCTGACCAGTCGCTAACCTCTTCACTGATGTAACAGGTTATTTGAAATGGGCTAGCAGTAGCAGCCTGTATGCTTTCACCAACGTGGTTGAGTTTTCTACAATTAGAATTCACGGCCCTGAAGTGAAATGTATTTTAAAATGTTCGACCTGTGTCCAGCAGCTTACATCAGTGTAATTCCATCCTTCTTTTTTTTGGCCGGGGAGTGGGGGGGTGATAATGCAGTATCAGAAACAGCTTATCTTGACTTCTGCAAACCAGTTGTCACCCGCATTGCGTCATTAGCGCGAAACACAGGGTGCCGAGACACTGCCAACGCAGGCCTAAATCACAGCTTTTTACATTGTCGTCTTGCTGCAAGAAGATAAGGCGCGTGTATCCATGCTCTGAAGGATGTGGTTGTGTGTTTCGGTGAACAATAAGGTGATATATGAGTTGACTCGTTGACTTGAGTTGTAGGCTTGACGTGGGCCACAATGCACCTGTCTCATCCATCGTGGCGAGCAGAGGAGTAATAAGCGCCACAGGCGGGTTGTATTCTTCCATCATGTCAGCCTCCATAGAACATCTAAATTTCCCGCACACACAACAAGCCTTTAGACGTAGGGAAATTTCGCTACGCCGACACGTGGAAGTGATTCTTTACATTCGTTGATCCTTTTTCAAGATTTATTTGGATCTTTTTTCAAACGCTTACTGTTTGATGAGGAAACCAAATCCCAAACAAATAAATGGAGGCTCTGGAGAAAGCTTTACCGACATCTGCATGGTAATTTAAATACCTCAAAAGTCAGTTTGAAATGAAGGAAAGTTATTGTTTTAACCTAAAATATTTTTATGCTGTGGTCGAACGGTAGCATATTAGTTATCTATTGGATATGAGGCTCAGCTTTGACCCTAAAACGTGCATGGGTGGTGGTATGCTATTGCTAGCTCATTAATCCAAATGCAAATATTATGCTAGTAGCATGAGGCTTAAACTTGTATGTTTAGCCAGTGATGCTAACAAAGGTAGCTACGTGCTATTTTTTTGTTTGACGTCAAGTTGAATTTTGCTTTTGGATGTTTGTAGTCACGAACGAGAGAGGACGTTAAGAAAATTGGAGTTTTGCATTAGTGCTATATAATTGGCTAGTGAGCTTTTTACATCATCACGATATGTTGGCGAGCTTGTTGGGCATAGCAACAGGAACGAAGAGATACAAATGGTCTTTTAACCCTTTGTGCTCATTTTTCACTCTGGCCTGCTCTCATGTACGGCTCAGTGCAACTCTTCACCACAACCACGTGCATACGGTCCATTAAGTGCCTCCGAGTGTTGATTGAAATAGCCCCTGACGGTGTATTGAAGTGACAGTCCTCTGATCTGCCGTCCCGTGGCCGTGCTTAAGAGTGGTGGCTCTGTCAGCGCATCAACTCAATAACTCTGACCTCGGACCAGCACTTCCAGGAAAAGCTGTCATTCGATACTCAGCATCCGTTTTCCACTCTCTAGGTAGACGCTCGTTCTCAAAGAAGCATCTTTAACTAGTTTAGTACGCGCGTGCGGAGTGTGAGGCTATCCAAATTGACTTTGTTACCTTTCTAAAGGACTAGATGCTTTGCTTTAACCCCCACTGAGTGCTTCGCATTACCATTAAATGCGCATACTTCTTTCCTGAGAGATTAGACATAATTGTTCCGACCTCGGTTCACACTCACACCTATGGGCAATTTAGAGTCTCCATAAACCTGCCATGTCTGTTTCTAACCTTCGGTAGGAAGCCAAAGTAGCCAGCCAAACTACACGCATGTACTCCACTGTAATGTTTTTTTTTTAAATAATCATTGTAAAAGTTACTGTTTGCTTTATTGTTAATCCGAGATTTTGTGGATGAAATGTTGCTTATTCTAACAATCCTACTGAGGTTTTATTTGTTCTTAGAAGTGTATTGCTGCCTGGATCAAATGCCTTATAGGCTGTTAATGACCCACAAGTCATTGGTTCCCCACTGCTGTTCTTAACTATAATTAAAATCAGCACGACTCAAACTGTAATCCACGCTTGTATTGTGCGCTAACATTAAGTGGACTGTTCTTTCCTGTTAGCGTACGATAAGATAACACAGTTATGGCGTTGAAAGAGAATTACACCAAGAAAACCCCAAAATAAAGTTGGAACATTAAGCTTCCAAATAACACTTTCGCTCGCAGTTTTCAGGTCCAATGGAGCTGTTCACAGGGGGCTAATTAGCGGAAAAAACAAAGATACCTTCGATGCGCAGCGCTAACAAGGTTCACGCGGCGCGAGAAATCGCGTTCCGCGCAGATGCTGCGACTGTGAGCTGAAACATAATGCCTGAATCAAGGGAATAATTGGTTCTGCAAAATTTCACAAAATAACAACCACTGATAAATTTGTGACATTGTGGGGAGTGAGTGGGTGGGGGGGGGGGCAAAATAAGAGTTGTGATATAATGCAGGGAACATAGGTAGTATGGATACCTGCAATCTGGATGTAATACATTGTTTAAGTTTGTTGTAAGTGTTGCGCAATCGTAAGGCAAAAGATCAATTATTCATCGTTTCCGAATGATAGGTTATGGCACGAATATGGGCCCACTGAGAGGTGTATGTTTCCCCTAGCCACCGTCGTCCTCCCATCTTTTATCCGCATTCTCTTTCCTCTATTGTCTACCTTGACGGATGGAGGAGGCTCGGCTGCGTCCGGGAGCAAAGCCTCGCTATCCCCCAACACGTCTTCGTCATGATGGATGCCACTCAGCCTCCGCCCTCCATGGCTCAGCTTGACTGCCAGTGAAAGCCTTGGACACACTCCGAAACACAAGCAGACATAATGGCAGAGGAAATGAGGGTGAATCGAGAGCCGGTGAGGCGGGATAGATTTTCTCCCGTCTTTCTTCACCGTATTAACTCTTTCTTTCACTTCACGGGTGGCAGGAAGGCGCACCGGCCAAATGTACGTGCACATGTGGTATTTTGGGGCCTACAAATTCACGAGGACATCATGAATCATTTACAGTGAAAGCAGAGATGTGGGCAGCAGTTAAACCGCATTCAGTGTGTGTGTGTGTGTGTGTGTGTGTGTGTGTGTGTCTCAAGCCCTCATGTGGACTTGATAAGTTCCACTGACATTGTGTTTTCTCTTGGTGGTTGCAGAGTGTTCCAGTTTGGGTCCACTGTGTGTTTCTCATTGGCCGCCGAGCCGTAGATGATTAGAGCGGAGTCCATCCATGAAATGCCCTTTTGCGTCCCATCGAAACGAGAGGATGTGTGCACGACATCAGAAGCGTGACAGACGCACAGTGTTGTTTTAGCTGAAGTTTTCACCGTTGGAATAACACCAACCGTCTCCAAAATGTCTCGTAGCGAGTTCGATTTATAGATGATGACTGTGCTGTGACAAGCCATGGGGTCCCTTGGAAATGAGATAATGCTGCATGATGACTTATTTCCTGAAGCCCACATGAATAAACACAGAGAGCGTGAACGTTGAGGAAAGCAAGACGATAGCAAAGTGACACACGGTTCCCCGCTCCTGACATTCTCCGCAGCTGTTTGTTCTACTCACTGCGAGACTGCGGTTGATGTGAGATTTCAAAATCGGAGAAATGTTAAGCATGTCTACAGAGACAAACCGATGCGCTTCGCTTAGGCGCCGTTCAGAGTTACTGGCAGATTTGTTCTTTGTGGATGATTATATTTGGACCGTGATTAAAAAGTCTGATGGCGCACTTTTCAAGATAAACTGGATTTTATGAAGCCAATTCAAGTAGAAATTAATTAGCCTCATAGTGACAAGGTGGAACAGTTAGTATAGTTGGAGTTGTTGCGGTGATGTGTTGGAAGATGATGCTAACTGTGTTTTTTTGTGTTATATCCTCAAATATGTGAACTGAAATGTTCTTTTATGCCACACATCGGCCTCTTTCCTATGTGGCTATAAACTGGGTACTTATGAGATGCATGTAGGTGAGAGTGCTTGGAAGGTAGACTCGACAAATAAATGTGCGTGAATCTGCTCGATTGTTTTAAGTGACACACTGTGCAGTGTGAATGTTGCCGTTGTTTTTTCGCATTTTTTTTCGTATTATTTTTTAATGTGATGGCGTTATTAGGAGGTTGATTGGGTGACTAAATACCCACTCGGTTGCCTATTACAGACTTGCTAAACACAGGTTTTATCTATGCCAACAATTCTTGTTGCTTTTCTCATTCACTCGTATATCATATCTGTTTATTTATATATGTATGCTTCCCATGTACACTGCTGCTCTCATTCCTATTGCCTCATTTCTTTTTCATACTTCTGATATACAATATCCCCATTACAACACTCTTAAAGCCTTTTTTTCTAGCACCTTTAACTGCGCTGTAGGTACAATGTATCATGTCAACATTATTTCCTTACACTGTATATCAACCGCCCCCCCGCCGATCACGACAACCATCGCAACATGTGGATGTGCTTTAATATCAGTCCTAAACACGGAGACAGAACCAAGACACAACCGCGAGAAATGTTTATAATTTACGTAGCGTGAAAGAGAACGTGTAGAGAGAAAGAATGACAACGGAGGGTGGCGAGATTGTCTTGACCACACACAGAAACACTTATTCACTCTCTCTGGGCCACACACACGCACAAGCACGCGCGCACACACACACACCTGTGTTTTGGAACGCACCCAAAGGCCCTGCAGCTTGAGTCCTCACCCCCCCCCCCCCCTCCCCCAACTCCACCCCACACACACACTCTTAACACCTCCTCTTTTTTTTTTTCATTTGCTTGACACTGCAGCTTTATTCTCCTCTGCAGGTCTTTGTATCACAGCCAACAAAATGTCTGCACATCATTTTCTGAACAAATGGTTCTTTATACTGTACACTCAAACCTCAGGTATGAGGAGCGATCAAGAGCTAATATGTGTTATTTAGTTTATTCTCATCATGGCTCTTCTATTACTTCCATGTAATGACTTAGTTCAATGTTTGTGAACATTTCTCTGCGGTTGGCTGCCTCTTCAAAGCAGCTGTAGAGAGGGTGCACACTTCCATGCCAGGTCTGATTATGCTATCGCCAACGCCACACCTTGCATTGTTTAAAATACTTTCCTTGACCTACTCAAAGACCATCCAACCGACCGCCCGGACAAACCTTTTTTCTTCTGACCATAACTAAATATAACTTTTCACCCTTTCAACCTACCAGCATACCAATCTCAACCCAACTACACACACTTAAGTACCTACCTGCTTATTAGTATTGCAACATATTGTGACTGCTTACTGAAAGACTTGTAATTATGCAATCAACAGTAGGGCGTTAATCCCTCCCCCCCATTTTTTTTGTTGAATCCAGTCATTCATTCATTCATTCATTCATCTTCCGAGCCGCTTGATCCTCACTAGGGTCGCGGTGGGTGCTGGAGCCTATCCCAGCTGTCTCCGGGCAGTAGGCGGGGGACACCCTGAATCGGTTGCCAGCCAATCGCAGGGCACACAGAGACGAACAACCATTCGCACTCACACTCACACCTGGGGACAATTTAGAGTGTTCAATCAGCCTGCCATGCATATTTTTTGGAATGTGGGAGGAAACCGGAGCACCCGGAGAAAACCCACGCAGGCCCGGGGAGAACATGCGAACTCCACACAGGGAGGCCGGAGCTGGAATCGAACCCGGTACCTCTGCACTGTGAAGCCGACTTGCTAACACTGGACTACCGGGCGTTGAATCCAGTCTTTTAATATAATTTTTCACATCACAAAAACAAATGCGACTTTGAATGTGAACGCAACACAATACAATATAATACATGCTTATTTATATAGCGCTTTCACACTAGCGGCAGCTGTAACAAAGCGCTTAACAAAACAGTTAACATAAAGTAAAATAATAAACACAACACATAACATAAATGTGACCCGCATGCACGCAAAGCACGACGTCGAACCATGTGCCCAACGTTACTACCTCCGTCATGTACAGTAAACCTTGTCCTGAAATGCCACTGAGTGCTTCGATGTTTTATTTAGGCAGTGGAAAAATACACCGAGTAACTCATTGGGCTATTTCAAAACAATTTGTGTTGTCATGTTTTGTCTGTTAATGTAAAGCCATGACTCATTTGAACAGTGGGTGTATCTTTTACTGGTGATGTCAGGTCGAGGGACGCATGGGTGCGCTGTGTTTTTTTTTTTTTTTTTTTGCCTGTGTACTACTTTTTTTTTGGTTTTTTTTTGCTGTGAAGGGAGGAAGAACGTAGTTGGCAGTTAGTGGCAGCACACTGCCACTACTTTTAACAGTCCCCCACACACCACATTAACTGGCTTAATGAGAACGTAATCAGGCGCATTCCCGTGCCTGCTTTCTGTCTTTTTCACTCCTTGGATAAAATGAAAAGTGTGTTGGCAGGGTCACTTACTGCGCAATTGATTCTCGAAATGTCGAAAATAAACACTGTTTGAGCACCCTTGAATAGGCACACTGTGTGCACCCTTTTTGAAAGTGTCAGCAATTTTGCTTCGTGCGACATTCACTAGACATAAAATTTTGATGTTTTCTCAACCCTCATTTTATCGCGCTTCACAAGACACAGATGAATGTTTGCCTGCATGAAGGTCGCTTCGGCGTAAGACCCTGAAAAAAAAAGAAAAAAAATACAATCCAAAGAAAGATTGATTGTCGTGATGGGACGGTAAAATGAGAGCAGTTGAGAAAGCAGCTACAGGAGGATTTCTGAGCCAAGTCTGCACTGCCTTCAGAAAGTCAAGCTTTCTTGTTGAAATACAGTATTTCTGTCCTGGACTTTCAGGTTGTTTTCTGAAATCCAAGTGTTCATCTTGCAGACAGACAGCTGCGGTGAAGCTTCAGAAAGACACCTGTGGAGTAAATTTCACAAATTCTTGATTGAAAAAAACATTCATTCTTTAAGAGAAAAAAAAACAAATACTGTAGCTTTTGTAATAATTACCCAAAGGGCAATTCTGTAACTGCATTTTATTTTAGCAGTTAATGCAAGCAAAGACATTGTGAACTGAACTGTATCGGGAATATTCTGAGTCATTCTCATGCATGATGCATACAACGTTAGTATCTCGTGGGAAAATAATATAAGCAATCCATCAAAAAGCCCGATCAATCTGTCTACTATTTGAACATCTGCCGACCGTGAAGGCAAAGGTTGTTTAAGGCTTTGAAAGATGTGATTGTGTGTCTTGGCGTGGAATGCATGTGTCAATGCAGTTGTTTCATTTCTGATGTTTTCATTGAAACGTAGCATATACTCGGCTATATGTAGCGGTGGACTCCCACATCGCAGCGCCAGATGCCTTGAGGCTTTCCACTGGAGAAGTTTGACCCATTTGTCTTTCTCGATGTCCGAAATAACTCATTCGGCCTCTGCAACCACAAATAATAATGCCAACCGATCGTCGAGTTCTCACGACCTTTGTGTCTCAAGCACGCAAGGGTTTCAGTATAAACCGGTTCTTTGTGGGCTTATGATTCCAACTGCCATTTAAATTTTGTTGTTGTTAAAGTTGTTGGCTCTCAAGGGGAAGTTTGACTGTTCATGTTGAGGATTAAAAAAAAAAAGGTGTACTACGCAACTTCATCAGGACTGTGGCTTGAGGTTATTCTTATGGCCCTTAATTGCTTTACTAAGCTAAGTGACTGTTGGCCGGGTCTCTCCCAGACGCAGAGTGCCAAGATGTAACTCCGCAATTTGCGAATGATGATGCGGAGCTCAAAGTAAATATTACCTGCAATATATAAAATCTGTCATCCTCACAGTCTACTTCAATGGCACTCAAGAGAGCATAGACGCCCGCCGTCAACAAACAATCCAAATTTGGATCAATGTAAAACATCATCAGCATCTGACCTTCGCGTAAGTCTGGATTTTCTTGTAGTATTTTGTCACGCCAATCCTTGACACATTTTGCCACAAACGATGCTCGATATCTCCACGCAGACCAAAAATTGTATCCCTTTCTTTCCTTTTGATGACCTTTCGGCATGTTCTAATACAACAATTCTGCCATCCAAAGAATAGTTTCATTTCAGTTTCGATACGACTGTGAAATCAAAACACTGTTCAGTCAAGACTGAGCATCGTTATTTTGGCAAAAGGCAGAATGAATAGATCTTAAATTAGCTGAGCAAAATTTAACAGTCGAGCGCAAATCAGTTACGTCCTGATTGCTTCATCTTGTCACACAAATATAAAAAACACACACAAAAGCAGACTTTACCTACCTGGCATAAGTAACAATGTGTCTTTTTGCCACTGCGTTTATGCAACAACACTAAGCACGTTCTACCATGCTGAAGAGCATCGCCATTTATGCAGTTTACCGAGATAGCGATCGGAGGTTAATGATGTGAATCAGACAGGAACCAGACATGACTTTTCAACATAAGGCTAATCTCTCCACCAGGCGCCTTGAGCTATGTCTGATAGCCTTGCTAATTACGCCACAGATTCTTGTAAACAATCCTATCAGCGCACAACAACTATATTATTTGAAGCCCTAATGTGACTGGCGGATTGAAATTCATACAGCAAAGGCACACCTAAAAACATCTGCGCTAGCCCATCATTAAGGGCTACAATGTGAATGAACTGTGAGCAGCGTCACTTTTGGAAAGTCTGGCTACCTAATGAACAAACTGCCCGTGTTGCGCATGAAGGTCAATCTAGACCAGGTCTGGCACAGGCACACTCAGTTCACATACCCTTAATATAGAGAAAATACTTTCAAGCATCCCTTTGTGTTTGCAAACCGATATCATTCCAATACTGCATTCACCTGGAGCCAAACGGTCTAAAGTTCATGCAAATGCTGCGAGACGCCGGCTCGTGACGAGCATCCGACTGTTTTGTTTTTATTGCACCCTTTTGGCTGAATAGACTTGTACAAGTCGGGTGCAGTTTGCTCCTGTTTAATCTCACATTCTTAGAGTCCGAGGTTGACAGACAGATTAAAACACACACATTTGGTATGATAGGAGATTAGAACGACATCAGCATCAGCAACCATGGAGAATGTTTTTTTTTTTGGGTGGGGCGTGTTTGAACGTCTTTGTAATCTTGGCACATACAGGTTTGTGAAATTGACTGAAAGTGCAATGATGTGCACGCCAGGCTAGCAGATAAGTGTCACTTAAGAAATACTGTTTGTGTTCACTAAATGTCTTATTATTACGCAATGGCGCCAAGTAGTTCACCGTGCGGTGTTCACTACCTCGAAATGCTGCATGTCAACACTAGCCTCGATGATGGGAGAATAGGATGACGGAAATTTTTTAGGGATTTTTACACATTAACAATTGTGTGTGTGTGTGTGTATGTGTATATATATATATATATATATATATATATATATATATATATATATATATATATATATATATATATATATATATAGTGCACCACTCATGTGCAGAGGCCCCAAAGTGGAGGGGACATGTTTTGGTCTTCACTAACAATGTCAGATTGCCTGTTAACTGTAAAATGTCTGTTTTGAGTGCGGGAGTACTGTATACATTGCAAGTTTAGATTAACCCGCTGACCATATCCATCTTTGTGGCGAGCGCTGTAATTGTGCCTTATTTTAGGTAGTTCATGTTTCCTTGAAAATCCACTTCCAAACTAATCAGCAACGTCAAATCGCTCGCTTCCAAACTGAGTCAGCTTAGCCTTGGAAAAAAAAAAAACGAGTCAGAGTGTGGCAACCACAGACTATGTAAAATACAGCATGCACCCCCACAGAAATGTTCTGTTTGCCATTTTAAGAATGTGTAAATGCAGAAGCCCCGCCGAGCCAAATTTAGTTGGAACTGTCAATGCGCAGAAGACTGCTGACTCCAAATCATGACCGCTGTGATTATTCCCCAAATGAAGACGGAGGGACAACGGCCATAAAGGCTTTCTAAACAGAAGCGAGAAAGAGGACAATTGTTTTCTTGGCGCGCGAAACGGACTCTCATTTATAAAGCTACTTTCCACAACTGCTAATCCAATCAAACGGCACTAAAAGTGGTGGAGTAGTTGTCTCTAGCCAATCGTATTATAGCATGCTAATGGGATTAGGGATGTTTTACAGCATGGATTGAATTTTACAACATAAGCATGTAACGTTTTAGTCACATCACCCCTGTCTGTTTTTTTGCTTCTTCTTCGAATTTCCCATCAAACAATCATGTATCCTCTGGCATTGGCACCCTCATTTAAAATCATCCCTTACTGTCACCTGCTTGAAAAGATGAATTAGTCAACGGATACAATGCAAGGTTCGGTCGACCGAAAGCTTTCCTCTGTTGTGGAGCTCTTATGTAGAAACCAGACGGCGATGTAGTCTTTTGCTCAATGTCCAAGTCAACAGTTCCGGTTCTGTTTCCCAGTGCTCCTTGTAAGGAAACATGGAGCCTTTTGAATATTTCGGAAAATGTCCAATAAACAACGATTACCACCCTGCTAACAGAATTGCCCTTGGAGGAAATGACTCGTACGCACAGCTATTGACGATGATGGATAAGGCAGCAAATCAAGACAAAACCTGTTTTTTTGCCTTTTTTTTAAATGCCTTCTCACCTCATAAAGCTGCATGACACATTATAACCTCAATTTTCTCTTTGTGTAAACCAAATTACGCTCAGGAGAATGTAATCCTGCAAAGAATGATGACCTCGTGATCATTTTGGGGACCATCGTGCATCCCCAGGAGCCCCTTGTCTCATGAAATCACTTCGTACTTTGCATCATGCCATCGCTCGCCACAGCGTACGTGCACATTAAACAAGCAGGAGTCATCAGACGTGGAGCACTTGTGTCATCGAGATTTATAGATTGTGGAATTCGCGGTCACGCTCAAGCATCTTTCGTGGACGCCCTTAAGAAGACTGTTTACTTCTGTCCGCCTTGCGGGAGCCCCACGCGTGTACGTCAGTCTGTTTGTCAAGACGGGCCTCATAGTTTTGCGGTGCCGTGTGCGCCGAAGAGGGGGCGGAGCCTTTCCGAAAAACGTTCGCAAACCATTTCAACTGCAGACAAAAGGACTACGCTAATTAAAACCGTGGCTACTTTTGCTTTCCTCCCGCCGCACTCTCATTTTCCACACGCATGCCTCATTGCTATCCAACATACTCCAACACGTGCATCCTAATGCTCAACGCTTATGTTCCTTTCGACAGCGGTTTCCCTAATGAATCAGGCCCAGTGACAACCTTTCACTGACCAATGTCATGCAATTAGTTTGGTCTTTGTGTGCGGGCTCAATGCGGGGAACTTAACGCCCGTGAATGGGCAAAGCGCGGCGATTAACCCGAAGCAGAGATAAGATGACGCTGAATAATGTCGACACTGTAAAATAATTCGCCATACAGACTTGACAGACTTTTCACAAGTTCAATTCAACACGTAAAACTCATCTGGATTCGCTAGCGACAATGCAGGAATGAAACGCTTTGGATTTTATTTGTCATTTTAATCATCTCTGACAGTTAGCGAAAGCCCTAAAATTGACCATCTCATGAAATGACAATATTACAGAAGAACCAATCTAAATGTTTTTAGTGTATTAATCAGAGAAAGCATTTCTTCTGCTGATTTAACATTCATATTTTGTTGGACACTACATTTGTGGCTAATGTCCATCTCATGTCTTCTTGTCTCTGCAGAGATCTGAGCGAAAACCTCATCCAGTCCATCCCAAGAAAAGCTTTCAGAGGAGCCACAGACATCAAAAATCTGTGAGTGGGCTTCACTCGTGGACTCAACGTATCGGTATTGATGTAAAAATTGATCATTATTTCCAATAACAGCCTATTACATCAGTCAACATATTTGGTATCGTTTAAGTAAATAAGTAAATCGAGGTCTCCAGACGGTATCCATCTTCGACAACGACAGTGCTTGTCGCTGTTCTGGTTAAACCGAAGCCTCATTATGTGAGAGGCAAAGTACCCCCTGGCTTAATAACCAGCCAATCGCGTCACATGTATCGTCAATCAACCATTCACACTCGCAGTCACTGTTTTAAATCCCTTTTCAAGAATCACATCTGATAGAAAAGGCGTGTCAAAAATCAGTTTGAGGTAAAAGAGATGCCTCGTTAGCGTGAGACGATCAGAGTTGTTCGTTTGTTTATGCACCCCCAGAGTGTGAAGGTGCTTGTGTATCATACTAATAACGATATTGAATGCACAAAGATGCCTCATGGAGTTAGCGATTTAGTTATTTTTGGCGGTGCATGCACTATATCGGCTAATACTGAAAATGATAAGTCCCCTTTCCGCTTTCTCCTCTCTCCAGTGGGGGGGGGGGGGGGGGGGGGGGATACATGAGCTTCAATGACCAGTATTGATTTACCTTCCGTCCATCAGTGTGCTGTTTACTGTTTGGATAATGATGAGCAGCGTTGGGGGGTGTTGTGTGTTTCCTAACAAGCCCCCCTCTTTGTCTCGCAGTCAGCTGGATAAAAACCACATCGGCTGCATCGAGGACGGCGCCTTCAGAGCTTTGCGAGGCTTGGAAGTGCTGTGAGTATCTCCTTCCAGCGCAATCACATTCCACTTAAGGTCTCTGTAAAATGAAGACATTGTTTCGCTACCACGAATAACCATATCTAATGTATAGACATAATTATAGTGAACCTCTCCTCAAAGCCTCCCCCGTGCGTGCCTCTTGAGGGGGCCAGCATCATGAGTGCCCAACCACCATTAACTCATTGTTCTACACAGTTGACAGCAAAATTCCCCTCGATCACATAAACAGCCCTCCAACCCCCTCTCGCCTCCTCCTCGCTGCACCCGCTTCTATCTCGGGGTCAGCTTGTCATTTTGACAAGAGGGCTCCCACAACCAAGCATTCCCTCCAGGACCGATTGCTGTTTTGTTGCCATTTTTTTGGGAGAAAAAGAACTAATCAGCAACATACATATTTGCAAGACTTTTGTTTGAGCTCTCGCCCTTCAACAAAGAAGTCACCGGTGCAGATTGGGCCACGGGGGCTTCAGCAGCCTTGTTATTTTTATACCAAAAGACTGCTTTTTTCTCTCTCTCTTTTTTAGGGGGGTGGGGAGACCAACAAAAAGCCATTAAAGGCTGCTTTCATGGTGTGGATGGATTGCAGATGTAGTTGATAGGTTGTCATAATGGTGTAAAGGGGAATTGGGGGTTGTTTGTATAAATTTTTAGGGGGTGGGGGGCAGGTTGTGTTAAAAGATGGGGCGGGTGGAGGGGTTCTGGTTGAAATATGGTAAAGGGTTATTAGGCTGATTGAAATGACCTGATTCCCTGGCTGCAGCTGATGCTCATGTGAATTGGCCTCCAGGTCGGGTTGATTGGGAGTCTGACGCGTGTGTATATTTGCATGCGTGCCCGTGTGTGTGCGTGCGTGGGAGGTGTAGATGCTTTCCCCCCATCTGTGGGGAATGAGGTGTTATATTCACAGCGGGGAGCCGCCACGGGACAGAATAGCGGCAAAACGTTCTTTGTGAAGAATATGTTGAGCGCTGACCATGTTCTTGCTCTTTTGTTCTCGCAGAACCCTGAACAACAACAACATCAGCAGCATCCCCGTTTCCAGCTTCAACCACATGCCCAAACTGCGAACCTTGTGAGTGACACCTACTCTATTCGCTGTTTGAAATAACACTGCAAATTGTCTCCGTCGAGAAAGTGCCGAATTATATAGGGTCTTTTGTTCCAGACAGTGTTGGGGGCCCCGCCAGAACCACAAACAACCACAACGGGGTCTGTAGCAAAGCCAAAAGCCATTATCCGCCCCGCCGCATCTAAACAAAACAACAACTGGCCCTTATGGACACGAATATCCCCTGGAGCCTTTTTGTGTATTGTGCAATGATATGATGACTACATGTAGAATTATGTACAAATGAAAACAGTCATGGCAGCTGAAATGCTGAAGCCTTGTCTCCAATACCTTGTGGTAGGCCTCAGGGCTTCTTTTCTCCCGGTGGGGGTCCCGTTTTATAGCTTTTACTATTTGCGTGTATTGTCAGCATCCACGCACATGGACACATGCTCCAAACGCCAGCGATAGCTATTCTCGACAAACGCAGCATACCAGGAATGCCATGTTTGGAGTGTCGGGTTTGGACGCCTCTTCTCCCTCGTCCAGAATGCCGCGTTCATAATCATTCGCGTAGCGTATTATTTAGTGAGTTTGGCCGCGGCGGTCGCTTGTAATGAACTCGAGGTTAGAGCAGACACGTTTGTGCTATTTGCGTCTGCACTCGCTGTCAAATTGACTGGCAATTGAGGCGGGGAAGATCTTCAAATAGCTCAGTTTCTTCCTTTTTTGGTTTGCTTTACAGCCGTCTCCACTCCAACAATCTCAACTGTGACTGTCATCTGGCCTGGTTGGCCCAGTGGCTTCGACAGCGGCCTACCATCGGACTGTTCACTCAGTGCACGGCACCGCCAGAGCTCAAAGGTCTCAATGTGGCCGAGGTTCAGAAACACGAATTCAGCTGCTCGGGTAAGATCTCCAACGTGTGACAAATGCCACAAACATTTTTGCATTGTTTTATGTGTAAACACCAACTTCTGAAAACGGCTAAATGATAGAACTGCAAGAAGCTTTTGTGTTCTCCTGGGAGCTACTGTGACCACTGACTGTAGAAGTTGTTACAGGGGAACACTTTTGGGGGATTTCTTTCCCATTGACTTGGCCCTGAGTCAAAACGACACCACCATAAATCCTTTTTTAATTGTAGACCCTTTCCTAGATTGTTGTCATAATGTGTAGAATTCAGAAATAGTAATGCATTGAAACAAGCTTAACTTTAATGGAAAAGTGAACCGCTTGATCCTGACAAGGGTCGCGGGAGGTGCTGGAGCCTCTCCCAGCCGTCTTCGGGCAGTAGGCGGGGGACACCCCGAATAGGTTGCCAGCCAATCGCAGGGCACACACAGACGAACAAACTTCCACGCTCACACTCACACCTAGGGACAATTTGGAGTGTTCAATCAGACTGCCATGCATGTTTTTGGAATGTGGGAGGAAACCGGAGTACCCGGAGAAAACCCACGCAGGTCCAGGGAGAACATGTGAATTCCACTCAGGAAGGCCGTAATTGGAATCGAACCCGTAGCTCTGCCCTGTGAGGTCGACACGCTAACCACTTGAACACCGGGCCACCAAAATTAAAACATTCATTAATTCATTCATTCATCTTCCGAGCCGCTTGATCCTCACTAGGGTCGCGGGGGTGTGCCGGAGCCTATCCCAGCTGTCTTCGGGCAGTAGGCGGGGGACACCCTGAATCGGTTGCCAGCCAATCGCAGGGCACACAGAAACGAACAACCATCCATGCTCACATTCACACCTAGGGACAATTTAGAGTGTTCAATCAGCCTGCCACGCATGTTTTTGGAATGTGGGAGGAAACCAGAGCACCCGGAGAAAACCCACGCAGGCCCGGGGAGAACATGCAAACTCCACACAGGGAGGCCGGAGCTGGAATCGAACCCGGTACCTCTGCACTGTGAAGCCCACGTGCTAACCACTGGACTACCGGGCCGCCTCAAAATTAAAACAATGCTCTAAAAATAAAAAAATAACAAATGTGCCTCAAGAAGTGTTATTTAAATTTTTAATCTATTGCATCGTCATTCGAGGTTAAAAAGACAATACACACAACACCGCTTTTCATAACAAGTGCTAGTTCATATAGCAACAAGACGTTCACGGGAATGCCAGCTATCGGTTAGCATTAGCATTCCACCCTACTTCAACCTCTCGAATTAAACTCAATTCCACTCACTCATGCCTGTAGCGACTGTCAACACATCTCCGATTGACCTGAAGTACACTCACATACACCTTATGTTTGGGTGACTGTATTTGGATATTTGGACTCCCCCCTCTCATTAAAAAAAGTCAGTAAAATGAAACACATTCTAATTGGTCCCATAAGAACCAATTAAAAAATTTCATGAATTTATAAAACCCTCCCGGACGCCTGGACAAGGGTTTAAAAAAAGTGGACATGTCCCGGCAATCAAGGACGTTTGGTCACCCTACCTTATGTTGCGTCTAGCCTTTACCAGCTAATCAGATGTTTACCAGATGTTTACTACCAATAATACTTAGTGTGCATTATCTTAAGAATTTGACCTGCTTTCAGAACTGAACAAGGATCCTCAAATGTCGGTCGGACCTAAACTGAAATCTTGTATCATGTCACAGGGGGCTGCTATCAACTAATGGCGTACGCTAGCTACTCCTCAGCTAACCTGGCACCTTCAAAATTAAAAGACTTGTTTTGGCGGCCTCTTAGGATGCTACAAAAAAGACCACAACAATACACGGATAGGCGTGACCAGAAGACTTTCTCAAGAAATTTAGTGCAATTCCGAATTTCACAATCATTGCAAAATTCAGATACTCAGTTTTATTCATTCTGTGTTTTTGCTTGTGTCAAGATCATTTTGTCGTAACAGAGTATAAGGGAACATGTGCATGAGGTTATCATATCGGACAAAGCAAAAAGCCGAATGTGAACCGCCACTCCCCCACAAGGCCATCTCGCTACAACACCAGCTGCGATGGTTGGTTGATGTGTGTGTGTGTGTGTATACACCGCCACCCCCGCTCCTCAATCTCTCTTTCAGTCACTCTCCATGGGTTGTGATTTTTATGCAGCCATACAGCATGACTGCACGGACCATTAACTATTCCTCGCCCAGGGAAAGTGACTCAAAGCGTGGGAGTGGAACCCTCGGCGATACGAAAAGCGAGTAGGGACTGTCCGAGTGCAAGATAAGGGTAGAGAAAGTTTAGGCTGCACTTCATGGGAAGCTGCAGTCCCCATTCCCAATGTGATTAGTTGCCCGAGAGTTTCAATAACTAACCATCATGATTCCCACCGTGAAAAAAATGTAAAAAAACAGGACCAGCGTACGTCAATGGAGCCTATACTGTAAAGTCATGCAATTGTATAAACGCACGTGCATGAACAGTTGACCACAGGTTGAACTCCCTTTGAAGAACTCATAAGGCGACTTGCTTGCTGGCATTCACGCACACGCACACACATCCACGGCCACGCTACATATTTTTTGTATTTTTATCTGCTACAATATGTGTGTGTCATGTGTATGTGCTGAGACCAGGCCAGGCCACCTGCGGGGGATTTGGGGCAGGGTGGCGCTGAGTTGAGCAGAAAGGACGATGGAGAAGCAAAGTAAAAGACGGAAGAATCGGGGAGAACGTGTTTTTGGTTTGGCCGCGCCATTCTGACATGTCGTCATTCCCTTTCAACTGGAAAAGCGTTCCAGCATTGTGAATTTTCAGTGCATAATGAATGACAATTTTACTACTTCACACTCATCATTCCAGTTGTCCTTTGAAGTCTTTTATACATTCAAATCTGTGTCTCATTTTCAGTTTCAAGAAAGGTTTTTGCCATCAAAGCAAACAATCAATCAATACAAAAGCTGTTTCGGTGCCACCTGACATTCTTTAAAATAATTTTTTTTTTAAAAACTAGATAAAAAGCTGTAAAACGCTAATTGCACAACTTCGAATTTTCTCAATATATTGTAAATTCATCAAAGTTTTACAATCCGTGAAAACTACGTTGAAAATGATGTGGAATAATTCTGGGCTATTTGACAGAAAGAAAATGGCTTTTCCAGAAGACATCATCATCAAATTGAGGTTATATTGCCCAGTATAGAGCGCATGGGGATTGTAATAAAACACATCAATTGATCAATAAATATGAGAACTCCAAGTGAATTTCGTAGAAGACATATGGTGTGTAGCCAGCGATAATATTGTATTTTGGATGAGGAGATGAGAGAGTTCAAACGTGAAGACATGCCACGATGCAAATGGCAGCTCTTAGCAGTTTGTGTGCGCGCATATAACACCGGGGAGATGGAATTGGAATAAGGTGGCCGTGAAAAGGATAGAATGGGAAAAACAGACCTTGTGCGAGCGCACGATGACATCAAAAAGCTTCGCTTCGAATCTACCTGTCAGCGAGCTGTCATTGTTCACGCTGCTCCAGCTGCGCTATACACTCTCCCTGATCCCCGGCCTGTCAAACGTGGCGCGTTCCATCCGATGGGAGCTCCGCTGTGCCCTGTACCTGATCCCAGATCTGTCAAACCTCTGACATGCCGAGATCACACGGCCTCGGATCAGACTGTGTATTGCATCCGTGTCCACACAGGGTTTGCTGTTCTGTTTACCTCACTTACCGTTCTGAGACCGGCCAAAATATTTGGTACACGATTTAACGGGATGCGTCAAAACTATGTACCCATTTTAGAAATGCCGCAGGCAAATAAAATGAGATCCACTGCAATTTTTCTTTCTACCATTTTTAATAAATTGTGGTACAGAAAACTAGAACGGGCTAACTCCATCATTTTGCTGGAGATTGTTTTCAAATTATATGGCTCCCACTGAATAATGACCACCAAAAGTTAGGTGAACTCATGGACAAGGCCAAGCAGCTGTCAAATCTGTCAGTGTTTCATGAAAGATGATAAATAACATTCACTCATACTAGCATCTTGAAGGCACTTACACAAAGCTAATTAAAAAAAAATGCTCAGTGCAATATTTGTCATCATCTAAACTCATCGGTGCTGTGTCTCAATCAGTTGCCATGTCGCCTCACACCATTTTTAAAAAAAAACCTTCACATAAACATTCTTTCAATGTTATCTATCTATCTTCAGTAGAGTGATTGCTCTGTGTCAATAACTTCCACCAGCCTTCACTTTTTCTGTTACTAACATGCCCCCCACTAGCTGAGCGAAAGATGGAGAGCTGATGAAATATTAATCGTTTGAAACCCAGATTAGTAATTCTGTGTAAATGAGCCCATTTAAAAGTCTGTTTTATTCATTTTATCTGGGTTAGACTTACATCCACACATCTTGTACTCACACACGCACGCGCACACACACACACACACACACACACACACACACACACACACACACACACACACACACACACGCACGCACGCACGCACACACACACACACACACACAGAGCTGCGGCAGAGGCGCCCGCTCTTCAACGCTTCACTGGCAGCTATTTGAACAGGTACCTAGAGACAGCGTGATGGCTTGATGTGCTCTCTATGCAAATTGAAAAGTTGAAGTGTTAAATAAAAGAGAGGGGAGGTGGCATTGGGAGGGGTGTCTGTTGCTGAATGCGCACCTATTCCATCCACCAGGGAGCGCCGACTCAGGAGGAACATTTGTGGGGAGATCAATGCGTATTATTGAAGGCCTTCAGTCATCAGCGCAATTGTATTATTCATGTCTTTCTTCTCGCTCTCACCACGCGGGCGCCTTCCCTTTGACGGATAACCCAGTTTCTTGTTCATTGATTCTCGAGGATGTACAACTTTAGCAGAACGTCAACTTCATTTTTTGTTCACAATGTCAAAACATGCCCGGAAAGGATCGTCGGTCTTTATCTGCGTTTCAGTTTGCAGGCGTCCCCACTACTTCAACCTACTTCATAAAACCAAATGGCTTCCCTCGTGTCGGCTTTTCTTTTCTCCAGCTGCATCCTTTATACTCCATTAACCAATTCTTTTGCTTCCAGGTTACCAAGATTCCTCCAGTCCTCAACCTTGCAACACAGGTGGAGGTTCCTGTCCCGCCATGTGTACCTGCAGCAACAACATTGTGGACTGCAGAGGGAAAGGTTTGACTGACATCCCAGCCAACCTGCCGGACAACATGGCCGAAATGTAAGCAGCGCCAAACTTAGCAATTAATGTGATCTTCTTTTAAGCTACTGGAGGCAATTGGTCTAATAATAGAGTCCTAATAATAACTTTCTACTGTCTGCTCCCCCTTCTCCGAAAGACGGCGTTTAATTATGATGGCTTTGGAGATGCACTTTCTTTACTTTTAACACTTTATCCATAGCCAGTTCAATGAGTGTCTAAATGTTTAACTGTTTTTTGGTGTTATTCTTCTTCTTGGGCTCTTGTGATAGTTATTCCCAGTCATCATAGGATTCAGTACAAAACGAGTTTCCTCTCCTGGTTTAGTACAACATGAATAGAACGTTCACAGCAATAACAGTTTGTTGTTGTTGTTTTGTTTTTTTTGTCCCAACATGTTTCCAAACCAAAAACACTATGCGTCCATTTCTGACTGTCCAGTTCATGGTTACCGTCACTGCCATCAGTCTGTACCACAGTCAGAAATTGTGGCGTAAACAGTCCAGTGAGGAAAAAAAACAAGAATGTGACATAAATAAACGTGGAATTCTGCATTATCTTGACTGAATTAATCATGTGCACCCCAGAAAAGTGAAGTTGTTTATATTATTCCTTGGGAGTTTCGTCTCTTGACTTGAGCAAAGTGATGGATTCCAGCGTAAAGAAAGTCGGAGCGCCAAGCGCACTGAGGCAGAGCGCTACAGGGCATTTCTTGCCATGCGCACAACACAGACATGCATTCAACTCCATATACATCCCTGCGTATGCACTTACTATTTAAATCATGCATCTAATATGCACGCAAGTTGGGGGGGGGGGGGGGGGTCGCCCCTCTTGCTGTTTCTAGCTATGCGTCACCTGCTAGAAAGATATGCGTCCATTTACACTTGGACAAGACGTCTTGCAGCAAACGCAGAGACTGTTCACACTTATCGGCTCAGATGGCTGCAAAGCGCACGTGAACACTTTGCTCGTTTTTCGGTCCGTCGAAATCTGTCTGAGCATTGACTCTGTGCACCCCAGGTGCTATCAGGGCGCTGTCTTTCTCTGGAATGCAGGGTTGAACTTTTCAAAGTACCGGTAGTGATTTTACCCTTTACGGTAGGGGCTTCATGCCCCTTTGTGGAACCCTCATGAATCTGAGTGATTTATGAACTGAAGAGACTCCAGCATCCGCGATGCGAAGGCGACACATCGAGTTTCTAGGTCTCCTTGTCCCGCTGCGGTCTGTTTATAAATACCCAGCAAGTATGGAAGCCCCCCAACAACCCTGACCCATTTCTAATCCGCTGGTGTGCTTCATTTCCTAATTTGGATGTGCAGTTCACACTCTCATGACCACCCACAAAGTCTTCTTCTGGCATAACTTTTCATCGTTGGACTTCTCCATTTTGTTCAGACTTTGCCAGCTTGTTGCTACACTCTGACAAGGAAGCGTCCCCTCGTGCATGCCGTATTTCAGCACGACGGACAAAGCGCGCTGTACGAATGCAGGCTGCCTGTATATCCTTCAAGTTGTAAATTTGATTTTCCCAAATGAAGTTCTTCTTCTTTTCAACATGCCCAACCCAACTGAAGTATCGCGAAATGTGCAGGATTTAGCCACTCATTTTCGAGAATGTCCAAATGTCAGTTTCATTAGAACGGAATTGCAACCTAATTGCGACGGCCAATCAAAAATCAAAGATTTCACTCCCCCAAAATACATTTCCAGGTATGAAAGGAAGGTCCAGCTGTCTGCTGCCAAGCCATTCCAATCAAGTATATACAGTTTTGTTTTACAATAATACATAACTAGATATTTATAATTTCATCTGTATCCATGGCTAAAACAGTGAAGCGTGGAGAGTCTCTGTCACATGCACAAGTAAAGTCAATGACATGAGCTATCATTGCCAATATCCTTTCAAAGATCCCATACTTCTTCCCATCTATTTCTCACCCCTTCTTTTTGTTGTTATTTAGCTTCAGGGGCCAGGACAAACTACTTCTTTATTACTACAGCGCATGTGGAGCCTCAAAATATTGTTTCCCGATAACAGCAGTTTTCCATTAGCGTTTGTGCAAAGGCAAATCGCCTAACGTGTGGGTCTGAATTGCCATTGGTTTTGGGGGTTTTTTTTGCCTTTTTCACAATTGTCCAGTTTCATAGTCTTCAGCCGCATAGCTTGGTGTGTGATGGGCCTTATAATTCACCTTTTTGTTTCAATTCTGAATCAACTCTTCCACATTCATGGGCAACAGAAACTGACATTTCTAGTTCACGTTTTGTGGTTTTGCATCACATTGGATTAGAATTTGAACGATCAGTTATCTCCGGACAGTTTGTTGTGGGCTACTACTTTCAGCTGTATACCCTACAATGGACTTTCTTACCTGCTTGAAATATGGTCAGAAAGTCTTAAATTTCATTGAAGAGCTCCTCAAGCATCTTAAATTCGACATTGATGAGCCCGTAGGCTCCCTGTAATGCACAGCAGAGCGGAATGCTTGTTTTCCCCTGCACCGTATAGTTGACCGCATCGCGAATCAAGACATTTTAAAAGGTCTCCCTGCCCTTCACATCTCATTGTGACTCCACCACGGCTGCCCCCAACAAACTCTGATTCATCTTTTACAAGCCCACGGTGAAAAACGCTCATATATCATTCGCATTCCATCGTTCCCAACAAAGCCTTACATCTTTAGGCTCGACTCCTCCTCCCCTTCTGTACTGTGCTTTCGAGTTTGCCGAATGACCATACAACCAGACAGATCAGCATTGAAGAATGAGATAAAATATCAGGAAGGATCATCTGTGATCGTGGCCTCTGTCGTTTGGTGCAGTGCGTTGAAGTTAGTTACAAAATCAGTTTCAATTACAGGAAGGCTTACTGATGTATATCAAGGCTAGCCCCATGTCTTGTTAATGAGGTACTCATACACACACGCATTCATTATGTGAAAAAAGGAAGGAAAAAAAAGAAATCACACAACCTATGCCCTGCTCTCCCCTAATGAATGCCAGTGTTTACTTTATAGCTGTGGAGATTTTGGTCGGTTTCATGCGAGAGCAGGTCCAGTCAGCCCAAACAGCGACCACAACCGATTATTATGCGCCACGGTCGGCCGCGCTCGACCTCCCCCTGGCCTTCGCCTGCCGTGACTTTCAAACTCATAAAGAAAATGCTGTATCCCTCTAATGAAAGCCATGCTCGGACTTTAATGAAAAGGATCAGAACCATTGATTGTGTTGACACTGGCCCGCAGACAGACACGCATGCAAGCGCTTAGACTGACGGATTGGATGGGAAGCATTGATTGAAGGCAGCACTGAGGGATTGTTTAGTTTTCTCGATCAGATGCGGCAACTCTTCTGTGGATTGAGGGATTTAGTCACTTGCACGTATCGATTCGTAAGGAGTGACAAAAAGAAAAAAAACTCAAGCAACACCCGGTGACTGTGTCAGAGCAGCGAGACGAGCTTGTTGCTAAGAAAAAGCACAAAAAGCCACATTGGCCCAGCGCTCAGCCGCTTTGTGAGGGCGAAGGAACCGCAGCTCCGTCACTTTGTGGCAAAATTACGGACACATCGGGACAAGCAGACTAAAACAGACCACGAGAGCACGGCCACCACAGGAATCTGTGGTCTGGAATCACTGCCATCCCAAGAATGTCAATTGCGCCGCTAGATGGACCCATATGTAGAGGATGGATGCCGTGCTCTGAGGGGGGGCGGACTCCAGATTGAACATTTTCTGAAGTTGAGCAGCAGCGGTTTATGTTTCGCAAAAACACTCGGCCCATAAACATAGCAACGCGGGCCCTCAAAGGCATGTAATAAATCATAAATGTCTGTAATTGAATGATTAAATCGTGTGGAAATGTTCTCGCTCTGAGAGCAAGCCCCTCATTTTAAGAGGTTGCGGTTACAACGATCATCAATAATTTGCAGGTTTTAAATAATCCCCATTTCCTTGTGGTGACAAATAGCTTTTCACGATCTTCGCTAGGCTAGCCCGCCGCTTCGCGTCCCTGGCGCTAGCCTCTCATTTGCTGTCGTGCTGGTGGCTGGACGGGCGGACGGAAACTCGGCTGGCCTCGGCCTCGGCCCGCTTAGCCTTGTTAAGGAGACTTTTAAAAGCTGTCAACTGACCTGCAGATAAACAGCCCTCTGCCAGCCACACCGGGGGGGGGGGGGGGGGGGGGGGGAATTGCTCTGGGACCAACTTACACTGTAAGTAGCGGCTTGGACACGCACGCCCACGCTAATGGCCTCTGTTGCCGTCTGCTCCCCTGCGACCATCTGACACTTATTAGACCTCGAAATGACTGAGCAAATGTTTTCATTGTCTGCGCGGCGAAATCTTGACCGACTTTCCTTAGGTTTCACCTCGCTGGCATCGTTATTGTTTTCAGGGTTTTTCATCGGCGATCATAAGTGCTGCAAAGTCTTTCATCAAGGAGAAGTATGACTGTAATTTCAAGGCCCTCGCAGATCCTGTTCCACGGCACACTCGTTTGCAAAATGTTGATGGGGTTTCAGAATGTTATGACATGCCTGCACCTATTGCCGCTGGAGAATAGACCTCCCCCAATACAATCAAACCGATTCCCCAGAAGTAGGGGACTCAAGTCACACGACTACTCTCGAGTCAGACTTAAGTCACCGGTTTTAGAACTCGAGACTCGATTATGCCGTTGATACCGTCGGTAAATAGACAATGGCCACTTGAAAAGTTTGCAACTCAAAGATAAGAGACATAACAGCTATGATATCGAACTTCATCCGTCACGATAAAAAATAAAAGACACACAAAGTTTGCAAAGTTTAAATTACGGATACTGGTTTGGGATCGTTGAAAAGCTGGTTGATTGTGAATGTTAGCACAGCTAACTAACCGATGTTGTGACTGAGCAAGATTGTATATGCCTTAAATGTCTTATGACTGGCTTTCCCCAAGTAATAACTTTCTTGAAATTTAGCAGTGACTTGCTTGATTTTTTTTCTTCAGCAATTTGGGATGTGCTTAAATCTTGAATGTTGAGACTTGAGACTCACATATACAACTTCTCCCACCACTCGTATAAATCAGAGGTGAAGGAGAACACTAGAAAAAAAAACGGTGTTGAATTTATTTTGTCAATTGGTTGCAAGAAAAAAATAAAATCAACCGGAGCCAGATCAATCTTATAATCAACTCTACAACTGCTTAAAAATGTATCTGGATCCGCATGATTTTATTTTGCGCAACGACTTGACAAAACAAACTTGAGTAAAAATTCAAGGAAAACTTTTTCTTCTGTGAAGTCTATTTTTGCTTCACCGGTTGTATTTTCGTTCCTCTCTTAGCCGTCTGGAGCAGAATGGGATTAAGGCAGTTCCTGCAGGAGCCTTCTCCCCCTACAAGAAGCTGCGCAGGATGTAAGTACACCAACACGGACACGCTTACACATCAAGAGGCTGCAGGCAGCCTGTTGTCTCTGTCCACTGCCAACGAAACACGAATCATTTATTTTGTCTGCGCCCAGAGAACATATTCTCAGAGTTAGGGCGGTGTGCAGCAGATGCTACGCAGTCATAATAACAGCTCTCATCTTTCCAACGCTGTTCACTGGTATTCCCCTGGCAAGTGGCGCTCCGGCCCCCGTGCGGGGGGTGTTGCGCCTGCGGGACGCCGAAGGGCACAGAGAGTGTGCTGGAATGAAACGGCTGAGGCTTGGCTGTCGGGCGAGAGTGAGAACAGCGACAGGCCGGTAGTTGAGTTGTCCCGTCAGTCAGCCGCAATCCGTAACGCCAGCGGGCCTGGCCGACGTAGCTGCAAGTGAAGCGGGGAAGAGCGGAAGGTCAGGGAGTTTTTATGCTCAACTTGAAGGCCGCTTCTCCGTTTAAACATCTAACCGTTTCTTCTCTCAGGCCGGCAGCCACTGGAGCAGGGAGGGAAAATAAAACATAGCCTTAGATATGACTTTGTTTTGGTGCAAAAACAAGTATTTTGTTCCGAAAAGGCAAGTACTGGATCGGGTGTGAGTGAAATTAAGACCGCAAACGACGGCGCCTGTGCCTAGTTTAGAGAAACCACTATGCTTCCTGTATTGAATGACTGCCGATTTAAGATTCATCTTATGCTGTATATCTGGAGTCTTTTTTATTTCTAATTTGCATAGCTCCGCTTCCTTGTACAGTCATACCTCGGTTTTCGACCATAATCCGTTCGAGAGGGCTGTTCGATCACCGATTTGTTCAAAAACCGAAACCATTGAACACGTCTGCCTACTATGCAACGCTACACGTCACTTCCTCGTGTAAGGAAGGCGAGATGAGTCAAGCGGCCCATTCAAGTGCGCTCAGTTTGGTTGAGAACCGATTTTCGGTCATAAGCCGAGGTATAAAAAAAACTCAAAATTTTGGGTTGAAAACCGATTTGGTTGAAAACAGAGGTTTTCACGTTCGAAAACAGAGGTTTGACTGTACTTTCTTCGAGGAGAAAATCAGAGCAGAATAACCGTGCCACTATACATTTAGGAAAAAAACATTTAAGGTCTTCCATGCGGTACCCCCAAAACACGGCCCGCTGCTGATTACGCATTTAGCACCAGGTCTGCTCTTGCGGTATGTCGACGTTGACCCTCCGCGCTTGCGTTGACTGAGCTGGCCGCGTGCCGATGGACTACCTCAGTACACGCACGGTTTCAACAGCACCTATATATCATATGTTGCAACCTTCGTGAGATATCATCTGCAGATGTCTTTATTATGTCTCTCCTAGGAGGTGGATAAAATATGTCAGATGTGATCTATCCCAGTTAAATATAGTCTTATGATATATAGTATATGCACTGGAGGGTTTTCTATCCTGGTGCATTCTTGGCGTTACGCCTATTGTGTGTATCTTCTTATCCTCGGAAATTACACACACACACACACACACACACACACACACACACACACACACACACACACTGCTGTCTGAGTTTACAGACACTCACTGGAGCAGATGTTGGCTCTTTATTGAAATTTCCAAACCCAAAGCGACAATATGAAATTATTTAACTGTAACCCCCCCCCCCCCACCCCCCCACCCCCAAATGTGAACTTCTGCCCCTTCTTTACCACCTGATGATTTCGTTCCAATAGTTTGCCGAGTGGACTGCAATTTTAGGACACAGTCCATCCTGTCACTCTCTCTCTCTCTCTCTCTCTCTTTCTCTCTCACTAGCTCTGCTTCCGCTGAGTGTTGCATTCACAGCCACACAAAGGATTAGTGGTTAACGTGTGGGAAGGAGGATGTGGATCCTATTAACAACTGCAATGTTCACCAGCAGCCTACTGTCAGTCATGCATATCATGTTTAATAACTCGGCAGTGCTGTAATCTGTTCGATTACTTCTACATGACTGCAAGTTTAAGTTAGTTTCAGCAAAATGCCAAGCGGGACATAAAAGTCTGTGTGGTTCAGCTATAGTGATCTATTTCGTTCATCATACATCAATGGTTCCTGACTCCATTAAAAGAAAGCGTCCGAGTTGCGATAATTGCGTTGCTTTTTGTACTAATTAACTCCCAACGCAGGCCGAAGCAAATATAATAAGTGTGGAAAGAAAATCCTGCTGCTATTTTTCCAAAAGAGGGCTGAAGCTCCGGGATTACATTTATGAGCTCCTCTTTCGATGCGACAGCTGTTATTTGATTAGCGTCATCCAAATCCAAGTGTCTCCCTGACTGATGTTCTTGACCAACAGAGACCTGAGCAACAACCAGATCTCGGAGATCGCTCCAGACGCCTTCCAGGGCCTGCGCTCCCTCAACTCGCTGTAAGTGTTCCTTCCAGAGGCCCGTCCGTGTTTGTGCATGTGGGCCCACATAAATTTTCATCTGGCTTGTCATTTTTTCCGGGTTTAAATCATGCACGTTTTGTGATCTCTCAGCGTGTTGTATGGAAATAAGATCACCGACCTGCCCAAGGGTGTCTTTGATGGCCTCTATGCTCTGCAACTGCTGTAAGAACGCACACGCAGACACTCACACGTATACACTCGGCAGACAAAATGGTTTTACTCCCACTCCAGGAAGAAGTTTTAACCTTTGAGTAAACTTTGTACCTGTGCTTTGTTCTCCAGCTGGAATACGTAATGAATGAATGAATAAATAAATCAAGTCTGACAAGCCCGATTCCCTCCCCGACTCTCGTCTTTGCCATTATTGCTTCGCAGTTTGCTGAACGCCAACAAGATTCACTGCGTCCGTGCCAACACCTTCCAGGACCTGCAGAACCTCTCGCTGCTGTCGCTCTACGACAACAAGATCCAAATTCTGGCCAAGGGCACCTTCGCTTCACTGCGAGCGATACAGACCCTGTGAGTGAAACACATGGTGATACACTCACGTGGACGCCATAAAACCCCGAGACCTCACGTAAAAGTTTTGACTCTGAAGGCTTTGGAATTGCACGAAATGAAATGATGTGTTAGAAAATAGGGTAAATCTATCATCCTCAAAACTACACACAGATTTCTGCAGGGGGGAGAAGAAAAACAATTAACTTCAACTTCCACTGTGGAATTTTCTTCCCTTTTCATTTTGGCCCTAAAATACAAAACACATTTCTCAAAAGAGCATCCGCCAGCTCGTGCTGGAACATGTTTAACATGACAACTTTTCCCAGGGATAGATTCACTCGCATGGGGCAACGGGGTTGTTGAACTCAAGGCCAGTGAGCCAGATTCGACTCTCCGCATCATATTTAAAAAAAATGCTGATAATACAAATGCAGGCGCAGGTATGGAATATAATGGGGCAATCACTGGGTTACCCGTAAAGAACATAAGAAATTTAACAGCGTCAGATTTAGCGGTACGCCGAGGCCGTGAACAAATACAGCGCAGCTCAGCCTCTGCATAGCAGTCGTATTTGCTTGCGATATGCTTTTAATATTTGCGAGACACAAATGCAAACGATTCTTCGCATATTGCCAAAACATGAACGAATGTGTTATGATAGCATATTAATTTGCACTATTCAAGCCGTTACTGTTCCAGTTGTCTGCAGCCTTCATCTCCTACAAAGAAGACAAACGATTGATGTTTTTACTTTCTTCCAGCAAATGTCAAGTAACGGAAAGAACAACTGAACGCTTTTCCGTTCGGTGTCACATCGTTGACGTGTGCGTCTACTTTTTGCGGCATTTTTGTTCGGTGGTGGGTGAGATTTTTCTCATGTGAAATATGCGCCTTGACTGAATAAACGTTGGGAAACCCTCCTGCACCCAACCTCAGCACAAGTACTCAATCGCCGTACTTATTCTTATTTTATTATTTTTGATGGGCTGCAGCGATTACACATTGATGTGGTTTCACCATTATGAAGCAGCCCCCATACCCCCTGAGGGCAACCATAAGAACGATTTGGTATATTTTATTTGCTGTAAAACAAGCCTCTCGTCACCACATCATTCAGCGGCGGCATAAGTGCTCCGGTAAAGCCGAAGCCAAGTACTCTCTCTACCTTCAAACAACTCGAACTCGTGTCCGGTCTTCTCCCTGCAGTCACCTGGCCCAGAATCCATTCATCTGCGACTGTAACTTGAAGTGGCTCGCCGACTACCTGCGCTCCAACCCCATCGAGACCAGCGGCGCCCGCTGCGCCAGCCCCCGTCGGCTGGCCAACAAACGCATCGGGCAGATCAAGAGCAAGAAATTCCGCTGCTCCGGTAGGCTCACGGTTTCCAAGTGCCTCTCCCTTTTTTTGGGGGTGGGGGGGGGGCTCTAAAGTTGACTTCTCTCTTATCTGTTGCCTTGTTTCCTCAATCACTCAATGGCTGACATTAGTTTGCCCTCTTTACAAGACGTGTTGACAGAATTATTGAATCAATCAATCATTCGCGGGTCGGACTTGCACGCCTTAGCTCCTTCATCTTACCTCACATGATATAAATTCTTTGGCGATCGCTGTTCAGAAGGCGAGTTTAAGACTACATCTGGCCAAAGATGTTATCGCCCCTTTCTGTACATTCCTATTCATCTGCCAACATACTGCTTTGCCCTTACACAGTGTTGTTGCTGCGGCGGTGTCATTTTATTATTATTATTATTATTTTTGCCTTATTATGCCTTCCATTTGTTATTGTCCTGTACTTGTTTACTTTACCCTTTGTCATTGCCACAGAAATCTCACATTCATTTGTCACATACATTGCGTCATATATAAACTGTGTATTGTATATGACGGTGTTGAAGCATCCCCCCCCCCCCCCCCCCCGCCTATGTTTTCCCAGCACCCACTGACATCATTCCCTTTGTCTTTTTCTCCATCACAGCCAAGGAGCAGTACGTCATCCCAGGTGAGTTCATGTCGACCATTGTCTTTGACTGTTCATCCTCAACCCTTTTTTTCTCCCCCCCCCCCCCTTCAAACATTCCCTTCAAATGATTCATTTAACTGGTGGCAGATTTATATTATTTACACGCAGTTCAAAAGTTAGCTCTGGGGGAAAAAAAAGGCACTTTGCATTTTTAAATCTCAAAAATATGATCGAACTGATATGTGTTGCAGAAGATAACTTGGAAAAAATAACATCGATTGAAGTCGGTTGTGATTTATGGGCCATGAGAAAATGTTGGTCACTGGGTGCGCCCCCCCCCCCCGCCCATGTTTTCAATTCATATTTTCACCGTCTTAGTGCTATTTATTTGTAATATAAAGCAAAATATGACTTTTTGCATCATGTAATGATGGCGTTTAAAACACGAACAAATCCACACGAATCATATTTTAAGTTCAGGAACAAAACAGGTGGTGGTATCCATGCAATCAGCTAACCGGGCCCGCTAGTGACAGTACCTTTGAGCGTCTTTCAAGATGATAAATGTGTAAATGTTTTTCTATGCCATCAGAGGGGAAAGAGACTCTTTGCTTTGGCAAGAGCGTGCTCGAAAGTCTATCAATGAGGTAGGGAATGTGCGTCCTCCCTATCAGTAAAGATAATTAAGCTTGTCGGGGGGGGGGGGGCGCGATTTCTATCGGCGGATGTTTCCGGACGTCTTGGCAAGGGAACTTCCAAGTAAATAACTCGGAGGCGGGGATCGGTGATGCCGTGATTCACCGTCTTGACTTGCATGTATGTGTAAATTAATATGCGTTTGTGTGTCCTACGTCGCGATAATGCTGGCTTGGAGGCCAAATGAGATGCACACGATAGAAGAAAACAAAATTTGATCGTTGGGAGTTAATGGGATTTTTGGCATCCCTCAAATAACAAACACTGATGTGCAGCAAAATCTACTGTCATGGACAAAAGTACCGGGTCACACTTTTTCTTTTAGTGTAAACCCATCAAGTGCCCTTGTATCTTAATTCTTCATCTTTCCCAGACATTTTGGACATTTCCATGCTTGCATCTTTGTTGAAATCGTTTGGGGTGGGGAAGAACCTTTTCTTTTCCAGCGTGACCGGAAAGGTCCGATTAGTTTGATGTGCAAAAACTTCAAAGACCGAAAGATGGTGAAGCAGGCCATCTTGCAACTCTCAACCAAATGAATTGTATCCCAACACAATTGGGACACTCTGTTTGTCCGCAGAGGATCAGAGTGGATTAAAGAGCTCCTCGTGTGGTGCCATTTATAAGTGAAAAAAAATTCCATATGATATGTTTGGTCCTCTTTGGGGTTCCACGCAGTAAAATTGTGTCCACCATGTACTTATTGATACTAATGACGATGACTCACAAATCTCTCTCGGGGACGCCTTGGCGTCATCAAGATCAAAGCTTTGAACGGCGCTCGACCTTTCATTACTTCCTCTCCGGCAGGAAATGCTGTTTCCTGTTGTCTGGCCGAAGTAAAATTCCTTAATGAGCTGTTTTACTGTGTCCAAAGGAAGTTATTTCTACCAATGAGATGCATTCTTCAATCTCGAATAAAGTTAACAACGAGGCTTTGCGGTTACGCAGTGGCTTCAGATGACGTCCCGTTATTTGGACACACGCTTGACTTATTTAAGTCCCCCCCCTTTGCTTCTTGGTTGAGGTTTTCCTGCTGGTGAGTGTGGTCTGGGTGGCCCGCGGCGGTGTCCTGGTGACGTAATGCCCAAACTTAACAGAGGCGGAGAGGTGCACCGCTGCGAAGCATGCAAGCGGGAAAGGGACATAAAATGTGATTCGAACAGAAAACACTGGGTTGTTCCCTCTAAATGGAACCTATGCACACACACACACACACACACACACACACACACACACACACACACACACACACACACACACACATACACACGAGCACTGATAGACACACACAGTGTTCTAAGTGGCTCCCGGAGCTGTTCCATTATTGAGCAGTCCCGATGTATCTGGCAGCGCACTTTTTGGCACGTAACGTCTATTCATAGACATAGAGGAAGTGCAGGGAAACGTCTCGCAATCTCCTGCCGACCTGCTTCCTCCCAGGCACGTCTTCTATCGGGAACGGAGGTGGCAAAAGTACTCAAACTTTCTAGCTCCGATCAGGACCAGCGCCTCACCCCACCTTTTCATCTTTCATCGCCGTCTCACCTGACTGGCCAAGTCCTCCCGGGGGCCCTCTGCTTCACTGAAGCTGACTGTCCGAATCCTCTTTGCCGTACTTATCTCTGTCTCCCTGGGTAGCGTTCCTTTTCGGCCCGCTGCTCACCTCACTAAAATAAGCCCCCCCCCCCCACATCTCCCCATTCATGCGCCTCCCCCATGAATGGCAGAGGAGCTTCCGCTGCAGGCATTTAAGGTCAGCAGCAAGTTAGGGACAACCCGCCAAAGTGGTGGAGATGCGTGACTGGCGGACGTATGGTGAAAAGTGCTGATGTCATCGCTTCCCTGCGTGTGACGGCCGTGCGTTTCCTTCCTCGCGTCAGGTGCCGAGGACGCCCGGCTGAATAACGCCTGCAACAGCGATCCCGTGTGTCCTCCCAAGTGCCGCTGCGAGTCCAACGTGGTGGACTGCTCCAACCTGAAGCTCGCCAAGATCCCCGAGCACATCCCGTCATCCACCACTGAGCTGTAAGCAATGTGTTTCGCGCGCGTCCATCGCGTGGCGACGGTGGCGTTTTGATACACTTAGCCTTATTTTTCGGCCCGTAAAGCACACTTCAAATCCTTGAATGTGTTTTAAAAATCGTTTTGCATGCTGCATAGATGTCGAATGTGCGATACAGTAATGCGTCTTAAAACCCGGTGCGCCTTCTGTATGGAGATTTCCAAAATAGACCTTTTCATTCATTTCCTTTTTCGTTTGTTTATTGAACATAAAACATATACAATAATAATTTGACTGAAAGTAAGGTAAGTAAAATAGTAAAAAGGCAAGAGAAATCAGTCATCATGCAACACAGATATTGTGTTCAAGGGACTGTGCTTTACAAATTCGGTGTGCCTTGTAGTTTGAAAAATACAGTGGATGGCCCCATATCAGGGAAACTATTTCAATATGAGATGTGAGACATGGATGAAGACGGCCAACATAACCAACAAGTTAGATGTCTTCCATCGGCGTTGCCTGAGATCCATCCTGAGGATCTCATGGAGAGACCACATCACCAACGAGGAGGTGATGAAGAAAGCAGGAGTGGCTGAACTGTCAGACATTGTCTCTGAAAGGAGAAGGAAAATGATCGGCCATGTACTCCGGCTGCCAAGAGAGAGACCGGCAAGTGTGGCCATGGACTGGATGCCAGAGGGTGGAAAGAGGAATAGAGGTAGGCCAAAGAAGACGTGGAGACAGACTGCCAAAGAAGACCTCAGTGAGATGGGTGTCAGCTGGCATGGAGCAAGAAGGGTCGCCAGTGACCGGACCAATTGGAGTTAAACTCGCCGCCCAATGTTCCAAATAGGAACGGGCGGAACTAACAAACTAACTAACTAATTTCAATGTCTCTTCTCATGACAATGTTATAAACATCGTTGAAGAGAAATAGTATAGAAAGGATAGATTAAAAAAAAAAACGATATATAGATGATGGAAGTGTTGAAACGCCATGGCGGGTTGGGCTTGGAAAAAAAATCCTCAACAATATCGTACATTTAAATTATGCGCCACATAAAAAGTTCTGAAACGCAACTCTGCAGCAACATAAATCAACACAATTTCTCTTTTATTCACCCGTTGCCAAGCAAAATGTGCGTGTTCCCCTCTGACCAATTAAAACATTTGCAACGTGCCAGCCACGCCCACCAGATTGGTTCAAATCTGAAAGTAAGGAAACCTTGTGCTGTCAGGAATAGGAAGTTGGACAACGATTCCAAAAACATATCTATTATCGTTGTATTTTGTATTCAAATTTGCAAAAATCAAACTGCATGGCGAGAAATATAAAAACATTTGCCAGTATTATGAAATGTCAATGCTTTCCTCCAGGCGCCTCAACAACAATGACATCACCACTCTGGAGGCCACCGGCGCGTTCAAGAGCCTAACCCAGCTCAAGAAAATGTAAGACTATCATTTGACGCCGTGACTTTTATTGCAGCTTCGACGTTTCCTAATCCCGCGTTTGCTCCCTCCAGCAACCTCAGCAATAACAAAATCACGGAGATTGAGGATGGCGCGTTCGAGGGTGCCTCGTCCGTCAATGAGCTTCACCTCACAGCCAATCAGATCGACACGGTCCGGAGCGAGATGTTCCGTGGCCTGGATGGGCTCCGCATGCTGTAAGTCACATGTGACTAAAAACACATTTAAACTTATCCAAACATATTTTTATTTGCTTGCTCTGACTCCCTTGCTCGGACAGTTCTCCACATGAGGCCGAGCTTGCCAGCTTCAAGTTGCTTATTTGTCAAGCCTTGCGATGCTCCAAAAATCTGCAATATTGCAAGGGCGCTAAAAAGGAAGCGTGGGAAAAGCCATTTTAATTCCAATGTCTTTCTTCTAACACTGCGTCCGTTTCACCACAGGATGCTGAGGAACAACAAGATCAGCTGCATCCACAACGACAGCTTCACCGGCCTCCACAACGTGCGTCTGCTGTCTCTCTACGACAACCAGTTGACCACCATCACCCCTGGAGCTTTCGATACCCTGCAGACCCTCTCCACCCTGTGAGATCCCAATTCCAACCTTCAGAAAATTCTCACGTTCACGCCTCCTTACACGCTATCGCTCTGGCAGAAACCTTCTTGCCAATTCTTTCAACTGCGACTGTCGCCTGTCCTGGCTGGGAGACTGGCTGAGGAGCAGGAAGATCGTTACGGGGAATCCTCGCTGCCAGCGTCCGGCCTTCCTCAAGGAGATCCCCCTGCAGGATGTAGCGCTTCCTGATTTCCGCTGCGAGGAAGGTACAGTATGTGCTTGCACATGAATCAGAATCAGAATCGCCTTTATTGTCATTGTATAGCATACAACGAAATTTGGGTCCCACTCCTTAGTGCATTTCGGAAATAAATAAATAAATAAATAAATCATGACTATGATCGTGGGGGTTTGGTCAGTTGCAGCATTGGCGCACGAAGAGTTGCTTAGTAACTAGTGCAGGTCGCGCTCCCTGGAGGATAATTAACTCATTCAGTAACAGCCAATTCTAGACCAAGTCTGAAAAGACGTTTAAAAACGTCTTTGGGAGTGAATGAGTTAAGAATGAGACGATTATACAAACCCCACTCCATGCCCCGCCAAAAAAATGTTCAATTGCTGATTTAATTGACTAAAACATCGCTAATTTCTGATGCTGTCATTGGAAATGAATGGTCCTGAAGCATACATCTTCCTAAACTCTATTTCAAAGGTGCAAGAGCCATGAGTGATTTCATTCTATAAAAAAAAAAAAAAAGGAGGAGCTACCAATGCTTTGTTATGGCCGGAAATTTATCTGCACATAAACTTACCGTCATGGCTTCTTTGTGCAGATTTCACAAAACCAGCCTATTGACATGTATCGAACCAAAGTATATTCACTCTTTGACTCAAAAGCATTCAAGCAATCAAGATTGAGTTATTATCAGGACTAATACTGAAGTAGAGTTGAAAATACAGTAAGTAAACAATACAAAGGTTCATGGTGTACAATGACGATGTGAAAGATCTTGTTTGTTTTTTTTAAAGATGCAAACTGTGCTAGATCGAAACAAGGAACGAGTCGTTAAGATAGAAGCTATTATTTTTGTTTCTTAATCATGCTTAGTCCCCAGGGACTATTGTACTTTCCATAAAAAAGCTTTTGGATGCTGAAGGATTTTTTTGGGGGGAACGTCCTTCACTGTGAGGTTTTACTGCAGCTAAATAATAATAATGTTTTCAGAGTAACACTCTTCTTGCAAATGTGTATGACACTCAATTTGCTCTTCCACTGTTCAAAAACGACAAAATGTACAGGTAGCGAATCTTAGTAGGTTTATGCTAAGGTCTCATTCCCATAGTTTGTCCTTAGTTCATGAAAAGGCAGTTGTCCACCTTACGCAAACTTTCTCAGAACTATAGTTTTATTATTTTTTTTTTCGAATTTTACTGCAGCTTTTCCACTGCGGTCCGTTATGAGTGCGATCCGCGTAAACTGCCAGTGATCATTTGCAATAATGAGCGCTATTGTCCAGCTCTTTGTTTACCGAATAGATTGCAGCTCAGCGCTTCCTAAACCGCTTGTCGATGTCGGGCCGAGTGGAGCTATTGAGCCGTTTGCCTTATTGACCAGCCGGCTTATTTGCAGCGGAATTATTGTTCGACTTGTCTCCGGGCCTCGGGGCCAACTTCCATTCTTTGTCCAGGCTAGTCAATATTATATTACTCAGGCTCCTTTATCTCGTTCCCCGTAGACTTACTATCTTTTCTTTGTCTCAATAGGCCACTGTCACTTTGAGAGATTGTGCTATTTGCGCTTTGTCTCGCCTTTCAACTTTTCATTCTTTCGACACTTTCTCTTTGCCCGCTTTGACAACTCCGACGCAGGCTGTAATCGACGCGGCTCGCGCACTCTTTGTCATCCCCGCCAATTTCCTCTCTTTCCTTAGGCCACGAGGAGTCAAGTTGTGTGCCCAGACCTCAGTGCCCCAGCGAGTGCACTTGCCTGGAGACGGTTGTTCGCTGCAGTAACAAGCATCTCCACGTGCTGCCCAAAGGAATCCCCAGAAATGTGACCGAACTGTAAGTGGCGTAGCAGCAGATCAGTCGTGTGGCTTTGACTGAGGAGAAGGCTAGTATATAATGCTTCCGTGCAGACATTTCACCATTTTCAATAGCGCCTGTCCTCATTGGAGCCGAATCCATCGGATTTTTAAGCACGAGGTGGGTGGGGTACACCTGAGTCACGAATGGTCGCCGGTCATTTGAAGGCACACTCTCGGCATACCGTTCACATTCAAACCATGCCGGACTGTGGCTGAATTTGGATTGGCGAACATTGAGGTGCGCCTTTGAAGACAGACGCTCTACCGTTGACATTTTGACGACTTTGTTTTTGTCAAAAAGTCCGGCGTTAAGTCACTTTCATCGGACTATATTGTAAGCCATTATTAAGTAAATGTGTTTCTTAGTCACGTGTTACAAGCATCACTGTGAACTAAAACACACTCCAAAAACATTCATGTTAGGTTCATTGAAGACTCGGAATTGTCCGTCGGCTGCGTAAGACCTGTGACTGGCGATCAATCAGTCCAGGGAGAGAATAAGCCTGATGGAAAATCGAAATCAAACCCAAATCCCGAGTGACTATTTTCAAAGGTGTTCCCCAACGCGTAATGCGCGTCTACGGTAGGCGTGACAGGCGATTTGAGTCAAAGAAAACACATCTCATCACTTTAGAGACGAGCGCATGCAGGAAAAGTGGCCAAGATCTAGCCCTGTAGTTGTTCTCGCAGACATTCCTCATGTGCTCTTCCCCCCGCAGTCCCTCGGGGCTCGCACTGATGTCACTCTCTTACTGGTGGCCAAGGAGCTTGTACGTGTGTGTGTGCTGGTGAGTGCGTGTGCGCTCATACTTGTGTGAGGGCCAAAAGCCTGTCCACGGGAGCAGAGGGGCGCAAGAGGACATTTTAATGAGCACTTTTCAATGGAAAGGGGAGGGAATGGAACTTTCCAATACTGCTGTGAGCGCTTCGTGCACACGCACACGCAAGCCTTGAGGCCCGTCATTGTCCCAGCAGGTGTGACCAGGTGGGGGCCACTCCGTTTCGGCCTTTCATGTAGTCATCTGGAGCGCCCGCCACACCGTCATTATCTAAAGTGTCCTGCAAACACCCTCATTACCTATTATTACCCCGCAGTCCAACCCCCCCGCCCCCTGACTAACCGCTACACCCCTTTCTTCAGCCCACCAACTTTTGAATCCACTCAACAAAAGCAAAGGCAAAAGGCCCCCCGCAGCTCCTCTCAGGCCATTTGTCAGGGTGGCAGTCCTCTGCTAGCACTTTGCTTTGGCAGCATCTGCGCCCTCGCGGGCATGATGACAATCACGGTGGGCTGCAAGGGAACACACACGCATGGGAGGGTGGTGTGTTCCTCAAGAAGTCCTGGACCTTTAGTGTCGCAGTGTCTTTTCTATAAAATGCGCCTTTTGTCGGCGCTGCACTCTTTTGGAATTGTGTCCTGGTATTCATCTTGAGTCGACGTGTATGCCGGATGATGGCTATTTGGGAGCTGAAGTCGACAGTATGTCTGTTGTCATGGTGTGTTGGATATCGGACTCCCTCAAAAACAACATGGGCCATTATCTCAAGGGGCTTTCCAGAAGTGAACTTCAACTGCGGCAAAGGGGGAGATTGGCAAATAATATTCTCGAGTGCAACCCACTTTGTCTGTTTGCGTGCTTGGATCGACACCCTCTTCACAAGAGCGTCAACAACAACTCGACACATCCAAAGCCTTTGATGTGACGCGCTTCTCCAAACGCTGCTAATCCCTCTCGCGGCGAGACTTCCGCTCTCTAGCAGTTGGCCCGTTCCAACAAAAGCAACATATTTCTTCTCAACATGATAGAAATATAGCTTTGACCGCCAAGGATTAATAGCAATCGTAAACTCAAGACAGGATTATTTCTCTTTTTAGTACACGAAGCATTAAATTATGCTCTGTAGAGAGGTTGGAATGAATGTGGGTTGTTTTTTTTTCTTTTCCTTCAGGTATCTGGATGGAAACCAGTTCAGCGTGCTACCAAAGGATCTGTCCACCTTTAAGTTCCTTCAGCTGGTGTAAGTCTCCTTTTTGTGTGATCTCAGTGAACAATAACATGACATAAAGCTGCTTGATTCCCCCCGCCCTCGTATTTTTTTGTTTTTTTTTAGGGATCTAAGCAACAACAAGATAAACTCTCTGACCAACTCATCTTTTGCCAACATGAGCCAGCTCACCACCTTGTGAGGGCCGACGTCCTCATATTCCTTTTCTTAAAACAAATTAATGCAGTGTTATTTTTATCGTATTTATTTTTTAACATTACAGAATCTTGAGCTACAACTCCTTGCGCTGCATTCCCAAAATGGCCTTCAGTGGACTGCACTCTCTCCGGCTACTGTGAGTTCCAAAATGTTCCGCTTTCTTTCAGTGGTTTGCAAACTTTTACACCAAATATCACCTCAAATACCACCTGGCTTTGCAAGTACCACCATAATTACCAATGATGAAATACAGAAGCTTTATGACAAGGCAGAGTTTTTTTTCCCTAAAAGTATATTTAGTATTGGTTGAGCCAACTGTATCCTTGTTACAACATTAACGCTGTCATTGAATAGAGACAAACAATTTAAAACATACTTAAATAATGACCCGGTTGCAAATGTACTGGAAATCAAAGTTTTAAAACGCACTCACTATGCAGATTTTTGCCTTGGAAATTTTCAAATGATTGTTAAAAATCGACAAAAGCGAACGTCTTTGGAGTAGTTCTTTGCAAAACGGCAGGTAAAAACCACTTCTGAGAGAACATGAACTAAAGAGGGCAAAAAGACGATGAGGACGCAGTTTTGAGTTAAATCGCCGTCATTTTTATTCTTTATTCTTTGTTTTTTATGTTCTGGACAACTCTCATTTATTGTTCTGTAATCTAATTGCAACATGTATTTGTTACATATTTTGATGCATTTTTATGCTTTAGAAAACATTTATGTCTGAATTTTGGGGGATTTGGAATGGATTAGGGCATTTACATGGAAAATGCGTCTCTACTTACAAATGTTCTTAAAGAAATTTCCTCCAGAACCAATTAATTTCGTAAGTTGATGTACCACTGTAGTATTGAAAACATGAATGGATGGACAGACGGACAGATGTATGCATTCCAAAATCATTCACATTTAGTCCACTTCAGGCACTCCACTACCCTTGAACAAGGAAAAACAAGCACAGTAAGACGAGAAGAAAAAGAGAAAACATAAAAAAAAGAAGCACAAAATAGACCAGGAAAGTTATTTTGAGAAGTTCTGCAATCAGCCTAAATGAGTGATTAAAAAGAATATTTGACAAAAGAGGGAGAGGAGGCCAGCAGATGTTGAGAATCTTTGATAAACTCCAGGGAAGTGAGGCGTCTAAACAGTTATGACAGCTTATGAATACACACACACAAACACAACCTCTGACCCATTTTCTCTGCGCAAATGGCAACCTCGGCGTTCAGCACCCGCGGCCCACACCTCGCCGGGGCCGCTGCGCACAATCACCATGACACTGATTACCCGAGAATGTTCCCCCCGCGCGAACCGTAATGGCTTTGACGGTGCCTGCGAGCCTTTGATTGTGCCCTCTCGCTGACCGTGGGCTCCGAATGGGGAAGAATCGCTCTGCTCAGTAACTGAGATGTTGCGTATAAACGTGCGCGACACTTAGATGATGAAACCCAAGCGAGATTTGGAGCCGTTGCCTCGCCTTCCAACTCAAATCGACGGCCTCGCTCACTGAGGCCAGACACAGTGGAGACTCGCTTGCGCGTGTGTTTAGACCAGAGGTGTCCAAACGTTTTTCTTTGAGCGCTGCATACAGAGAAAAAAAAGAAAGGCTGCAAGGGCCACTTCATCATCCTTCACCTTTGTTTTCTTAAATACCCTAAAAATAATGCATAAGTGAAGGGAAGGATTTCCCGAATCAGAATTACAGTAATCCCCCTCCATCGCTGGATTTACGTTCCAGACCACCACCGCAATAAGTGAAATCTGTGATTTAGAAAGTCCATACTTAAAGGCATGTTTTTATAACGTTAAAACTGATAGAAGTGTTTTGGGGCACTGTATTTTTATTCTTTAAGATGTTAGAAATGTTTTTAACTTCCACCCATCCAGCCATTTTCTAATCAGTTTATTCTCACGAGGGCGTACCGGAGCCTATCGCAGCTGTCTTCGGGCAGTAGGCGGAGGACACCCTGAACTGGTTGCCAGCATACCGCAGAATGATCTTACCTATCTATGTCAAACCTATCAACCATAAAAATCTCAAATCTATTATTGTTTTTAGTAAGTACTAGTTCTCATAGGCGGCACATCCATGTGCTGTGTGAAATGTTATTTTTAGTTAACGGTGCTCGCCGCTACGAAACACACAGTCGTCCGTAGGCTGTAGTTTGAGCAGGCTGAGGTAGACACATCGGCCTCCCATGTGTGCTCATAGCAGGCACACGTAAAAAAAAAAAAAAGAGAAAAAAATTTACTAGTGACAACAAAGCTTTTTACGGTGGGATGTGACTGAAGCCCCCCATCATTACTCCACACAAAGTCTGAGAGGCCTTTTAGCGCCCGACAAGAGCAAAGCTCGGCCGTCATTACCTTGATGTCGCCTTGCTTGACTTGCAAGCGTCGCTTTGATCCCCTAATGAAGCGCCATCCGTTATTTCTGTTCTTACTCACTCACGCCAGGCCTGCTTCCACGAGACTGCCTGGGTGACGCCATGTGAAACGCCAAGCCCCCCCCCCCCCCCCCCAATTCACCAACCCCCTACCTAAGGGCGCCACACACATACAACTCTCAGACTTAGATCTATATTTGCACTAACCACTCCTGTCTACCTGTCGATACATTTGCATATTTTCAAAAGGAAGTTTCGTGTTTTGATGCTGACTCAAAATGAACATTTGGGTATGCGGCCTGTTGTCCAGAGTTTTTGGAAAATTTCAACTAATGAGAAGACATTTCCAAATCTCACCTTCCTGTGTTTGTTGATGGTAGAACTACTTTTCTCCCTTGTATGACCCCACGTTATGTCCTATTCCCCTAAATGAGCCAGTAGTTGTCTGTATACAGTACTGTACATACCGCAATTTACTTTGTTTAGGTGTGAATTACCTCAGTAAAACTGTGCCACTCAATCAAGCGGCTCCAATTTAACATCCTTTGCTCTCACAGTTTTGTTTCTTTACTCAGTGAGCCCACGGGGGTGAAGGCAACAATGAGCTCCAATTAACTCATTCAGTACCAGCCAATTCTTGGCCAAGTCTGAAAAGACGTTCAAAAACGTCTTTGGGAGTGAATGAGTTAATGGGTTTCGACTTTTAGACCCAAGTTGACAATTCAAAGTTTGGAGCTTCAAGGAAACCGTGAAGTGAAAGCTGTGTGAGCGGGATAGTCACACACCCTGAGGTGCTAGCACCTTTACCAAGCTGTACCTCTAACTCTACGCTGCAGTAAAGACGAGAAGCATCATTAACGCTTCAAACGGAACACCGGGCCCAAACCTGGCGCGGGCGTGCTGTGCGGTTTTGCTCCGAGTGAGATTCCACGTGTGTGTATGAAGTTTGTGGTTTTGAGCCGCCTATTAATAAGCTGCTAATTGGCCTGCTGAGTATTCGGTGTGGGGGATGATGAGTGAGGGGTTGGGGGGGTGATCCAAAACAGCGCCAGGGTGTGGCCCACATGCTGGGTTGAGCGGGAAAAAGAAAGTAAAAAGTAAAAAATAAAAGAGAAAAAATATACACTTTAAAGACATATCCTGAAATCCTGATCCAGTCTGTACATGTTAGCCATGAAGCTGACATGATTTCATGATGCACAGCTGCACACAAGACAAAGAGAGGATGTCATTACAGTATGTGAGCGGATCAGGTTACTTCCCCGAGACTCCCTGGCTGCCTGCTCCCATGTGCCAGGCTGGCACACTGCTGGCTGGCTGGCACACGTGCTTGCCCGCCTGCCGCTTGCTGGCCACTCACTCAAAATCATGCGCATCCACATTCTATTGTTTCAAGACACTTTCATTGCGTTTAGTGTGGCTTTGCGAGTGAGTTGCTTTGCCCTGACTTATTGGAAGGAAGTTCTGAGTAACCGCTTAATTGCTTTTTGGTTTGTTTTTAATCAGAGCATGAATGTCAAGTGAACAACATTTAAAATGTTTTCTTTAAATAAGAATTGTAAAAATAAATGAAGGAAAATTCAGCTAGAACTAATCGTCTTTCTTTGTTTACACTTGTGAAACAGCTAGCTCAATCGGCTCACCACATCCAAGTAAGGGTCTGATAGACGGACATTTTTCGGCAGGCATGGATGAAAGTGCACGAGTCATTTTGAAAACTGCTTCTTTGTAGGGCCGTCAAGACTGTGCATGCAGTCCTGAGACTGCCTCGTTTCTTTTTTGGGGGGGATGTAGTAAAACACGAAATTGATGAAACAGAATCACGTGACACACGTCTCACTGACGAACCAAAACAAATCAACAATAGTTACAAAAGAAAAGCGAGCACAACATATCTCCATGTAACCGTGTGGAAAAGGTTTTTTCTTCCTCAAAGAAAAAGTCAGGTAACAATCAAAACGATATTTCATTGAAACTACTCAGACAGGTTCGAATTGTGGGAATGCTTGTTTGTTCTGTATGTGCCCTGCAATTGACTAGAAAACAGTCCAAGGTGTCCACCAATTCTCTTGCCAGGTCAAATGGAATGGGCTGAGCAGATGAGAACTGCTAAAAAAAAATATAAATAAAATAAAATAAAGCATAAATGGATTAACTTCACAGTAGACCGTAATTCCTTAGCTGCAAATGTCCCTGTTCTGTGTTAACGTTCCCGCATGCACTTTTAAAATGCTGCAACTCTGTTCCCCAAAGCCTTGATAAGCTTGTTGTTGGCCCTGCCCGCCAGACACGCACTGAAACCCGATCGCGTCCTTCTCCAGACTTCGAGAGCCTCTCGTACTTGCACCAGGCTCGACTATGAGCTCAAAGAAAGTCGCTGCCACCCATGCAGCATTAAGCCAAATATTCAACTCAACGTGGACGTCTTCCTCAGCAATGAGGACGATTGTCAATTGTTTCACGCTAAACTGGGTCAGTGGTTCTTCATCAGACATCCAGAGTGAATTCAAGTAAAGAGGACAAAGGAGGAATGCAAATTATGTTCATCTTATTTTTTTTGCGATAACACAAAACGTTTTATGGTTTAATGTCATGGATAGTGTTTACTATTCAGCTAAAGTCTTCTGTTGCCCAGCCAATAATTTTTCCACCGGCAAAAAAAAAAAAATTCTGCCAAGTGCGTCGGAGTTTGGATTTGGGCAGGCTGAAGAGCTGAAGCTTGTCAGTTTTTCGTTGTGCACTGAATTTGACGTAATTTAATGGAACGTTCTTAGGAAATGTTGGTGGATGGCTCAGTGGGTGACGCTGCTGACTTTAGACAAGACAAAGGTTCAAATCCCAGTCAAGGCAGACCACCGACCCATGGTAAATGGGTATCCAGTTGTAAGAGCCCACCCAAAAGTAACTAACCTGATAACACATTTCCTGGTAGCTTTTATTCATCCGTTTGAGCAATATTTAGCCCCTGTTAGTTCAAAATTGCGACCCATTTTGCTGCAAATCCTCAACCCAATACATGACCCAGCATTGGCTCGATCCATTTTAGACCCAGCACGAGCTAACTGCGGGACACAGTTTGGGTTGCATTTGATCCATCGCTTTGAAGAGTGAGACGCTTATGACTATCATGCTGTTTTGTTTTCATTTTGAACAGTTTCCAATTGCGTCAATTACACGCACGATATACTTTCACACTCCCAGCTGGTGTTCTTTTAACTTTACCAGCTGTAAATATACTTTATGAGTTCTAATAAATAGTGAAAAACACCATCGTGACTGAGCAAAAATGTATGACTTGATTTATGACTTGCTGATTTCTGCCACAGTGGCTCGTGACTTGGACACACAGTGTGTTGACTTACTCCCATCTCTGGTTCGAAGGTCTCTCCATGGCAACGAAATCTCCGAGCTTCCTGATGGCATCTTCGGTGACGTGGCCTCTCTCTCCCACTTGTAAGGTTCACACACACACACACACACACACACACACGCACACACACACACACACGCCCTCATACAGATGTACATATGCTTTCAGGCAGCAGACTGGCACACAGTGGCCAGTCTGTAGTCCTCTTTGGTGGGCCCGACCTCCCTCCCCTCACTCTAATTAGGCGCACTGTGGTTAAGCTTGCACAGAGACCTCCACTGTCCCATCTCTATCTCCAAAACACACATACGCTCAGATGGTCCGCACAGATCTGCGTGCTTATTTATTTATGGATTTTTTTTTTTTTGCACACATCATTCCTAACTCATCATCGAAAGACTTATCAAAACATGAGGCGTGGCCGAAGGAAGGAGCAAGACATTCTGAAGCGTCCTGGCAAAACGCATGGCGGGCCATTGATCTTTGCTCCCGGTCAAGTGGCGTCCGTGTTTGCAGATGTCAGGTGTCAGCTATTGGCGTGGCCTGAAAGATGAGGCGGTGTGCCGCCGTAATGGAAGTGCATCGATTCAGAAGCGTGAGGACAGAGTCCTGCATTGATCCAAATGTGACACAAGCGCTTAAGAGCGTCTCGACGTCACTCGTTGGCAGTGCGGCATAGAGGATAAATATTCACTCCATCTCTTTTATTTCTCCACATTTGTACTCATACCACACACAGAGTTGACTGATGCAGGGGCGGACTTAGCATTGGGCAAACACAGGTCCCAAAGATTTCCAGCAGCGTGCCCTCTCATTGGTCGCAGTAGCACTGTTGTCAGTTTCAGCAGTGGAGGATGAAGTGCAGATGAAAAATGTAGAATGACACCAGTGACACTTTTTATCAAGAGGAGTTCAGTATCACAGCGATTGAAATCCCGCACTGCCTTAAATACTCATCAATTTTGTAATCGATGGCAAGTCTTGAGCTCACTCGCTTGTGACATAATCTTCAAGAAAGATTTTAAACACCTTATCTCACTCAGGAAATATCGTATACGTTTCTGAAATTACGCTTTGTTCAGAATTTTTGCAAGAAAATGATAAGCAGGGCCCCACCATGGCTTTGCCTTCGGCCCCCAAATGATGTTTGTCTTTGTGGAAGGTCGAGAGAGACATCAGGTGGTAGTGCAGGGTACTACACTAATAGAGCTGGATCTGCAAAAAGTAGTAATTTATTGTACAATCATTTTCATGGCATTTTAAAAATAAGTTATGATAAATCAACAAATATACTCAGTAAAAGTTCATTACTAATTTTTCGATAGGGGCGCATTGCAGTGGGATGTTTGTCATCTTGAAACGCAATATGAACAGTGCCACAGTATGATTAAAACAGTACACATTGACAACAGAAATTAAACTCAAACATCACTTAATCCAGTACAGACTGCAATAACTCAAGTCAACTTTGATTGCTTAGCACGAAAAAAGGACAAATGAAAAGTACTCCATTCCAACTCAATATTAAATATTTTGTTAGTTTCACTTGGCCAAACTTACAATACAATACAATACATTCTGATTTATATAGCGCTTTCACAACAGCGGCAGCTGTAACAAAGCGCTTTACAAAACAGTTAACATAAAGTAAAATAATAAACACAACACACAACATAAAACACAAACAGTCGTGCAGTCCTAACCACTTTTCCGTCACACGCTTTGTTGTTTGAAGCGGTTTGAGATGAAAGAGGAGAGAATCAAAGTGTCCTTTAACCAGTGGATCAGAGACGTCATGCTCAAAATGAGCACACGTCGGCTACAAGCTAAGTTTCAAAGTCAACAAGAAGCTGTAGCATCCATTGACGAAAAAAGAGATTGGTTCACTTCTCCTGTCCCATGGAAATCCACTTCAATTCCAAGCGGCGACTCACGGTTCCAAATACGCATCGGTGCTCTTCGCCAACGCTCCTCTCTCCTCATCCTCAACTTCAGCGGCCATCCATCCAGCCGCACCGACGCCAACTGTCCAACAGCGCTGACATAGCCACTGAACAAATCGGGGTTGTGAAAAATGCTGCCCATTACTGGCGCAAAAAACACAAGCGCCCCAGGTCTGTCCAGCACCGACAGTCAATGGCGCCGACATTCGTCCCAATCAAAATCTGTGCTGGTACAGGCGTGCTGCCGAGAAGGCGCAACCACCAAGCACAGATACTGCTCCTTTGACGAATGTCGTGGCCAAAAAGCGCTGAAAACGGTCCATATCAGGTCCACACGATCAAACAACAAACAACATGTGACAAAACAAAAGACAAAAACAGCAAAAAAGAACAAAAAAGCAAGGCTCTTGAAGAGCACTTGCCGAAGGCTGCCTACTCGGGCGCCATCTTGGGAAAAAAAAAAAAAAAAAAAAAAAAAAAAAAAAAAAACTTCAGTGGGCTCAGTACAATGCCAGCTGCACAAGTCATCTATATGAATCACTGCACCACCAGGGGAGAGATGACTGATTGGTAGTTTTCCAAGTGTGAAGGTCACAAGCTCCTCTATTAGTGATGATAAAATTGGATTATTGAGGCATTTTTTTCATTATATTTTTATCAGAGCAATCGGCGCCAACCCGCTGTACTGCGACTGCCGCCTGCGCTGGTTGTCTGACTGGGTCAAGACCGGATACAAAGAGCCTGGTATCGCCCGCTGTGCTGGTCCACACGGTCTGGAGGGCAAACTCCTGCTCACCACACCAGCAAAGAAGTTTGAATGCACGGGTGAGCTACATTGAAGCCAAATGTACACCGGGGTTCTAATAGTTTGGGATTTTTCATTATGGTTATTTTTATTTTGCTTTGAGATTAAAGTTTTTTTTAAATTCGGGTTCTTTTCATTAGTTTTATTACTTTATTTATTTTATTGATTTTTTAATGCTTGTTTTTAGTCTTTATTAGTTTTTGTGTTAGTTTTTTTTAATTTAAAGAGTATTTGTGGGTTGCAAATAAGTCACTAAAAGCATCTGTTTCAACTTCTTTCTGACACTAATACCGCCATAAATAAATGTCAAATAACCACAAAAGTTAAATGTATGAAATTAATTGACAAAGATGAAAATGGAAGGACATGTTCATTATGATTATAGTTAGTGTGATAAAAACACCCCTATGTCTATTTTATTTCATGAACCAAACTGTTGGGATTTTTTTGTTGTTGTTGTTTTTTCATTAACCATCTAACCTTGCTGTACACTGAGAACTTTCGGTACACCTCAATATTGAAATGTTATGTTTTTGTCCTCGTCTCAAAGGTTCATGCTTATAATATGTTTATTCCATTTACATAGGTGAGGTGGACACAGCGGTGCTGGCCAAGTGTAACCCGTGTCTGTCCAGCCCGTGTCAGAACCAGGGTGTGTGTCATAGCGACTTGGTGGACATCTATAGGTGCAACTGTGCTCCGGGATTCAAGGTCAGAATCATTCCGTGAGCACGCTCAGCGGAGGCGTCGACGTTTTGCTGGTCTGACCCTAGATTCTCATCTCAGGGCAAGAACTGCGAGACTGCTCTAAACGCCTGCGTGAGCAACCCTTGCGCCAACGGAGGTCGATGCCAAGTGGATAAGGAGGATGAGGGTCAGTACAGGTGAGGAAGATTATCCAAAATACAGTTCATACAGTATTTAAAATATATAAAAAGCTGCATGCTCAGTCAGTTTAAGTCTCAATAAACATGTTGATCTTTGCGTGCGTATTGCAGCTGCACATGTCCGCTGGGTTTTGAGGGCCCCACCTGCAAGATCAACATTGACGACTGCGAGGACAACGACTGCGAGAACGGCGCCACCTGCGTGGACGCAGTCAACAACTACACTTGTTTTTGTCCCCCCTACTACACAGGTGACAAAGCCACACGGGCCAGCACTCGACAGCTCCATGTTGCTGTTTGTAATATTACAAATGATCTGCGTGCAGGGGAGATGTGTGAGGAAATGGAGGACATGTGCGCCCCAGGACGAAGCCCCTGCAAACATCAGTCTACCTGCCTCATCACCTCCTCTGGGCCCAAGTCGGTGATTTAAAAAAAAAAAAAGCAAACACACAACAGACGCATTAGACTCAAATGTGTACGTTTGTGCGCATCAGGTGCATGTGCGCTCCTGGTTACGTGGCTGACGACTGCAGTGTGGACTACGACGACTGCCAGGAGCATCGCTGTCAAAATGGAGCCCAGTGTGTGGACGAGCTGAACGGGTACACCTGTCAGTGTGAGAAAGGTTATAGGTGAGCACACGCATCTGTTTAAAAAAAAAAAAAAAAACTGTTGAATTTTTTTGGACTTTTGGGAATTTGGAAAAAAAGATGAGAAGAGTGCTAAAGGTGTCCACGTGTTTACCTATCATTGTTTCACGAAAGTTGAAGTGGCCAAGCTTTATTTGCATTGTTGTTATTGTCTGACTTGACTAATTGACTTATAACATTATGCCACACATTTGATGGAATTTTGCAAATTTGTTGTCGACACCCCACCCCCAGGGTTGCCGGTCTGCTAACGTTATGGACTTGAATGAACCGGCGTGCACACACAAAAAAACAAATTAAAAATCATTTTACTGTCTTTTAACGTCACCTGTTAGACCCACAAAATATGTGAATAATTTGGATATATATTTACCATAATACAGATTCATTTTTTGCTTTTGCTTGTTAGAAAAAACAAAAACAAAACATGGGAGGATGACCTCGAAAAAAAATAAGCATCACAATCTTGAGAACTAAAAAAAAATCTCACTTAAGTTATGGCCTCATCAATTTGATCATTTCTCTTTTCCTATTCTGCCCACAGTGGTCAGCTGTGTGAAGTTCCGCCCTCGCCGCTGTCCCTGTGCGAACTTGCTGACTGTCAGAACGGCGCCCCCTGTGTGGAGCGAGGTGGCCGCGCCCTCTGCCAGTGCCCCCCAGAGTTTGGCGGGCCACGCTGCGAGAAGCTGGTCAGCGTCAACTTTGTGGACAGAGACTCCTACCTGCTGCTCTCTGACCTCAAGAACTGGCCGCAAGCCAACATCACCCTGCAGGTACGCCCCATCGTGCTTCGCCTTCCACTAAATTCTCTTCCAATCCACTCCTTACCTCCCTGCCTGCTATGTCCGCAGGTTTCCACAGCGGAGGATAACGGCATCCTCTTATACAACGGAGACAATGATCACATTGCAGTGGAGCTGTACCAAGGTCACGTAAAGGTCAGCTACGACCCAGGCAGCCAGCCCAGCCACGCCATCTACAGGTCAGACGCTCTCACTGTAGCGCGGCGACATCATTGACGATCACTTCTAAACATTTGTCACGTTTGCTTCCCACCCGCCAGTGCTGAGACCATCAATGACGGTCAGTTCCACACGGTGGAGTTGGTCACGTTGGACCAGATGGTGAACCTGTCCATCGACGGGGGTCTCCCCACCACCATGGACAGCTTCGGGGCAGTGCGGCCCCTCAACGGAGAGGCTCCACTATACGTGGGGGGTAGGGGCCCTCTCCAGAACACACCTCCCTCCTCTTCAGGCACTCTTAACTACTACACTACTGTCGAATGTCAATCATCCCCTCCCCACCACCACCACCACCACCAAAAAAAAGCCGCCAGCCCCCTTCTCCTTCTCATCATCCGCAATTGAGCCACTCATTGCTGTTTGCAATCCTCAAAAGTAGCCAAGTGCCTTAGTGGTTTTACTCCTAAAAAGTATCTTGATTATTATTTTCAACTCCTCTCACATCATGGTTACGGTAGTTTAAAATGAACACTGCACTTACGTCAGCTAAAATACTGAATTTCAATTATCCAATTAAAAAGTATTGAACCTACTAGTAAAATGCGAAAAAAATTGTTCTTCCAAATGAAATGGTAATTGAACTTAAATGTTAAAGACAACTGAACTGTACTCAATGTACAGCGATTCTTTCGCATACCGGTACCTCCCTTTGAGAGTCACAGATCTGGTGATAATTTTGGTAAACAGCAGCATAACAAATCATTGTGCAGTGTTTGATTTCACCAGTACCAAAAATAATCCTTCGTGTGTGACTTACGATCACTTTCGACATTACGCCATGTCGATGAATTTTTGCGAGGCGAGCATGAAACCGGCTGTCACGAGTCATGGCTGCAAATGTGTTTTGTGTGTTGATATCTTTCAAAATCATAACAGAAGACTTTTCATGTGCGCAGCTTCCCTCTCTTTTGAGGATGCTGTGTCTTGCGGTGCCAATATCCATTCACAGAGCTGCCTAGACTTTAGAATTTCATGCGTCCCGCTTGTAATTAGTTTCAGCCCCCCCCAAAAAAAACTATTATTTTAACATGTATTCTAATGAGTAACAATAGCATGTCATAATATTATATACATTATAGTAAATAAATATATTGTATTTTTCTTGCAGCTAACCAGTACAGCACTATTAGCCCTTCTTTGTGGAGAATCATGAATATGTGCCTGAATCCCGTTATATTGTCTGTCTACATGTCCTTGCTGCACTCTTTGTGTTCAATCCATTGGTGACAGGGTTTTGCATTGCAAAAAAAAAGTTTCATTCAGCATTAAGCTTGAAAGGCTAATCTTAAGGCAAAATTTTGGGGTTGTTTTAAATGCACATGGTGTAATTCTATTTTATTTTTAGTTTGACAGTAAACATCAGTTAGCAGTGGTATTAAACAGCTTGAAGCCTCTTTTGATTCATTGTTCACTATTTGTCAAACGGTTGCTTGTTAGAAAGTGCGTTGAATCCACTGTATCAAAAAATTGTGTTTTACTATTGGTCTTGGCTGTACAGTGTCCTTGAGTGTTGTGAAAGGCGCTTACAAATGTGATGTATTATTATTATTATTATTATAAAACCAAAAATCGGTCACGTCACGGCTGGTATCTCAAAAACACGTAATTTAAGTCACTGGTCTAGCAAGGCACTACTCGATATATAAGCCGAGAAAAAAAATGGCACCGTAGGACACATCTGCTTAAAAAGCCTTTCCTTCATTTCACTCCTACCTTCCCTGTGTCAACTGTCTGTTCGTGCTCCTACTTGGCAAGCGTCATTCCTCTAAACACCTTGTGACCTCCCGCAGGGATGCCCGTGGGTGTACACCCGGGCGCCTTCCGCCTGTGGCATATCCAGAACAGCTCCAGTTTTCACGGATGCATCCAAAACCTGTACATCAACAACGAGCTGCAGGACTTCACCAAGACCCAGATGAAACCTGGCGTGGTGCCGGGCTGCGAGCCTTGCAGGAAGATCTACTGCGTGCACGGCATCTGCCAGCCTGACGGCCTCCAGGGGCCCGTGTGCTACTGCCGGCCAGGCTGGGCCGGACCTCACTGCGATCTGCCGGCCTCCAACCCCTGTCAAGGCAGCAAGTATGTTAGCCAAAGCACAGCCGACACTGTTTCAGTCTTCCAAAAAAAAAACCAGCAACAAAAACTTTTGGAACATGTTATCAATAAGAAAAATAGCAGTCAAAAGTATGTTTAATCTTCGTCAAACTCTGCCTTTTTTTCCCCCACCATTCAATGAATGTCCGTTACTGAGGTCGTACGATATATATTAAAAGGGACGATGTGTGTCTATAGATGCGTCCATGGCCGATGCATCCCGCTGGACAACGAATCTTACCGCTGCGATTGTACCGAGGGCTACCGCGGTGCACTGTGCAACCAACAGGGAGAGCTGTTCAACCCCTGCCGCCGGCTGAATTGCAAACATGGCCGCTGCCAGATCTCCGACACGGGAGACGCCTACTGTCACTGCGAAAGTGGCTACACAGGGGAACTCTGTGATATAGGTTTGACTCCAATGCTTATTCATCATAGTTACGGTGGCTATAAGAAGTCTACACACCCCTGTTCAAATGCCATGTTTTTGTGATGGTCAAAATTGGGGCCTTCGCAAAGGTGAAGGGAATTATGAAAAAGTTTTGGTCCCACATAGTTCACAAAAACCTGATATTTGAATAAATGGTGTGTAGACTTTTCATATGCACGCCCCAAAGGAAGTTATGTTTTCAAATGTTAATTTTGTTTCCATCTTCTTGGCCTCCTCTTAATCCAGATTTATATTTATAATATAACCACTGTACTTGTGTCATCATTTCAGTTTGTTTTTTGGTTGTTGTTTTTTTTTTTTAATATAGCAACTTCTCTGCTGGTGTTTTTCATCCTCCAGAGTCGGCGTGCCGGGGCGAGCCCATGCGGGACTTCTATCAGGTGCAGCGAGGCTACGCTATCTGCCAGACAACGCGTACCGTGTCCTGGGTGGAATGCAACGGCGTGTGCGAGGCAGGCACCTGCTGCGCCAGCCAGCGGATGAAGCGCCGGAAATACACGTTTGAGTGCAGCGACGGGACCACTTTCAGCGAGGAGGTGGAGAAGAGCATCAAGTGCGGCTGTGTGGGCTGCAGTGTCTAGAACATGATGGAAAAGAGAGATTCTAAAGGAAATATATAAAATCTCTATCTATATATTGAGAACTTTGATTCTTGTAAAATAGGACATGTACTTTGTGAGCTGCAGTATTGAGTTGTGACTCAAAAGGCTCCAGAGGCCCCCCGACCCCTGCCCACCCCACCGCAAACAGCAGTGAGGGCAGCGTGACGGGGGCGAATGAAAGAAGAAAAGAGCTGGGGCATTGACCAAGTGTCACGTGACAGTTTGTTGTTTATTTGTCAGGCAACCACACAAACCCACGCACATGCTCAGAAAAAGATATTCGAGTGGCACATAAGTGCGGATGCAGTGACTAACTGGGCTCGTTCAGTCCCCCAGCATGCATTACCCTTTCCTTCCAGCAGGAGGCGATCTAGCGTCTCCTCCTCGTGACACCTTGCAGTATTCAACACGAGGAGCAATAAGTTGGCTGATTAAAAACCACATAAAACTTTGTAATTGATTGATTAGATTTTTTTCCCTGTTGTATCGTGCTCTTTTCTCATTTTTTATTTGTATTTTATTTCACCGTGTAACCTTCAAAAAGGAAACCTCCCCGTTTATATAGAAATGCCTAACAGATTCTAATATATATATACATATATATATATTTGTATTTCTTTTTTTGTGGGGGTGGGGGGTGGGTATAGTATTTTTCTATGTTAAGTGGAAGGTTGGTGGTAAAGGGTGCTGGCTTGGTCTTTTTGTTTTTAATAATTTGTCCACCATTTAATGGCAAGTAGTAATGGGCCACAAACTTGGATTTTAAAAAAAATTGAATATCGTGGGAAAGTTTATTTCAGTAGTTCAAATCAAAAGGTGAAACACGATCAAACATGTGAAAATGTTTTTCAAAAGCCAGTTCTTACCTAATTGGTATTGTTTAAAAAAAAGCATTTTTGACTGTTTCATACGTAATAGTTGAAGTCCTTGGAGAAGGAGTTTTGTCAGCTTTAATCATTCAAATTATGTGAAATTAAATCGTGAAATCCTGTATTTCACTGTATGTAGTGAATCGAGCCGCTGTTTCACTTTTTGAATTGAACCACAGATGTAAGTGGAGTTTTCTAAAAGATTCAAGTGTTTTTCGATGCATCTATATACGTATAGGAGCCACTGCTGGTCTGCTCTGGAACTCTGTCGTTAAATATTGTATATGTTGTCTTCCATGTGAATATTACATCCCGTTCATGAGCGCATCGGCCTGTTTTCGCTCCTCTTATAATTTATTTTTTTTGTACGGCCATGCATTATGTGTGCATTGCAGTTTTCCTGATATTTACAAAAACATTCAAAAGAAAACAAAAATGAATTCAAAAACTGCGTTAAAAAAAACTATGAAGCTAAAGTTCAACGTACATCATAAGCTGCTGTCAAGCATGAGTCGTGTTGGGAAAATAACACAACCATGCAACCGCTATGACACATAAAAGGTTAGGACATTTTCTAGTTGATATTTAAAAAAAAGAAATCTTGAGGTGCCAATTCGTTGAGCACATAGCTGAATGTATAAATGTGTACAGATAATAAATATGCTTTTTTCCTGAAGTGGTAACGTTTAGCTGTTCTTTAGTTTAGAATGGATCACATACTGTTCTGATATTGGGAATTCTGGTAATTATGTAACCGTATAGATGCTCACCGTCCTCCTTAGAGGCCGCGGGCCTCATAAAGGCGCACCTTTCGTGGAATGTGACTTTTTGTTGGCTTCTGTCGGTTCACGTCTCCTTGGTGTGCAAGTACAACTTCCTGGTAGACATCTTCGTGGTGCTTGTGCTATATTGAGATGTACTGTATCTCAAATCAGTGAGACTCTCCATCTTATGAGCTATGATATACATAACGATGTTCATATAAACCACACAATGTTGTAAAAAGATGTTGCTTCTCTGTCAAAGGACTTGATGGTGGGATTGAAGCGAAATACGCCCCGAAATTATTCTGAATGTATGTAATGCCACCGACAAAATGTTTACCAAACCTCCACTCTTTTCTTTCATTAAACTTCTATGTGTGTGCTTTTAACAACTTCCTTATCTTTTTAGTCCAATTTTACTGACAAACCACATCAATTTCTGGTCACTTCACATAGAAGATGAAGAAGACTGAAAAAGGCCTGGTGTGTGGCCATGTTGTCACACACCATGAAGCTGGTGTGACAACCAAACTGACCTTCTATACACTTGCTCAAAACCCAATCACCCGAACCCCAAATGCCCAAATCCCAGGGGCCTTAGAAAACCTGGACTTTGACAGATGTGCTCTTATGTGGTAGATTTTTCGGTTAAAAATGCCTTATTATACATGGTCGTTTTTTTTCGGCGAAAAATGCCTGACTATACATGGTCGTTTTTTTAAAGCTAAAAATACCTTACTAACGTGGTAGTTTTTTTCGGCCAAAACGCCTTACTTTACATCAGGGGTGCCATTAGGTAAATCCTGATCTATCGGTAGATCTAAGACAGGTCCCAAGTAGATTCGAGGAGTGTCGAGAAGAAAAAAAACAAACAACTATTTGTGTGTCTTTGTACATGTTAGTAATATATTTTTTGTGTTAATATACACTGCACCCTAATCATCTTATCAGTCTCATTTTCACTATTTTTTTAAAAATAAAATAAAGCACATAAATTAAGTTAAATTTACGGTGCCGCGTGATTACCTCACCGGAAGTTGTTAGCGCTCAGCAGTTTGCAATTGCAGCTTGTGATCAAAGCTTTTGCGCTCTATCTTTTATCGTGATGATTCTCATTCAGAGTTTGCGTCTTGTACAATTCACCGAGGGCACGAGCAAAGAATAGGAATCTAGGAGGGCCCAGGGAAGCACTTTAAAACAGTACATGTGAGCTACGATAGTTAACAGGCTGAAAAAGTGCGTGGCATGCCTCTGTTTCAGGCAGTTTCTCATCATGGCGTGTGTGTGTGTGTGTGTGTGTGTGTGTGTGTGTGTGCGTGTGCGTGTGCGTGTGTGTGTGTGTGTGTGTGTGTGTGTGTGCGCGCGTGTGTGTTTGTGCGCATGCAGGATAAGGGTAGATCCCGGGAGGTTAGTTGATCGAAAAGTAGATCTTCGATCCAAAACGTTTGAGCACCCCTGCTTTACATGCTTGTTTTTTTCAAGGCGTTTTAAGCCCCAAAAAACCGACCATGTATAGGAAGGCGTTTTTGACTTAATAAAAACGACCGAAAAAAAAACACTATGTACAGTAAGGCGTTTTTAGCCGAAAAAAAGACGGAAAAAAACGGCCATGTATAGTAAGGCGTTTTTAACCGAAAAAAAACGACCATGTGTAGTAAGGTGTTTTTAGCCCAAAAAAAGACCTCGTATAGTGGGGCGTTTTAGCCGAAAAAAATGACCATGTATAGCACGGCGTTTTTAGCCGAAAAAAAATGACCAGGTATAGTAAGGTGTTTTTAGCCCGACAAAAAAGACATAGTATAGTAAGCCATTTTTAGCCTGAAAAAATGAGAAGAGTATAGTAAGGCGTTTTCAGCCCGAAAAAAATGACATAGTATTGTAAGGCATTTTTGGGCCGAAAAAAAACGACAGTATTCTAAGGCGTTTTTGGCCCGAAAAAAAAATGACAGTATGGTAAGGCGTTTTTAACCGAAAAAAACGACCATGTGTAGTAAGGTGTTTTTAGCCCAAAAAAGACCTCGTATAGTGGGGCGTTTTAGCCGAAAAAAATGACCATGTATAGCACGGCGTTTTTAGCCGAAAAAAAATGACCAGGTATAGTAAGGTGTTTTTAGCCCAACAAAAAAGACATAGTATAGTAAGCCATTTTTAGCCTGAAAAAATGAGAAGAGTATAGTAAGGCGTTTTCAGCCCGAAAAAAATGACATAGTATTGTAAGGCATTTTTGGGCCGAAAAAAAACGACAGTATTCTAAGGCGTTTTTGGCCCGAAAAAAAAATGACAGTATGGTAAGGCGTTTTTGGCCCGAAAAAAACGACATAGTATTGTAAGGCATTTTTGGGCCGAAAAAAAAACGACAGTATAGTAAGGCGTTTTTGGCCCGAAAAAAAAAAACGACATAGTATTGTAAGGCGTTTTTGGCCCGAAAAAAACGACACAGTATAGTAAGGCGTTTTTGGTCCGAAAAAAAAAAAAAAACGACATAGTATTGTAAGGCGTTTTCGGGCCGAAAAAAACGACATAGTATGGTAAGGTGTTTTTCGCACGAAGAAAAACGACAGTATAGTAAGGCGTTTTTGGCCCGAAAAAAAAAAACGATATAGTATAGTAAGGCGTTTTCAGCCCGAAGAAAACAACATAGTAACGTAAGGTGTTTTTGGCTTGGAAAAAACGCCTTACTATAGTATAGTCAGGGTGTCCCCCGCCTACTGCCCGAAGACGGCTGGGATAGGCTAAGGCACCCTGCGCGGCCCTAGTGAGGATCAAGCGATTCGGAAAATGATTGGATGGATGTTTACAATAACTAAATAAAATTGTATCGCAAGTATTATGGCAATATTATGGCAATCGTATGAAAATAAAATTGGAATTTTGTGAGAATATTCACAAAACTGAGAATGTGAGAAATGTGTCACCTGGCATCAGGAAGTCAATGTTATATCAGTTGAGAACTACATGATGAAGGTGGTCCAAAGAGAAGTGACACAGACATTTGTTCAGTAAAATTACCGCTGGAAAAAAAAACATTCTTCTACCATTTTATTCTCTTAACTGTACAAGACTTCTGCTTTTTTTCCCATAATTTAACATTTTCTTTTCCAGAATGACCCAAATACTCTCTTCTTGTATGAATTATCAAAATGTAAAGTTTAAAATGAAAAGAGGGGTAAAAAAAATCCACAGACAAATAAATTCAGCCATCTTTATGTCAGCTCCAGCAAAAATACAACCATCTTAACATGAGCACAGTTCACTCTTGAGATTACCACAAATAAAGCACTTCTCTCTGTCTAATGTACAAAAACAAAAATATTTAAATAGCAAGTGTAGAGATTAAACATGTTCAAGTTTGAGTATTTGGTGGACTGTTTCAGATGGGCTACATTTAGGAAGTGACACGCAGCAATTAAATAATAATAATAATAATAATAATAATAAAGGGGGTCGGGTGAGGTCTGCATTTACATGTGTAGGGACAACCAAAACGAAATAGAAGTAATGCTAAAACTGGTATTCATCTTCTGGCTTCACATTACGACATCAAGGAGGATGAAAAAGGAAGCAGATAAAATTGATAAATGTGAATTCAACAGCCCGGAATGTTCCTTTAATGCACCACAGGCTTGCTGCAACAAAAACATCCCTGGCGGTTGGTTCATCATTTTCCTGGCAGGCTAGCTCATCGGGTGTTTGAATGCATCTTGACATAAATAAAGCGCAGTTCCATGAAAAAAAAACAATATACTTCAACTTAATGCGACGACAATAGCGTTAATGCTGTGGAAGAGGGCAAAGAAAAATACAAGTCAGCGAGGAAATTATTTGCATACGCTTTTGTTTTCCAGACGGACAAAGAGAGTTCCGATTTAGAAACATTCGTTCACTTTATAAATAAGGCACCTGGTCACGACAGCCATCGGCTGAGATTGGAAGGCGGGTGGGAGGATGTCACGTTTTTATTTGATGAGGAAAGAAAACGGAGGGATATGGTTTAGTGTCACCTGCTGGCCACAGCACCCGAATAAAAGAAATGAGGTTTTTTTGTCTTGCCCAGTTGTGTCAGAAAACGCAATGCCCCTACCCCAAAAAAAGCCGCGGTGGTCTGCGTGCGGTCCCTGAAGCGCTGAACCGACACCCAGCAAACCAGCGTGTTTGCATTCTGACTTTGATGAGGTGTGACTTTTCAAGATTCGAGACGAAACGTGTCAGTTTCATCTGGACGTCCTGGTGCGTTTCGCGGGGGTTGCCAGGAGCTCCTGCGATCTGGTACGCGGCCACACGGCGGAGCGACTTCTCTTCACGGCACCTTTTTTGCTCATGTCCTCCACCTTCCTGGCCGGCTTGAGAGACGCTTGTTCCTTGGCTAACTTTGGCCTCTTTGACGCCGCTTCCATTTTTCTCTGGGATCTTGTCAGAACCTGGTCAGAAACGCTCTGAGGCTTGACGTCCAGACTTTGCGAGCCGGCCTCAGGGGTATCTTTGATTTCTCGTCTTTCCGGCGAGTCAATTGTTTGACATTTGCCAGCGTTCACTTTGCTCGTGGTGACCATTTCCACTCGTTTGTCATCTTGCGATGATTTTTTGACCGCTTTGCTCTTTGATAAGCCGACCGCAGAACTCAGTCGTTGCGAACACCTTCTTACCCGACTGACGTCCTGAACTTTGGCGGCTCGATGTCTCATCACCCTCTTTCTTGCCAGTGTTTTCCTTCTCAGCCTTTTGGTTGCTTTGATGGTCTTTGCAGCAGATAGGGCAACTATTTTCGGTGTATTCAGAGGAGGAAGGACGGCTGACTTTGAAACAGATTCCGTACAAAGTCTTTTCACCAAGCTTTTGGAGACCCCTTTGAAACGTATGTTGGTTTGCTGGACCTGCATCTTCCCTCTAATGTTCGAGTATTTTCTCAAAATCCGGGCGCTCGCCGGATTCTTGGGTTTCCCGACAAATTTCTGGGGTTCACCTTGTCCCTGAGCAACAACACCGACGGGTGACTGATTGAAACCATGAGCAGCACTGAGGGGTTCTCGCCTCTCTTTACCTTTGACAGAGGTCATCTCCTGCTCCAGGGCCTTTGCGATCAGCTTCTGACTTTTCGGGTTGCTTTTCACGGGAGAGGTGAGAGCAAACTTTTTGAGATGTTTCTTTAAGCGCTCTGCCTGTAAACTTGGAAAGACGCCCTGAGAGGCTCCTGAACCACTGGACGAGCTGTGGAAGCACAGCTGAGTTTCAGACGGAAGACGCGTATTGACTTTCTTCACGATGATGAGAGACTTTGTTTCCGTTGATTCCAGGAACCAGCGACAAATACTGGAAAGATTGTAGTCCTTCATGAAGAGCAATTGCACGGGCGAGCACCTCTGGTGCTCTAAGGTCTTTGGCTTGCGGGCCCTGCGTTTACTTTTCCAAATGGCAGCCTGTCTGTCGGCTCGGTTTCTATATTTTGCTGCGATCTGGCCATCTCGCTCCATTTGCAGCCAGCCTTTCTGCATCTTCTCATATTTGATGTTCAAGTTGGTGAGCAGCCGTTTGTTTTCCTCTCCTGCCAGTGCCTCGATGAACTTGTTTCTTTGTTTGCGCGGCTGGTGTCTGAGTCCCGTTACTTGGGAGAGTGATGATGCGGTGGATAACGAAGGGGCCTTCATGTGACTTTTCTTTCTTTGCTCTGGAGGCGTTCTGGCCGGCGACGTCACTTCAGAGTTCTTTCCAGATGCTGAGAGTAAACTGGTGGACGGTGGAGACAACCTCTGTGATCGTAAAGAAAGCTTTTTGTCTGTTGGGATTTGAGGGGACTGTTCAACCCTGCTACTTTCACTCCTCAGTGGCATTCTTGAGGGTTTGTCTGCTCTACAAGCATCGGTAAGATGTGAACTTGCGGGATTGTCATCTGGAGACGAGACATTTGCTTTCTGGGTCGTAGGCTCCATTCGAAGAACACGTTTTACTGTTGTTTCATGTGTTGGTGTTTCGGTCTTATGGGAAGCCCGATCCTCCATTGGGCTTGTGAACTCCACACCGAGAGGCTGGTTCTCATCTTTGCTTTCCTTTCCTCCCACCTTTGAAGATCGTAACTTTTGTCGGACCAGCAGGGCCGGGCATTCTTCTATTAATTGAGTTTGTTCAATGTTTAACATCGCCGGTGTCTTTTGGGCGGTACTGCTTTGCGATGGTTCCGGTGTTACAGGCGGCAATGACTCTGCCAAGGGAGGAGAAAATGGAGGCAGTGCTGGAGGAGCAGGGGGAGTGGATGGGACTCCATTTGAAGAAGGTGCTAATGCATGAGTTTCATCGGCTTTCTGGACAGCCGATCTTAGCTGTCGTTTGGTTTCGGTTGCTTCGTCTTGCTGAACGAGCTTGCGTTGCTGGATAGGCTTGGATTTGAGTGAGACTTCAATTTTTGGCTTTTCTGGTATGTCAGAAGCTGAAACCAGTGGACACCACTCAGGTCTGGATTCATTGGGCATTCCGGTTTCAGGGATATTTTCCGCCAAATTATTGTTTGCAGTTGAGTCAACCTGAGCCTGTTTCAGTCCTTTCTGACTTGGTTTCACTGACAGGCCTTTCATTGGTGACGGGCTACTGGAGATGGATCTCCGTCGCAGACTTCTGTCGGAGGCTGATATGGGTCTTCCGTTGACATAGCCCACGATTACGGTCTTTGCTTGTTGTAACCTCTTTGGCAGGGAGATAACAGTGCCTTTTTTTCGACGCCAAGGAGGTAATTCCTTTAAGAGAGTATCAAGTGTCTTTGAAGAAATGTCACATTGATCATCTTGTTCTTCTAACGTTGCTCCAGGCGCAGTACTTTCACGGGCGGTTGTTGAACTTTCTAGCTCATTCATTATCGGGTCTTCAGCAGAAGCTGAGGTGATGTACTTTCCTGGCTTTCGTCTGTTTTCAGAAAGGACATCCTGCTGTGGTTCCCTGGGTTTCTCATTTTCAGTTTCTTGGTTCTCTGCGCGATTTACGCATGATGACATGCGAGTTGGGAGAGGGACCACCTCATTGCTCTTTATTTTCTCACATGAAATCTGAGATTCCGCTTTCTGGATGCTGACTCTCTCCGATTGTTCGACTGCTGCCGTTTCTGCCAGTGTTCTAGATCCATTCTTTTCAGCTTCAGGGTCATTTTCCTTTTGCCTTGCATCTTCAAATGAAGCATGTGCTACATTTTCCTCACTTTCACTCACTTTTTTGATGTTGGATGGTTCGTCTTGGTTTAACTGGATTGGTTCTTCATCTGCTCCGACGTGTGTTGTGCCATCTCTTACTGTTTTTTCTATCAGAGAGTTTATTTTTGAGAAGGGGGTCTCAAACTGGCTCTGAGCCTGATCCGTCTGACTAGTTTCTACGATAACTGACGTTTCTACTTCACCGGCTGCCACTTCGACCATGTCTCCTGTGCCTGGAACTATCCTCTCATCAGACTGTTCAGAGCGTGTGCCTTCACTTATTGTCTCTCTGCATGTTCCGGCAAAAGGCATATCGACTGGGGGTACGCCTTTAGGCTTGGAAAGGATTTGTTTGGGGGTAATCGGTGTAATCAACTCTGGCATGGAATTTAGACAGTTGCCCCTGCCTGCCAACGTGCGGACAGTTTTTAACTCCCAGATTTCATCAGAGTATAAATGTCCTCGGGTGCTTTTTCTAGCATTGCGACGAGGGATCAAATGGCGCTGTTCTTTAAAACACTCTGTAATTGGTTTGTCAATGTAAACAATGTCACAGTGACCAAGATCAGGATCCACTGTCCTAGAAGGAGAGTGTCGAGTGTGTTGATGAGACGCTGGCCGGATGGTCTTCCTGGCAGTTCGTGGCGAATCTGCTCTAAGAGATTGAGGAACTGAACAGCGTTTGGTGGGTCCACCCTCGGCTCGCCACACAGCTCTGCTTTGCCTTGCGTGATACATTTGACTGAGCTGATATTGTCTTCTCAGAGATGAGCTGAATCTCGCGCTACGAGTGTCCATTCTATTCAGTGAATTCGATTTACTTTGTTTGTCCTCCAGGGATTCAGAGTCAGATGTAAGCGAGGTTGTCAGCACACAAGATAACTTTCTTCCAGCAGCAACATTGCTGCTTTTCTTTATTTTCATCTTAAGAGGTGCATGATCACCATTACGGTTGTTCTCAGCTTCTATGGGAATAAGAGCCTGGTTGGTCCCTGATCGGGCGCTATGAAGATCCAACGCAGGGCAAGCAGCAACAGATGTTGTCGATGGAATGACATTCTCTGGAGCCATTTCTGTGACATTACCGCTTTGGATGGAACAAGACATATCCAAGATTTCAAGTTTTGCCGTGGATTCACTAGGAGGCTCGAGCTTCGAGCACAACTTCTCAGGCATGACTGTGCCGGATTTTGGAGTGGAGCGCGTTGCTCCCTGGACTGCAGAGTCACTATTTTGCTGTGTTTTCGAGGCAGCGAGCTCCATCTGCAGGAAACCTATGGCGTCAACAATTGTTCTCTGGTGATGGCGGCAGAGTTTGGCCATGAACTGCTCCAGCGTTGAGGTGGACTGGAGTTCTTTTGCCTTCGCAATGCACACGTCTTGACACTCACTGTGGGAAACAAGATAGAAAGGAAACATGGCGTTAAAAACAAAATAAAACACAAAATCCCAGGTAACGGTGGGCTTACGGTGAAAGAACGATGTGAAAAAACAACAGGCGCAAAAAATGTGTATCATTGCATATTTATTAGAAGAATAAGTGATTTTTTTTAAAAGTCAATTTAAATCCAGTGAACTTGACCGATTACATCGTTACAGATATTACAGTTTTCTTCTCCTTATACTATTTATTGTCACATTGAGAAATTCCTACACATGCACAGGACATTGACTTTAAAACAAGTTACATTTTCTACCACTCGAAAGAGCAAAATACATAGGGGCAAATATAGAATACATACATTATGTCAAACTCTTTATGCCGTGCAAATAAAAATATCTAAAAACAAGTGCTCATCAAATTAAATCAACAAACAAAATGAAAATAGGTCTGGATATTTGTAAGAATTTATGCTGGAGACATTTCAGAGTCAATAGAGAAAGACTGACAGAGGATGACGTAATATGTGGTATTTCATAAATATTTTGCTGACGTTGTGTCAGGGAGGTAGTTATGAGCACAACATTTTTACATAGAATAGTTTGCTATTTTTATTTTATTACATAGCTGTTTATAGGATTCAGATGAATGTGATTTGAGAGAAAAGCTACACTACACAGTGGTCTAGAAAATAAACTCCTGAGACACTTGTAAAATAGAACGTAATTCATATCTTATTTTGAAAATTTTCAATCTCCAATTTTATACATTGTGGCTATAGTTTGAACTGTGGAAGAAAGTTGAACTTTTCTTTTATTTAGAAATTAAACAAGCGACCACGTTTCTTCCACTGAGAGTCTTTGTACGGAGAGAATAAGTGAGGCAAGACTGGTGAACCCTCTTTGTTGAACCCTTCAGTTTTGACAACAAACAGCCATCTAAATCAATCCAGGCGTGCGTTTGACAACGTAAACTCGATAAGAACATGTTACCAAGAAGCCAATCGCCGTCATCTTCTACCTGCTCGCACTGACATTCACTGTCTGAAACTACAAAAATAAAAGAGAGTGAAAAGATGCCTTTAATTTTAAACTCTGAATATAGGCTGGCAAATGTATTTTACATGTAAATCTGAAGGGATTAAAAATATTTCTGAGAATAAGAATAAGAACTGTCATAGTAGCACTTTGTGTTTTTCAAACTAATTTCAATCCCTGCTGGTAAAACCGAAGGAGGAAAGAGTACCTGAATTCTGAATGGTAAGGGTTTCATCCCTGAGGGTTTCTCTCGCCCTTTCACGACAGCACAGCGTACAGACACCACACGCATGCTTTTTTCTTTTCAAAATAGCCGCCACGGAATAAAATGCAGACCGCAGATCACATCACAGCCCAGTTCACAATGTGTTACCTTATCTCTGAAGCAAAATACGGATAGAAATTATTTGGAATATTACAGACGATGAAGATATTTTATCCTGAGTGAACCATTGCACAGATTTTGAAACATTTCAGACTCACTAACTCAACACACCGTTTACTCGACAATAAAGAACATGTACAACAGTAGTAGTTCAAAGGTCAGCGCTTAGTATACATCGAACTTCTCACATTTAGATAGCTCAGTCATGCAAAGTAATTTACATTTGGTTGTTTTTTTTAACATCTCTACATCATATACAACACAACAGAAATAGGTGGGTAATTTTGTTGATTTTATAGCCCGGCTCATTGGAAATAGTGATGCAAAATATATTAAATTTCTTTGCATCAATGTATCACTCGACAGATATAGTTAATCTCATGAAATAAACTGAAATGATGTTAGGCGTTTCTGAATACGAATGCATCATTAGATCAATTCACATTCATTGACTGGTAAAGCAATTTTTTTTAAAAGAAAATGCTGAATACATTGCATACTGCATTTACACAATGTTTAACTTATTTTACCCGAAATCAAACTCAAAATGTGGGATGTGACCTGTCGCAGCATCATTATTTGTCCTCAAAATAATGTGTAATAATGCTCTCAATCACAATGTTCTTATTTACATACGTTTGCACCCATTAAACTGATTTTAAACCTTTGTATCAGTTTGTAGTCCCCACACTTTTTCAGAGAAACCTACAATATCACAGTAAAGCGTGATATAGTGTCAGCTGCGGTAGTCGATCATTTGCTGCAAAAATGAAGAGCCAGTCAAGTGAATACTGGACTGACAGATGATTTGATGATTGTCACTGCTACAGTTGTGTTTTTGTTTTTTTCTTCCAGACATTTTCATTTGAAATGAATGTTGCCAGTTGACTTCTGTAGTGTTTTGTTATGCCATAAGGGTTAAGCGGGCGGTTTGTCAATTTGAGTTTGGTCCAATGATGACTAACAACCAAATAAATGACATTTATTTACCTGAAATCCTCGGAGAAGGATTACAACCCAATATATTAAAATTATAATACATAAAAGCAAAAGAGATAGAGAAACCTCTCCCTCAACATGGTGTCCACATCGAAAAGACTGCAAGACTTGCTACATACGTAATCAACTTGGTAAGAGAATAGTAGGTCTTGAATGCCCTGAGGTATATGTGATAATGCACACTGAGGTGTTCCAGTGGATCAGAAAATATTCAGTTTTTTTTCACCTATCCAAAAAAAAAAAAAAAACCTCAGAAAATGCCCTGCATCGAACGAGAAAAATAAAATGAAAAAATACACGTTCGTATTGTAGCCCACTTGTGTGCAGTTAATTCGAAAAGATCAACTACACAAAATAAAAACGTGCAACTAAACATTGAGATCAAAACATATCGATCTCATTACCGACACTAAACGACTCCATTAAATAAACCTGAATGTGTGTTGCCATAAATTACGTTTGCTTTGCTGTCAACTGTGTATAACAGAGTGACCCAAATCTTCACTAATCAATGTTGCGCAAGCAATTAGCATACATGTGAATAGTATGCTGATCTACGCTTTCTTCTGCCTTGTAGAAAATAAGTTCAAGCCTGCAATGTGAAAAGTGGCCCGTTGGAATCACTGAAGGCTTCTGCCAACACTGAAATGCTACCAACAGGGAAGGTAATCTGTGAAGACGGTTGACTATAGGGCACATTGTTTTTGTCCTGTCAGCCAGACATCCTCAATTATTGCCAATTCCATGTAGCATTTGAGGTGGCAAACCGGGAAACAACTGTTTACCGAAGCTTATATGCGAGTGAGGTATAGAGTATAGTATGCGCAAGAGTACAGTGAATCCGCAGTTTTAAGACAAGTCTTGAATCTGAGCCTGAAGTGAACCTGAGGCTTTGTGAAGGCATTGAGAATAAACTATGACCATTCATAAATACAGCACAGTGAATCTAGATATATTACAGATTACAGTTGTGCTTGATCATTTAAAAGAAAAGGGAAAAAAAACCCCAGAAAAAAATATAATCTTGGCTTAGATCGATGTGTAAGAAGAGGACCTGTATACCAAGTTATAAACCTTAGATATTATATTGTGTGGAGAAAACACATACTTTAAGTACATTAGTGTTGGAACATAGTGTGCCACGTGCATTTGAAACTATTGCACCATTATACCATCATGCTCTGACTGCTATTTACAAGGCCGACGTCTACAGGTTACAGTGAGAGTTCGGAACAGTACTGGCAGTAGACATTGAGGGGCGCCACTCAGGCATGTTGCAATTTTCTTCTGAACGTACTGAACTCCAAATGTATGGGGCCAATCCTGTTTACAATGGGAGGAACCTAAAATTAAAATAAATATATTACACACTCATAAAATCTTGTCAAATATAAATAAGGAATTATTTGTCTTATTTCACAATTTAGAAAGAACTATTTGGGCTTATGGACATAAACGCAACATGCCTTGCCTTGTTTAAAATTAAAAAAAATTAAAAAGTACAGTTATAGAGTTATTCTTTTTAATTTGGTGATAGGCTTCCATCATGCAAACCACTTCCATTTTCTGTGGATGAGTTCTCTCTTTCCTCAGAGATGTGCTGGAGTTCTTCACTCTTTGGAAAACGGGAGCTGCTCTGCTTGTCGAGCTGGCTAAGCAGCCTCAGTTTCTTTTTCGGGGGATGTTTCAAGGTCCCCATGCGCTCTTTAACCTTGTACTCCAGAGTGCTGTGGGGAATGCCGTAGATGGACTGAGCTTTGGATACGCTCATTTTCCCGCCCATCACTACCACAATGGCCTCCTCCAGCAGCTCCGTGTTGTACTGGCGGTAGCGGCCACGTTTCTTCCTCTGTGGTTTGTTGGCGAGGTCCGACTCTGAATCCAGGACACCATTTTGCCGGTCCGTGTCGTGGGGCCAGAAAACACCGTTGGTCTTTTTGCGATTCTGCCGGGGCAGAAGGGAATGAAACTTCTTTCCCAGGCCATTCTCCAAGAGTGAACCTGAATTTTCAAGAAGCTGAGGATCCCAAGCGGAGTCTGTTCCTGTGGTCAAAACTCGCACCTGGGGAATCTTGAGGTCAAAGTTGGAATGATAATGCGAGGCATCCTGGTGGTTACCTTTACCATAGGACAGAGACTTTGAGAAGAGGCTAGCGGCTTCCAACAACCTGGGAATGTCTTTAAGGTGCTCGCCAGCTTCGCTGCTGGCTTTCAGTTTGAGGAGTGCCCCGAAATGAGCTTTGGGATTCCAGGGCCCCGTTCCGTTTCCGCAGAGGTCAGTGGATGTGGTGTCGTGGTTATGGCTGAGAGGTGACTCTGGGTCGCTTTCCAGACCAACCTCCTCTTTGATGTGCAGAGAGTACGCAAGAGACGAGGAGGGCTTATAACGGGCGGAGTGGCCGATATTCTCCCTCCTCCTCCCATCCTGTCGGTCCGCGCTCAAGGATCGCCTGATTGGATGGAAGGAAATTGGGTGTAAGCAGAGCTTGCACAGTGCCTTTCTCTCTTTGCTAAAAGGAGGATGGGTTGGGGAGGGGAGGATGTTGGCCACTCCTTTATCATATGACCTTGTTTTGGTAACATCACTCTTTTGCTTTAAAAGACTGGATGGTTGGTTGGTTGTGATATTAACAACAAAAAAAGGATCAAATCTGACATTCATTTGCTTAAAACAACAATAACGAAAAAAAAGACACAAATGGAAGAAACTGGCAAAATAAAACAAGAAGGCAAACATAAGGACAAAAAAAATGAGTAAAGCCAGAAAGAAGAGGACGCGTGTCCAGTAACTGACATTGATGTGAGGCAGCTTTGCACACTAATAATTAACACAAAATGAGAAATGCGTTGAATTTTTTGACATTTTGCATGTGACGTTACCACTGAACAAGCACAGCAATAAAAGAGTAAGCCAGCAGAGGGTGATTGTTGTGTTTATGTTCAAATAGAAGCCAAATCAGTGGAAGGTGACTACGAAATGAGGTGGGGAGAGCTACATTACGTTCAATTACAGAACGTCATTTTGATGACGTCAGCATTAAAACGCAGCAGGATTAAGCAAATCTAATTCATCATTTAATTCATCAGAAATGGTTGATCATGCTCCAAAAAACTACAACAAAGTTAGGAATATAAATGTCAACGAATAATCTTTGTGTAACTATAATTTTTAAAGTGAATGGGGAAATGTTTTTAACCCACTGGTTCAGTCGTCTGTGGACCACGGTAAATTTATCGGCAAAATATATTTGCAATGAGAAGAGAAATAAATATTTATCATTGTACATGATAAGGGTCGGTGGGTGGAAAGCATGTGCGGATTTTATTTTCCAGCAAATGTGCTAGCATTGCATATTGGGCTGTAGGTTCATCACATCTGCTTTTAGGGATCCCATCAAATTTGTGTTTCATCAACAAAGAGACGTGAAATAGCAGTAGATATTTGCATAAATCTCTTCCCGAGGCAACTTTTATTTTCATTGCTTAGGCAGCAGCATTTTTGCTCGACAAATGATTTTGACATGAATGTTGATAGACTGCGCACATCAAATGAAAACTACTTACAGTATATTCCCAACAGAACAACAGACGTAGAGGGAATGTTTTTGTTTTGACAGCCCATCAATTGCTATTTTTCACCATGTCAACCAACCTCCTTCAATTTCATTTCAAATCCTCCCTGGCAGTTTAATATTGGGATTGTTTTCCTTTGCAAAAAAGATTAACGGTAGATGATTGCAAAAAAGAATGCAACTTCACTGACAAGGACTGCAATATCTTGTGAATTACTGCTCATCGATGCTTTGCCAATCAATTCTGATCACGACTATTGTACCCAAAAGCAAAGGTAAAGCTAAATTTTTGAAGCCCCTGAAACGCATACGATTAATTAAGTCACCGGCTGCAACACCAGTAACTGTCACAATTTTACCGTGTGCAGCTTTTTAAACTTAGATGACTGCACAATACATATGCTAATGTGCAGGTTAAGAATACGAAGTTGCATTATTTTGTTTTTAGCCACAAGTCAAATATTTCAAACTGTGACTTTCGTTTTGATTTTCATTTCGACATCAGAACAAAAGGGGAGGAAAGCCTGAAGAGAACCAGCAAAGGAACTTTTCTTACCCTTTGATTGTGGACAACTTGGGCGTAAGGCGCAGACTGGGGACCGGCAAGCTGCTGCCACTATGGCGATCCTTTTTGATGGACAGGTCAAGGACTCCCTCTGTTCAAAATGACGCACATTGAATATTTGTGCAACAGAATTTACATCGCCCTGCACTGATTGGTTTGAAACTACCTTGTTCACTGGGCTCAGACGGAGTCTTTTTGATGGTAAGGTCAAGAGGGACCTCTTGGTCGGCCATGAGGAGCTTGCTGAGGACGGGGTTGTGGCTGTGTGCGGGCCCCGCCACGTTGCCGGCGGGGCTGCTAGGTGGAGCCCCACAAGTCAAGGCCGGGGTCTGCGGGCTTTGGTCAGAGTTTGGCTGGGGAGCGGAGTCGCTATCCTGAGGAGAGCTGGTTTTTGAGGTATATTCTGCGGCAAACTGCCGGATCATTTTCTGGAGGATCTCTCGCGCCACTACTGGAATGTGTGGGTTGGAGAAACTTGGCACATCTGAAAGGGGAGTTGTGGGGGGCGGAAAAAACAGGAATTGTTTTGTTTAATTAAGATAATTTTGGAACATCTAGTCAATGTATAAAATAATAAGCCATTGACCACTATTTGTTATTAATATCATTGCTGTCAAGCAGAAGTCTCGGTATCCAAATATTGTTGAAAAAAAAGATGATACTATTAGTAATTGCCTATGCGTCCTGTTATTTATTGATCTTTTATACAAATTCAAATGACAAAGTTTTGTTGAGACAGTGACGGGTGAAATAGTGTGGTTCTGTGAATTTGACTTTTTTGTACAGTCACAAAAGATAAATTTGCACGCAGATTGATTTTTGCATGGAAGACTGCCCCCAGCTCTTTTTGTTTTTAATCACTCACTTTATGGGTCTTCCTTTCAAATTTGAGTTTTGGATAATGACATAACTGCAGACTAAGTATGAAAGCCTTTTGTGTTTTCGAGCACTTGGCGCAAGCACAGACTTGGGTGTCTGTACCATTCTAACCAATCACTCGAATTAGCTATCTTTAGCTAATTAAATTAGCAATCTTTAGCTAATTAAATTAGCAAATGAACACGATAGGGGGATGCGCTGCATTGATGTTGCTGCGCAACAGTGACAGAACATATGACAGCATGGTAAAGTAATGCCTACTTGACTGAATGCATTTGTTATGACGTGCAAATTTGTAAACATTTTGCATTTCCTAAAAATGGATCATTTCAGGCCTGTACAGAGCTTGCTGATGATCTGATTATTTGAATCAAGTGTGTTGAAGTCGAGAGGGATCGAAAACGGACGGGATATGCCTCTCGGGGAACCGGAGTTCTCTACCCGTTTTAGGGAATTCAACCTCTGCTTTGTTTTGATGAACTCATGTTGGAGAGAGTTGGTTTTTTTTCCGTGCCACAAACTTTATGTGATGTAAAAAGTGTGGCAGTGAAGAGAAGACTTGTGTTTTTGGTCTAAGAAAATGCAATCCATCTTCATCTATATGCCGCAAAAACTGAACATGTACGGTTTACGACAGCTTGTCGACTGAGAGACGTAATAACGTGAATCACATTTACCACTTTAAGTGAGTGTAAAAACAGTGCTAAACTACTCACCTTTATTACAGAGGACTGCATTGAGAAATTCCTCAGCTTCCTTTTCTAATGTGCTGATGGTGGTCTGATCTTTCACCACGAGAGGTTTGAGTGGATCTTGACTCTCCTCGCTCCTCGAGCCGATCAAGTGTTCCTGTGACATGATGAAACGCTTCAGAAAGAAGGCATACGCGTGGTTCTATTGAACACGTATGGGGAAAGGAAACTTTTACCTTCACTTTATCTCTTCTAAAACAGCAGAATAAACAATTTTTATCAAATGACCAATCAGACACCGGAACGGGCTCTAAATCTGTGGACATCAAACACAAGGCGAGCAAATCAAACAGTGTTTTAAAAACATAAAATCAAAGTTCAATCTCAATGAATTGGATTTGCGCAGCTAAACTAAGATCAACTGCATTCATTTACCAAATGTTAATGACGTATGAATTCCACTTGTACGAAAGCAATGTTGACAATGTACGATATGATGGAAACACAATTAGCCCCACTGTATCACAGCATGCATTATTAAAACGACTGGAGGATATTTGACTGGCTTTGCACCATGCAAAACACCAACTTGGTTGTGTCTTCAGCTGTCAATGTCGAGGGGTACCGCACGGTACAGTCAACAGATTCCACACAATATAATCAATGCCATTCATTCACCTGCCTTGTATGGAAAAGGTGAACGAGAAGCAATTGAAGATACTTACCCTTAAATAATTGCAGGTCTTCTACCAGCTCTGTGCCAAACAGACCTTCAAGAATGCTCTCAAAACCTGAAGGGAGACATGACGGCTGTTTAAGAATTGGTGCTATTTTTTGGGGATTTCACAAATGAGGGCAATCTTCTCAAAAGGAAAGCACTGGCACATGATTGTCATTTTAAGTTAAAAAAAAAGTCTCATCCATCTTTCGTTTATGTCATCTTGACAACACCTGTGTGCTAGCCTCCCTCCCACTGCAGTTAAAATACACATCATCTTTCAAAAAGTGTTTTTTTATATACTTCCAACACGAACATGCCCTTCATCCGCTGTTGCCAGGCAACTGAAGCAACTACAGAGTTCGGATGCAAGAGCATACTATAACAGGGGAAAGAAATATGACTGCCAGGTGAAATGATCAAAACATTCTCTGTAGTCTTGTGAAGCCTCCACTGGCTGATTAGCCGCCTCAACTGATCCAATGAAACAATCCAAAATGTGAAATTGCGGGATCCTGCAGACCCCCGTTGTTGAAAAGCACTCGGCGTTACAGTAAATACACAACATGGACATACTGTCTTGTAATGCATGCTCACTGCTGCGGGGGCCAACATAACCAATTTAAAAAGCACTACATGCATCAAATCAAGCGCTAAAGAGGTCACATGGCACATCTGTCCATTGAGCCGCATGTAAAATGTGCGCATTATTCCCAACTGTCTTTAAGGCCGCCATGAAAACAAATCTAAACAAGAGAGAAGGATAAAAAGTGACAATTCAGTAAAAGCTGTACTTACAACACACGATCCCCAAGCATCCACTCTCTTTGCCAACTCACTCGATTGGACCTCGCGCTGTCATGTGTTAAAAATGCACTCTCTCTGCCTCCCGACAAATTCCCACCCACTTTTTTTATATACAGCCAAAGCGAGCAGTGGGGGGCGTGAAGTGGTGGAACACAGCCTTGCCTTTAGCTGCAGCATGAGTCTGTTTCTGGGTTACTGCACAGGACTCAGCTGAAGCCATCCAATCCTACTTCTGAAATATTTCAGAGGCAGGCCCAGAAAGTAGGTCATCCACTTTCATTTGACAGAGCAGCACCATGACATCAAACTACTCTCCAAGAATTCACTTTCGGGCATTTAAAAACTGTGTCATTGAGTAATGTCATGACTCTGAGGCATTATTAACTCTTTTGTACGGGCAGAGGGTAGTGCGCCGGGGAAGGAAAAAAAAAAAACAACCTCTCCGCACATTCATCTTTAAAGTTAAACCATTTGGGAAGCGGAAACTTGCATTAAAAAAAAGAAAAGAATATGTCGGCAGCTACATGTGCAGCGTATAAAATATTAATGGCCCGTTTAGCCTTTCTGCATGCTTTACAAAATAAAAACAGAATGTAATGGCTGGTGATAAAATGCTGCTGCCTATGCCAGAAGGGTGAAAAATTGGAGGTGTTACACTGCTAAGCGCCAGTTTTGACAATACAATATCCACTCTGAAAAGGAGCCGTAGCCATTTTAATGAGGCCAAGCAGAGAATTGGGACATAATTGAGATGCTGATATGAAGATCGGCTTTGAAGTAAAGTGAACAAATTGGTGCCAGATACTAAATTAAGCACACATTCAGAAAAGTTAAAAAAAATGCATACATAAAACTGAATAATATTGAAACTTGGCGACACTGAGGAGAATAATCGGGTCATTAGGTTAATAGGATAGTTATCTTCATAAATCCTAATTGAATTAACTGAAAGTCATTAACCTTCATTTAGAGGACAGGATTTTCATTCAGAATACATTCAAAACTTATATTTTTCCATTTTCTATTAATCACCAGATGAGAACAAAACATTTTACGCAAGTTAAGCATTTTCAAATTATAAATTATATTATATAATTAAAATGAGAGATTATGTATGGTTTCAAAACCACAAAAATATGAAATTCAAAGGACTCCTTGAAAGTGAAGTGACAGTTTTTGCAACTTTGTTGATTGAATTAAAGTTACATGAATATGGCACCTTTGACTCAATTTACTCTATGATTTAGTATGACCAACAAACAGCATAAACAAACATTTAGGATGTACACTTCTAAAAAAAGTTGACGGCTGCAAAACTGTGACCAAAAATTGGGATTAAGAGTTTGCAGACAGTGTTGGTGCTTAAGTCTGATCAAGGTGAGCACTGAGCAATTTGCCAAACCCTTGTCCTGACCTACATCTTTAATACCAAAGTGAACCTGACAGTGATGTGGCTCAAATCCTATTTTAGTTAGGCGGCAGAGTGGCCGACATGGAATATTTATGTAATAGAACAGTAACAGTTGAATAGAATTCATTTCAAATAACAGAACTGGTACAGGATGTTAGAAGGGTGGCACATTTCATATTTAGTGCAGTTTGACAGGATTCTCTTTGAACACAAAATGTAGGTCTGTCACCAGAGATCACTCAACTGCCAGACTGCAAGTGAATTTGGACGGAAGAGGCCTTGTCCTATCAGGTAGAGCCTTGATCGACAACCATTCGACCAACCAAGGCCATGCCTGCCAGTAAGCCGTCATGTAACAAAGTGAGTTTTACCACTTGTTCATACATTTTTCACGAGCATAGACTGAAAAAGACACAAAAGTTTGAACGATCTATCCAAAAATATTCCAAGACTACTCAAATGATCTGATTTTCATCAACTCCTTGTGCGCCCTGTACTTTGCAGGATGCCAAACTGTAGATGCCGACTCGGAATCAGGCGAGACACCAGTTTAATTCGCATATCTATCCATCAATTAAATGCACAGTATTGACTGATTTTATTTCAGAATATAAACTAGCTTTAAAAATGTAATTAACAGAATGTTATTTTAGCTCTTATTTACACCGTTCACATAGTTAGGTTTTTTTTCCCCAAATTGTGTTGGACACTAATGCTATTATCCAAAATAAACCAAACAAGCATGGCACCGTCGTAGAAAGTCTTTGCAAGAGTGAGGTCTCTTATCACGATAAGCGTTCCCCATGTTTGACCCACCCTTCTGCTCCTCTTGCGCTGCGAAGGGCGTACAGTACCGCATCAACCCCCACTCGGCCCATCCCCCACTCCAACTACTGTACACATACTGTGCAACAACTCGGGCTCTCGCAGCAGAGGCACTCCCTCCGCTCAAATCAGTGTACAGTGCAGCCAAAACAGACCCTTGCTAAAACCTGCCATGTTTGCCCTTCCTCCCAAAACACGACAACAACAAAGGTTTTAATCTTTAAAGACCATAAAGGCATCATGTTTTATAAATGCAGCGCGATTCAGATTGTGAGTGTTAATTTTGCATGTCGCCGAGATAACACAGAACCATTCCATGACAGTAAAGATAAAAATGGGGACGAGATGAGGAGGGATGGCAAATTTGCATGAATTAGCTGAGCAACACAGCGTGACTATGTGCATCCGAAACTAGTCCATCACAGAAACCAGGCGGCTACAAAGCATGTGATGGAAGCCTCTGGGCTCGCCACAAAATCTGGAGGTTTTCTGGAAAGCTTAGATCACATACAGGAATGCGAAAAGCTGTGTGTTACACACTGTGTTCCTTCGGAGTACTGTACAGTCGATGCATCAAGTTTAATAGAAGGGAATGAGCTGGCAGTTTTGTGGAGCATCTACAGAGCAAAAAAAAAAAAAAAAGTACAGTACATGAATACTTAACGTGATCTGATGCAAACTGACACAAATGGTGCAACACTGCACAAACTTGAAATAATAATTTTTAAAAAACATCAGTCAAGTCAAACATGAAAAAAAAAAAATAAAACTATATTTGAACCACAGAAAAGCTCTCACAAGGACATTAATGGATATAAAAAGTGCTGCATTTAAATTGTGGGTGTCTGGAGTGGTCAGCCAAAAGCTCACTGTAATAGAAAATGGGACACACAAATATTTAAATTATACATCAGGCAATCTGTCAGAGGGCAATATTTGCTTTTTGGTATTTGTAGTGCAAATCCAAGCCCCCCCCCCCCCACCCCTCCCGCTAGTCAAAAAGCAGAATAAAGTGATATTCTAAATCTAGAGAGCGTGTATGTACAGACATACTGCTTCCATCTGGGGGCTGCTGAGCCATGAACGCACGTACAAGCAAAGATACAAACAATTGTTGCTCCTGTTTTATGGGACAATTGCTCTTGTCTTGGGGGGGGGGGGGGTCATGGTTTGACTGTGCACAATAAATACACTAAAACAAAATGTCCATTTGAGCACGAGCGGGATGATGGTGTTGGCGTGCAGGCAGCCCTCTCCACCAAAAAGCCAAACATAAGTATGTCCTTGTTGTGGTGGACAGATAAGGTCTTTCTAACGGGAGGGCAGGCTGATGCATTTGTCATGCAATTGCAGCCCAAACACAAGGGAGGTTTGTCGATCATAAAAAGGGGTGTAGGACACACGACAAACAACTATTATGTCGTCCTTTTGTGTGCTCGGTGGTGAGCATACAACTAACCAAGTGGTGTTTTTGTTCTGAATAGGAGATCACCTGGTAACAGTCGTGATGCCGATATTAAATTTAAAAAATATCATAATTGAGCATGTTATATCTTGATAACGATATAATTTCAGGTATATTATATGACTGCTTCTTTTTTCTCACTTATTTTGAAGTGACATTAACTAGACCTGGTCAAAACAAGCCAAATAGTCAACATCTTTTTGCACAAGTGTAGTTATCAATGAAAGAGCAAGGTTTCGAACAGAAATTGATTTTAAAAAATTAATGAAAGGATCTCAAAAGTCAAAATCAGAAATTCCGCACTGCACTGTGAAAACCACATTGGTGATATTACATGCATTCAATATAATATATGCATCCGTTTTCTGAATCACTTATCCTCAATTATTAAATGTTTCATCTTCTAGGCCACGCCTCCAGGTTGATGTACGAGATGACGTAACATTTCCTGTTGAGCTGTGAGTGAAGCATTATTTTGTATTCATTTTCTCTCCAAACACGTATTAAATTGCCTGCTGTTTTTTGCTGAACAACATTGGATATGCGCCGCTTTGACGCGGTTCCAGCGAGACCTTTGTGAGGTGTACTCAGTCACCCGAGCACTTTTAATTCTGGTCTTTCACAATGAAACTACGTTAATTTAGCAATTAGCATAGCTTCTCCAGCTTTCCCTCTTTTAATTACTCCTCGCAATCCCTTCGTGAGAACGATACTTGCAGAAAATGTCGTTCATTCGCCACTGTGAAGGTGAGATGATGGAGGTTGCGAGACTGCTGAGTTAAGAGCGAAACCACGTGTTTAACAGGCAGTAGCAGTCAGCCAAAGCTTGTGTTTTGCACCATAGGTTTGTTATGTACAGTGACTATGTATTATGATTCACTTCATGGCCCTCCTGGAATTGGTCCCGAGGAGAACCACTTCCTCATCGACGTAGACCTGCTGAGCTTCATTTGTTTGAATGGACTCTCACGCGGTTCAAACTAACATTGTACAGCATCAAATAATGTGCTAAATGTTATCCACTCTGTATACATTGCAGCCTGGTCATCGTGGAAGGGGGTATGTGATCTGTAGGTTCTAGCCCAGAACCTGTGGTTAATTTTGGAAACTGTAAGCCTGTGGGCTGCTTTTAGACCATTTGTGATTAAGAGCTATAAAAATAAACTTAACTCCTGGACTGGATTTTTACAAAAAAAGAAAAAGATGGGTCATTAAAAATATTATAAGTATGATCACCTGTCTGAACTATGTATTAATGAGTACTTGAGCTCGAAAGTCCAAAACCTTGTTATCATACATAATACATACCGTGTGCATTTCAACGGGCACAATGGATGGTGGCCACTGTACAGTACATGAAACTGATGTACTGTGACATTTTGAGATCAGCGTCATCACAAGACGCCTGAGTGAAATTTTTTACCACTGCGGTTTCTTCCTCTTGTGTTAACGTCAACACTGGCGCACATTTTACTGAGCTCAAGAAGGATGCGATGGTCAGATGAATGACTCACACAGCGAATCATGGGATTGATGAGTCAAATTCAAGTACATCAGGTAATACGGCGCATACTGTAGCGTATTCGATGCTGCCATCTCAAAAATCGCACTCACTGTTAGGCAGCCATTGTATTTTATCTTTCTATTAGTGGAACAGGCATTTCCATGACGGATGAGACGACATGCTTTGTGGGCCAGAAAAGACTACTGTAATGTACTGTACTACTGTACGTGTAATTATAAATGCCAAGATGCAAGATACTGGATAAACATTAACAATTGAACATTAACAAATTATTTCAACTAGTTAGAACAGCGTGAAGACAATGCATCAATTGTTCTCTTCCATCGATGACGTTTGTATTTACAATCTGTGTGGAGCCATCTAAACATCCATGATGTGGTTCTCATAAAGTGTGGTCCAACAGGTTGGTCAAATGCCGACAATAAACACTTCATTATTTTCTTCCCTATACAACACAGGTGTCAAACCTAAGGCCCGGGGGCCAGATCCGACCCGCCAGGTCATTTTATGTGGCCCGCAAGGTTGTTAATTTGATCTCTGCGCTATATCGGAAACAGTCAAATCTGGTAATTGATTTTTAAAGAGAAAAAAAATTGACTCTCAAATTGGGTCACCATCCCCAGCCCAGTGTAGATAACCATTTCTGAAACCTACCCAAATGCTGTTGTTCAATTTACGAAGAAGAGATTTGGTGGGAAGAATGTTTTTCATGTGTGGCTGCAAATTTTGGTGCACCTACAGTAAGTTTAGTGCTGGCACACACAAGAAAACAAATTGGGCGCACCAGTTCAACCAGTGCAAAAAGTAACAATAGTCTCAAGCACGGGTACTATTTTATCAGACTTGCAAATAGTCTGCCCTCCCTGAGCCTGCAGTGTCAGTTAAGCAGCTAGCTTAGGGTCCTTCAAAAAGTGTCTACGTGTGTTCACTTCAACCTGTTTATTGACGCTCAGTTGATTTTTACTCGAAAAGTAACAGAATAAAAACAGGTACAAGCCATACAGGTATATGACAGTGAACACATACTGGAGCGTCATCGGAAAAAGGTCAGCTAGCTAACACATTTTGAAACCCAATACATGGGCTAATGATTAACAGAAATCAAAAGTTGATATCATGCTCACTTGGCTGTGAAAATTTTGTTATATTATCACAAATTGGACAGAATGGTCTTTTTTGTGGCTTTTCATTAAATGTATTTATTATTTTCAAAAGTGCACCACACTGCCCTCCGGAGTCCAAGGTGCACAGGAGGAGTCGTAGCCCTATCAGATCACATTTTGAATGATGTTCTATTACAGTTGGTGTTTTTGAACAAGTTTTGATTGCCCTGAATCACAGTGCCATTCATTGCCATCACAACCACAGGCCATGCTCCAGTCAATGGGTCACCAATCTTTTTCAAACCGAGAACTACTTATTGGGTCTTGATTAACGCAAAGTTTAACACAATTTTTTTATGTAACAAATTTGCAAAAATTAGCATTGTTAGTTATTATCAATTAATTAATTACAACGTTGGGGAAGACACTGGTCGTGTTTATGATCTCTCACTGAAATTAGAAGACAACTATGTGCAACACTTGAGATCGATACAACATTCTTAGAAAATAAGTTCCCATCGCTGGTACCCACGGGCAATACATTTGTTCAAGTCTAAGTATTTGTACTCAGTCTGAAAAAGGGGAATTGTATTTTGGTTACAGATTTTTCTGCCAAAATTAATGAGACAAATACATTTGGATGAAAACAGGAAGCCGCATTCATGGCCAGCCAAATCTTGTCCCATAGCCTTGAGTCTGACATTTACACTTTAAAGGTCCCACGAGTCGATGAGACCTTGTTGACTGACCATGACCACAAAACTCTAGTGGCTGCAGCATAGCAATGCAATCAATGAAACGTAAATGCTGCATTATTATACATCTGCAGGCTTGTCAGAGGTTGTTTTTGGTGGAGTAGGTCGCTCCAAAGCGGAAGCTCCCCCACTCACTTCCTCATTGTGGTCATGCGCGTGTCCAGGACGGAAGAGCGCGTTTAAAAGCGCGATGTGTAGACGCGTTAAACGCCGAAGGAACACGCCAATTAATAGCAATATACCATTGATAATTACAGACAGGAACGCGCATTTGATTTAAAGAAACGGGGATGCGCAGTTAGGCCGACACGGCGCATAATTCTCGTGACACTCCCTTTAAGGCGAGCACGGTGCCCTTTAAACAAACTACAATTATACTCGGCTCCTATCTAAAGTGTTTAAATCCGCCACGAACGCTAAAAATAGCGAGGAAACAAAAACCACTAAACAAACTGTAACATTTACCCAACGATTTCTAATGAGGATAACAGTTGACCAAAAAAAGTCGTTCGAGATGCCCCGAAGAGAGTTGGGTTATAGCTGATTATTTACACCGAACCCGCTCGAACAGACGCCGAATTCAGCTGCTTGAATCTTATTTAGTGTCGCTGGCTCGGTTCTTACCTACACAGTGGATAAGTTTGTGCCGCCATGAGTCAAGTTCTTGCCGAAAGCCGCGCCTGTCGATGGAGCATTGCTGCCTTTTGCACTGACTCGCCATTTTCTGTCGTTCTTCTCCGGCGGCGGGCACCCGCACGCTGAGAGGAAGCTCTTGGCCGCGTGAACGCGCGCGTCGTTGTGCTGTGTGGAGGGGGAAATCCTTCTTCCCACACACTCCTTTCAAAACACAGTCTTGTTTTAATGTATTGTATTGTGGAGACTATACAATACAATACATCTTTATTTATACAGCGTTTTCGCAACAGCCGCAGCTGTAGCACTAGATGAAATATGTCAGTTGTTCTCAAACATACTTAAAAAAATAGATACTTATCTCTTCAGTAGCACCATGATGACCAACATTAAAATATCCTCGCTGTGAAGACCCAAGTCTTCATCAAATAGGAGACAGAGGGTTTATTCCCAAGAAAATATATTAAACATTATTTTTAGCTCCCGTATCATTATAATATATTTCACATAAATGTTCATTCATTCATTCATCTTCCGAGCCGCTTGATCCTCACTAGGGTTGCGGGGGGTGCTGGAGCCTATCCCAGCTGTCTTCGGGCAGTAGGCGGGGGACACCCTGAATCGGTTGCCAGCCAATCGCAGGGCACACAGAAACAAACAACCATTCGCACTCACACTCACATCTAGGGACAATTTAGAGTGTTCAATCAGCCTGCCACGCATGTTTTTGGAATGTGGGAGGAAACCGGAGCACCCGCAGTTAAATAATAATAAAAGATGGCGTTACGACATGAACTGCTAGCCTCTTTGGATGGTTGAAAAAATGGGGATTAGCCTTTGGAATTCTTATTCCACAAACACAGTCTTAATTAGGAACGATGGACGTTGTCAGTCTTTCGGTAATAAGCTTCCATTAGTATTTCAGATCGGCACACGTAGGCCCAGCCCTTCCCTCGTCTGCGACAGTCATTTGTCATTGAGAAGGTAGTTTCTATGTTAAACAACCAGACGCGCAGCCAAATAAAGAAAAAAACAAACCAAATAAAAACAATACACAAACACACACACACACACCTACATCGCTTGGCGATTAGTGAAACAAAAACATTGTGGGACAATGCCATTGCGGTTTGTGGAACCAAAAAGTATTATGTACAGCATTGTTTTATTTTTGATTTATTTGACTACATATCAGGGATGTGGCACCCGTGTGTAACATAGTGCCAGTAGGTCTATTCTTCGACAATGTTTGGCTGTCATGACGACTCGAACGGGCTTTGGCCGGCCTGAAATACTAACCGAAGCTCACAGCTCAGACGTGCGGCTGTGTACCATTTTCAAAGTATGGTACATGTTGACCTCTATATTTCACATATTTTACTTGTTTTATTTGTTCGGTGAACAACTATTTGCCTTTTTAGAATCTATTTTAAAACTATTCAAATTGGAGATACCTCTAATAGGGCAGTGACTATCTAATATGTATGATGTGTACTACACTTCTATTTGTGGGGCAGTGACCTAATTTGTAACCAGGACAACTATTCAAACTATTTGTTTCTTCCAACAACAAACTGCCACAGAATCCTATATAATTATGTATTGTTGATAGCTGAGAAGTCATAATAGTCATAATGGAGCCACTTGGAAGATTTATCACTGCCTTATCATCTTTACGCAGACTCATTACACAACCATAATAAAGCGTGACTTAATCACAAGCAAGCTGCTCTCTGGAATAATTGCTCCCCACAGATGAATATGATGTGAAACAGACATGGACAGCAGATGTGTTTGAATGCTCCAACGTGCTCGTTCAAGAGATGCAACAGTGAGGAGTTTACACTTAAAATTAAGTGAATTAAATAAATATAATGGTTGTACAGTTACCGGCTTGTGCAATTTGTGCAGTAGATGTTTAGATAGCACTCTTATATAGCAGTTAGAGCGTGGATTTGACCCACAGCCTCTGATCTGTGACTAGTTTACCATGCCACCTTCTCAAAAATGAAATCAGATGATAGATGACGCCCTACTATACAGTACTGGTATATGTGCTTTCAAAATCCCCAAATCTTTGGCAACACACCAGGTATATGCCTATTACTAGCATTTGTGGACGCACTGTTTTATGGTGACAATAAAATCCAGACTTTATTCAAAGTGTTCCAATCTTTACACACGCCATACGTAATAAATGTAGCCTGAAGGATATTAAAGTGCACCCTGCATTGCCGCTGTAATGAAGCACCGCTTGTCCAATCAGAGGGACTTTTTTTTCAATGAGCAAATACACTCAGGCAATGAAAAAGTAAGGAGGATGGCTGCTCGCCATGGTGCTGTTGTAGTGATGCCTTCAATGTTTATCGGAGTTTTGTGAACCCGAGTAGGGAAGGGGCCACAAGTACGAGTGTGTCGTAACATCACTTCAGCGGAACATTAAGATTTTCTGAAGATAGTTTACATTGGAATATCTATCATTATCAACGCGTGGTATTCGAAATGTTTATTTAATGTTTCTAAATAGAATCTTCACTTTACGAGAGACGCGCGAAGGTAGCATACGGTGATCAGCCAGTTATCTTTTTTTTACGCCCCTCGGCTGTTCCACGTCGCCTACATGCTTCAGAGACAACAAACGTAGCGTACAGGTAAATAAATAAGCAATCATAAGATTTAATCTGCTCACTTTTGGAATTCACAAATGTGCCGTTGGATGTGACAATTGACTCGATGACAAAGCGACACAATGAACGCCAATTTGCCTGAACGCTCAATCTAAACACATGAAACGACATGTACTGTTTTTATTTTTTTCTTTAATAAGAGTCATGACCGACAACGTTTTATTCGATAGTTTTATAATCGCGAGCGTGTGCGGAAAATGACACCTGGCTGCCATTCTGTAACACTTGTTTTCAGCAGCATTTGTTGTTCTAGTCACATTCTCTCATTTCTGTCATTTAATAAATTTTTTTTTTAAAATAAATTCTGTGGGGCATTACAACATTAGACCTAAAATATTTTACCATGTGGTTATATATACTAAGGCAATTGATGGCATTCAAGTGCACCTTATAAGGTCAACACAGTGAAAACCCTCCATTTCCATTGTAAATTTTACTAAAATTTTATGTGATTTAAATATACATTTACCGTAATTAAGTTTAATTATAAATATATTCTGCTTATTACACCTGACATGGTTTCAATGAAAAAGGTCGTGACAACATTTTTAATTTGTGTGCATGCATGGTAGCATCTTGACATAAAACATGAAACATTTTCCCATATGGTAATGTACACTGATGCTAGTTCCAACAATATTGATCACATTATTGGCCACCATTGGGCCAACCTCAATGTATTGAGTAAACTTCTCTAAAATTAGCAATTAATATGGTTTACCTGACAAATCAATCTTTATAACAGTATAATAATATGGTGTTCTCATGTATCCATCCAAGTTTGTAACATACAGTACATGACTAAAAGACGCAAAGAGACAGTTGTTCTTTTCTCCGGTGAGACTGCGATAATCCCGTTACGGCGATTTATTTCTGCGGCAGTGGCCATCAAGTGCGAGGTCAAAGGTAAATCTCATGTGCATTAATGTGTTTGTCAGATAGAAGGGGCGACATGACTTTGACCAGAGGCTCCTTCACCTATGCCACTGGAGAAGAGTACCATGGCGAGTGGAAAGAAGGCAAGTGAACGTCCTTAGTATAACCCTGGACTGGTTGCCAGCCAATTGCAGAAAACGTATAGACAAACAATCATTCAGAGTCATGTTCGTAACTAAGGAACAATTTAGAATCTTCAATGAACCTAACATGCATGTTTTGGGAAATGGGGGATATAATTAGTAAAGTAAGAAAATGAGCTTTCTCTTATCTGAAGATTATTGTCAAACTAAATACAAAATAATTGAATTGCATGTCCTGCATTTTAAACAACTGCATAGCCTCTGCTAGTTTAATGCACCAAAGGCAGGCTAACAATTAGCATTTAAGTGGAGCAAATATCTGAACACAAGTAGTGCAGCAACACATGTCGAGGGGTAAATAACAATGCTCACAGGCATGTATTTATTCTCTGAGAAAAACGACTACTCATCCTGCCACGCTCTGAAGCTGAGAAAAGCCTCCAGTGCCGTATGTTCATGTCCGCCTTATACTACCTCCACAAGGCCAAGGCATGCACACCAGAATGACTAACATGATGTGTGACAAGAACTGTTTGATTCTTAAACTGTAATTACGTAATTACTGAATGCTTATATGTAGTTTTGCTTGACGTGTGTACCACTTTTCTACACGATCACATCAGTTTCTGTACCTATGGCTATTATTGGTCTGTGGATATTTGTACAAATTATAGGAATATTCTATAGTGTATCCATTTTTTAATCCTTTCCCATCAAATTCTCGCAAGAACACTGATTTAGAAGCTTTTGGGGAGATACCGTAATGTTAGCTGACATGAAGACTCAATTGCATCTTGGGAGCACATTTAACTCTTATAGTCCATTGGAAAACCTATTTGGTTACATTAGTGTAGATTCTACCTTAGAGCGGACATGAAATCCTCGTGAAGCTGTTTTGGACACTGTGGAGTAGCACGGGAAAGCAAGAGCATTCCTCGTGCGATTCCTAAAGCAGAAATCCCTGCTAAATATCAGGTGGATTAGAGTACAGTTAATTCTCGTCACACAGAAGGCAGATGGGACTCCTAATTCACTGCTAAACCTTTAGCTGACAGTGGGGAGGTGCATGGTGAAGTTTACAGTATTTCACGTGACAGACAGTAGCAACTATGATCGGAAAAGCCTTCATAGTCACTCTTCTGTATGAATGGATGCCTTTACATATGGGAAATTGACTTTCACCGAGTGTGTAATTCAAGAGCTAAATAAATGTTCACTTAGCTTCTTATAAAATTGCATGTGTTAAAAACTGTGAGGCTAAATGACACAACTTTCTACATCCATGGCATCACCACCTGGGCAAAAAAAACGCCTTGGAGCAGCGTTGTGTCAAAGCCAAAGGGTAAGCAGAGCTGCAGAGTCAGCACGGATCAGTATCTGCTCACACTATAGCCAGCATTAGCTTCTGATAATATTGCTTTGATAATGTTTGGTTGAATTATTCATTCGTCTGGGAGGGTAGTTGTGCTGTAAAATTATGACCATAATTCTTTGTCAATGAGGTATTTTGATGAAAACATGTCACCAATTTTAAGACACATGGAAACTATTTTAAATGATCCTTGTGTTGATTTGCCAGGTCGGAGGCATGGTGTCGGCCAGCTCAAGTTCCAGGATGGAACGCGTTTTTCGGGACAGTTTGAGGATGGTCTCTTCCACGGCGCCGGAGTCCTACTCTTTACGGATGGATCCAGGTGCGCAGGCAAGGAGGTGCTTTGTCCTCACTCAGACTACTAGTGATCTCCTAATCGTGAATCGTGTTTTGTTGCTCTGGCAGGTACGAGGGGGAGTTTGCGCATGGAAAGTTTCAGGGCCTGGGCATCTTTAGTCGTTTCGATGGCATGAAGTTCGAGGGAGAATTCAAAGACGGACGCGTGGAGGGATACGGTAAGTCCAGCACTACGCTAAAAGGCATTGCGCTCGAATGTTACGAGGCTCTGTCTGCCTTTAGGACTGTTGACGTTCCCGCATGGAACGCATGGCATTCCACGGAACGAGGGCTTGTTCCAAAACCACAAACTCCAAAGGCGAGAAAAGTGTCCGACTGTGGTGCAGAGGGCGCAGGCGTCGGCCACCAACGCTCGCAGTATCGCTCTTTGACTCTCACTAACTTTGACATCCATGTCATGGTCTTTGCTTGTTCGAGGAGTGCCTCAGGGAGGTATACTCCTCCCCCTCATGCTCCTTGTCCTCGTGACTTCTTTTGAAACAATGGATTTATGAAACACATGAAACCAAACCTTTAACATCAAGATTTTTTTCTACAGGAAGCACTCATTAATAGTGTCTTAGCAGGCTAATGGTGAGCAAACCAACATCAAAACGCTAAGAAAGAGAACACATAAGGCTTATTTCACACATTTGACCTACGACACCTGCAATATGAAGGACTATTTTGACCACGTTGAAACAAACTACCCAGATGATAAAATGATAGGTATTAAGGTACAAAGTTTTAATATTACTTAAATAAAAGTTGCCATTTTATGATAGTAAGAAAACATAATTTATGAGAATGAAGTCCTCATTTTATGAGAATTAACCTTTAGTTTTATATGAATAAATATCCTTTTTTTAATTAGACTAAAGTTCAATGCATTAAAAAAAACTTTCATTTTTCATTGTTAAATGCATAATATATTAAGGTCATAAAACAACGAGGAAGACAGTCATTTATGTTCAAGTCAAGTGTGGGATACATCCTAGGATGCTCTGGGACATTCATTGCGGGTTTGGGGTCTTCCAAAATCATACCCGCTCCCTCAGGTGACCCAGCCAGGGTCGATCAGACCCCGGCTTGTATCCCAGTAGCATTGACCCACATCGCTTCTCCTGATCCAGAAACATCTAGACGCTCTCTCTCTGCTGTCTCCATAGTGGCCTTGATTGATCTAAATTAGACGTGTGAATTTTTGGGCAGGCTGTTGATTGAGGATGACATGACATAATAATAAAGTCGTAATGTTATGAAAATAATGTAACATTATTCTGATCATATGAGATGCTGTACATGACAAAAGTTCTGTATTTTAGCTGAAAAAAGATCAAATGTAATATTATCGGGAATCATTGCCATTTCACCAGAAAAAAAATCATAAGATCTTCAAAATCTTACACCCAGGGGGAAAAAAATTAAGGGAATTAAAAAAAAAAAGTTTGATTATTGTTTTTTTTAGGTTAATTATATTTCACAATTTTACATCAAAAATTCCTAAATAATGCAGAAAGGAACGCGATACCTAATTTGGTTGCTATATTATGAGCATTAACCTCTGTTAAGATGAGGAAATGATCTTGATAAGGGACAATTTGACCTTTTATTAAAACTCACACTTTTGGTTTTCTCTTATAATTTCTTTCCAGCATGGTCCTGAATACTCCCGAGACTGCAGTAATAGACAATTGGACTCACTCGCTCATTTATTAGCTCTGCCTATCTTCAAATGATGCTCTACAATACAACAGCGCACTGCAATAAAGAGTTTCTTCTTTTCATTATTACCAAGGGATTGTTGTACATCAATACAGAATGTAAATTGATGATTTTTTTAAATACACATGCAGAAAATAATACTCTAACCCTGTAATCTCCCTGATGGAACGGGGTGTTGTTTTACGTTGCGTAGGTTTATTATGTCTCAAATGAACGGTCAAACAAGCTTAGGTACAGTGCACTTAAAAAAAACAACAAGAAAAAACACATTTCCATTTTGTTCCAGGAATGCATTTTCTTCATTTCACTTTTGCCTTAAAGACGTTTTTCGGATCCCACAAGCTCATGTCATCAGCCTCGCCTCCTCCCCTGCATCACTGACATCATCAACGCACGTGTGTGTGAGCGTGCGTGTCACACTAATGGATTTGTGGTGCGTATTTGAAGGCTGCCTTCACTTTGACAGACACATTGCTAAGCTGCGACTGCAGAGATCCGAGTGGCACTCTCTCAGCTCTCTGTGGAAAAGACCGCAGAGAGGATTTCATTGTATGTTGTTCACAATAGATGCCAGATATCTTCAAACTTGATGTTAAAAAAAAAAGCCTTTATTCCGGGACCTAAACTGAGGCAGCTGAAAGAATTTATGTACAGTTTGTGTGTGTGTGTGTGTGTGTGTGTTTATGTGAGGTGCACAGTGATTGTATTGACTTGGACCTACTGTACTGTACTGTATATCAGATGCATTGAGATGTGATGCACACAGGCCACAGCACAACTAGTGTGTGATGACAAATAGGCCTTAAAACGTGTTGATAAATCTTTTGCCTGCTTCCAACCAAAGAGACAATCCCGTGATACAATAATGGAAGTGTGAATCATAAAACTGGTGCGATCCAAATGACAGTTGTTTTCAATCGTGCAAGCACACACAAAAATGTCAAATCATTGCAGACACAAATGAGATTAAATCTGTAGGTGACATCAGATTCTAGCTGTAAATGTTCTCCAAATATCCTGTATATTATTGCTTGTATTCATGATAGCTCTGATTTATAAGTGTAAGGGGAAAAAATCAATATAAGCCCCTATGTTTGCTTGCTTTGAATGCTGCCTCTTTGTAGCATTAGAGGGCTGCGCAGTACAATTGTAAAATCGGGTTGGAAAAATGACGAGTCTTGAAATGCAATGAAAAATGCATCTTTCCAAAAGTGCATCGGGATCATTTAATATTCTCTCTGTACGTGAAATGTATGCTGTGTTTGTTCTCTTTGAATACTTTGTAATTTGAGTTCATTATTTTCATTTCTAGTGCGTTACCAATAACAACAAGAAGCGTGTATGGTGCTTTAATAAAGGCGTGCCTCTCCAGACATTCACCGGCCAGGCAAATATCATCGCCATGGTTACACCTTACATTTTTATTGATTGATTTATTTATTTATACGGAAACAACATAATGCGACTTTGAGAGGAAAAAAATGTTGGACAGGAACACATGTGTCGTACAGGGGTGTTCAATAAAGTCTTGTCTTGACAAGAAGCATGTGGTTTTGGCCGCTTGAAGCTTAAGTTGTATTTTCTATGCATTCTCTACAAATGTCATAAAGAACTAATTACAGTACCCGTCTATTGACTGTGTCAACAAAGGGAAAGTAGTTTTACTTGATTTTGGTTTATACAGTGGCTGTCAAAATTAAGATCGTCGAAATAAATTTCCACAACATCCCCGGCCTCCGCTTGTGTCTACATGCATACAAAGATTCTAATTGACTCAATACATTTCAGCGTCTAAAGATAAAGCTTTTGTAGAGATGCTCACCACCAATTTTCTCTCCTCAAATTCTATGAGATCCTCTCATTGAGTCGCGGTTATCAGATAGCGCCTGCGGAGACACACAAATGTGGCCGTACATATTTGAGTTGATGGAGAAGAAATGAATGGGAAAGTGTAACTAAATATAGCATTGTGAGCACTGCGGTGACCATATGCGTTCCGCAGTTAATCACCCGTACTGCATGTCATATTTAATTGTAGGCATGCTCACGATAAGGAACATCAAATATCAGGCATACAGCAGCAGTACATGGAAGAGTTCATAATGATAATTAGGCAGTGGACTCGTGACATGCATGGAAATAAACATATACCGAAATATATAGTAGGGTGAAATTTCTGGCCTTGTTCTCTCTTTTTTTTTTATTGTTGTGAGATCGACTTAAAAAAAATGTCAACATTCATTAATTCATTCATTTTCCGACCCGCTTAAGTAGTAGTAGTAGTAGTATGGTGGAACATGTCCGCCTTGGTCCGATGCCGAGTCTGTGAATGACGGAAGCTGATCAACATTTTTTTAATGATTATTTTCACAAGCGTTATAAGTACCGGTATTCTTTGTGTGTGTGTGTCGGCTGCATCTGGATGACCAAATAAGACTTGCGCTGACACAATGTCCGAGCCTCTAGTCTGGTTAATGGATAACCAGTGTTGGTCAGAGGGGTGAGGCAGAAAGCAGCCGCAGCCATTTTAACCGCTCTGGACATGAAGCTTCAACCATTGAGGAGAGGCGTCAAGACCCTGACAGGAGTGTCCAATAGGTATTTCAATCGTTTTCGTCACTTTTCGCGACATTTTGCTTCATTTTTGTTTTGCAGCAGCAGCATTGACTAAAAATCCCACATGAGACATGACCTTATTTTGCGCGTCTCATTAATATTCGGAGCTAAGTTGTTTTTAGAGTCCTTGGAAGGAGCGCTGGAGAGTGCTCCCCTTGGGGACTCGCTCATTCTGTTTATTTATGTGGTCATGAGGGTAATGACAGGGAGACCCCAGGTCGGGTTGATGGGGAGGAACCTGAGTGGTGTTCTCTGTTCCTGGACTTCTGTGATTGTCCATAACGAACACGGTGTTCAAACATAAGGGTGTCCATATTTGCACCAGGACACCCGAGGCCACATTTTGATGATTGATTTGTGGTTGTGTCATCGGATTTGCGGCCACATAAGGAGCCAGATGAATTGGCTCGGGCATCTTGTAAGGATGCTACCTGGACACCTTCCTGGCGAGGTGTTCCGGGCATATCCCACTAGGATGAGGCCTTGAGGACAACCCAGTAAAAATGCTGATGATGATGACCCCCAAAAAAGTACACTTCTGTCGTGCATTTCGGTTATGTTTCAAAAGTAAACATATTTGACTTGTGTGTGTTGGAGGTGCCATTACCATGGTGACTCTCAATCGCTTGAGTGTAGAAGTACCCCAGGATGTTCCCCCACTGCTGCCCGAGGCCACAGAGCCGAAAGTGACGACGCCTGTAGAGCACGAGCAAGAAGCAATGCCGTGCAAAGACTTTTTCATCAGCAGGTATCATCGGTGAAATTTGCAGTGCAGTGTTGAACCCAAAACTTATATAAACACATTGTGACTTTCATACCTAATTAGTGGCATTACCTTTGGCAAATGTATTGGAACTGTATTTGTGCATTTTTGTATACAGCACATCAGAGGCTAATAATGTGGTGTTGTGACCCAGGACAAAGAATGCAGTCCTGAGTGTGCTGCTTCTGGCTGGATGCTACTCTGCTATTCTGATTCCAGCATATTTCCCCCCGCGTAAATTTGCTATTACTGACGATCAGTATTCCAAACGGGAGGTGTGTATCGACACACAGAGAGCCACGCACACCTATACAAAGAGACATATATACACATACACGCACACACCCACATGCAGAAACACAAATGCATGCTTACACCCACACAAAGGCAGACACATAAAGACACAGACAGGCATATATGTATTGTGACGCACACACAAACACAGAGAGAGAGAGACATACGCACCCATTCCTACTCTCTTCTTCCTCCTCCTCCTCCTCCACTTCCTCCTCAGGAGGTGCTGAACCGTTCGGCCTGGCTGCTGTCAGGCCGGTGTCAACGTCGCTGGTGCGTGGAGCGCCTGAAGCAGCTGCCATGTTCCTCGACCCTGACGGACATCCCGGTGTTCCTGTGGCGAGAAGGCAGCACCGCCTGTTGGGATGCGCCCCCTCCTCTGGGGCTCTATGGAGGCCAAGAGCATCTGACCCGGGCTCTGGCCTTTCTGCCTCAGGTCGGCCTGCCCGAATCCCTGCGGCGAGACGGTGGCTGCAGAAGATGCGTGGTGGTGGGCAGCGGAGGGGTCCTCCACGGGAGCCGTCTTGGATTGCATATAGATCAGTATGATGTCATCATCAGGTCTGTTGGCAGCTAAAGCACATGCAGAGGAAAGAAGAATTTTGTTTGGCCATTTACTTCTGTCAAAAAAAAAAAAATCTTGAATCCATTCATGTTCAAATCTTTATCTTCAAAGTTAAATACAACCGAGCTGTGTTTAGTGATTCTTTTGCACACCACTAGAGGGAGCCCACATAACACACTTGTCTTTTTGAAAGCTCAATTCTGCTCACGTTGTTTGTTGTCATCATTTCAGGATGAATAACGCTCCAGTGCTTGGCTACGAGAGAGACGCCGGTTCTCGCACGACCATCCGCTTGATCTATCCAGAGGGAGCACCCGGCTCCGCCGACGAGTACAACAACACCTCCATTGTTGCTCTTGTGGTTTTCAAGACTCTCGACCTGGATTGGCTCACCTCTGTCATCTCTAAACAACCTCTGGTGAGTCCGCACGAGCTGAACCAGTTACGTTCAATCAAAATGAAATCCTCACTCACAGCATTGGCCTCACGCGGCTCACAGGGCTTCTGGTCCAAGTTGTGGTTCTGGAAGGAGGTGGTGGATGATATTCCCTTGAGAGCAGAGAACTTCCGGATCCTCCATCCAGAGATTATTCACAAGACTGTAGAAGTCCTTCAGAAATACTCACAAAAACCAGGACATGTGAGTATATTTGACATTTCAGTCCAACGGTGATCAAGCTTCAAAGTGAAGGGTTACTAATTAGATAAGTCATGAAATAACAAATCTACTTCAAAATTTGGACATGGGTTCTGTCCGACAGCGATGACATGCAAATGATCAGTTGTAAAACGAGGAAATCATGTAACAGTTTCAACGTTTTCATGGCCGGTTTGACTTTGTTTTAGTTTCACTCCATACTGGTTGAGTCAATGGTATGAGAATGTTGAAATGTTACTTCAAACATCTCCTGCACAGTTGACAAAGCTTTTATTTTGGTGACCAATTTAATTCTCTTGATGTGATTCCATATAGAAAAAACCCTGAAAACGTGTTTAGCGCATCACAGAAAGGATGGATTATTTATTTTTATTTTTATTTTAATTTTGGAGGGTTTGCTGTCATGTTTTTGAAACCATCCATCCATCATCTACCGCTTATCCGGGGCCCGGTCGCGGGGGCAACAGCTTTAGCAGGGAAGCCCAGACTTCCCTCTCCCTAGCTACTTCGTCCAGCTCTCCCCGGGGGATCCCGAGTGGTTCCCAGGCAAGCTGGGTGACATAGTCTCTCCAGCGTGTCCTGGGTCTTCCTCGGGGTCTCCTCCCGGTGGGACATGCCCGGAACAGCTCACCAGGGAGGTATTCAGGAGGCATCCGAATCAGATGCCCAAGCCACCTCATCTGGCTCCTCTCGATGTGGAGGAGAAGCGGCTCGACTCTGAGCCCCTCCCGGATGACCAAGCTTCTCACCTTATCTCTAAGGGAGAGCCCGGACACCCTGCGGAGAAAACTCATTTCGGCCGCTTGTAACCGGGATCTCGTTCTTTCGGTCACGACCCATAGCTCGTGACCATAGATGAGGGTTGGAACGTAGATCGACCGGTAAATTGAGAGCTTCGCCCTTTGGCTCAGCTCCTTCTTCACCACGACAGACCAATACAACGTCCGCATCACAGCAGACGCTGCACCAATCCGCCTGTCGATCTCCCGCTCCCTTCTGCCCCCACTCGTGAACAAGACCCCAAGATACTTGAACTCCTCCACTTGGGGCAAGTGCCCCCCGACCCGGAGGGGGCACTCCACCCTTTTTCGACTGAGGACCATGGTTTCAGATTTGGAGGTGCTGATCTTCATCCCAACCGCTTCACACTCGGCAGCGAAACGCTCCAGTGAGAGTTGGAGAGCTCTGTTTGAAGGAGCCAACAGCACCACATCATCTGCCAAAAGCAGGGATGTAATACTGAGGCCCCCAAAACGGACTCCCTCAACGCTTCGGATGCGCCTAGAAATTCTGTCCATAAAGGTTATGAACAGAATCGGTGACAAAGGGCAGCCTTGGCGGAGTCCTACCCCCACTGGAAATGATTCAACTCCTTCTGTTTTTGAAACCAATGCGCATATAAGACCAATTTTCACGCACAAAATCAGAGTAGATACATTTTGTATTCACTGGGCAGACGCGACAGCGAGTCACAGTGAACATGTGTTGTGTTGAAGTCTATCGTGCCCACACTGGGGGCTGGCGCAGTGGTGATGGCTCTGCAGCTGTGTGACCACGTGAGCTTGGCAGGCTTTGGTTACAACATGCAGCACCCTCACGCTCCTCTTCACTACTACGAGACTATACGCATGGCCGCAATGAAGGCTCAGGTAAGTCCACCTCGCACCTTCGTATATTGCATGCAATTAGTACCTCCACCAAGGACATTTTTGTTCTGCTACAGTTCGGTAGGATCGGGCAAAATATACTCCCAGTAAATGATGGATATAAGACATGGTGGCATTGGGGAGGGCAAGCCATTTTTTACATGTTTTCATTTTTACACGTACTTGGATTGCTACTTTGAAAAAAATAGTACTTGGCCGGAATTTTCTCTCATTTTAATAAACAGTTTCCCATCAACTTATAACATTTGGGTTTATATCCAGGATTTAAATGCAGACTCCAAGATACATTCACAA